>NW_026652284.1:48487178-48674580 GCF_009828535.3 Hylobates moloch | reverse complement strand
CATTTTAAAATGAGTACATTCAATTATCATATATATAGTTAGGAGAGAAAAAAAGAATGCTCATTATTTTTGGAAATAACTCAGTTGTAAAGTAAATTATCCTAAGGGAATGTCCTTTCTGGTCTCTCTTACTTGCATGATTTACTGTGAAGCCACCTCTCGCCTTTCTCTAGTTGACCTTACTCGTCCTTCCTATGTGAACTCATTGCTATGTCCTCACAGACGAACCCTGTACAATTTTCACATGGATTTTCCCTGTATAATATATATAGATACTATATATATATATATAATATATTATATATACTATATAGGATCAGTATTACCACAGAGTAATTGCAAAATTACAGATATACACATATATACATATGAGATCCCATCCCAGTCTATCCATAATGTGTCATCTGTAACTGTTTTCATGCTAGAATGGCAAGTGATGGGACTGTGGGGACTGTGTAGTTGACAAAGCCAGTTACTATCTGGCCCTTTACAGCAAAGTTATTACATATATTTTTGTATATATCATTATTATATATATTATATATAATATAGTTATTGTATATAGATAATATATAATATAAATAATATATTATATATATACTTAACTATATGTGTGTGTGTGTATGTGTGTGTATATATATATATATATAAGGTTAAGAGGAAAAGGAATATGGAGAGAGAAAGGGAACAGCTGAAAATGCAGCCATGAAGTCAGGAACTTGAGGCAGGATGGTGCTCATGTGAACCAAAAATAATAAATGCAGTGCAGTTGTCGTTGTGTGAGGGGCTGAAAACTGAAGGACTACTAAGGCTGGCCAGATGGACAAGGTATATATATATATATATATATATATACACACACACACATATATGTAGAGAGAGAGAGAGAGAATAGACATAGACAGTAGGTAGAAAGAGATATATGAAGAGAGATATATCTTTATCACATATTTCTGGTCATTTTGATGGTCTATCATTTGATTTTTTCTGTGATTTTGTTATGCTACCTTTCATTTTATCGGCATTTTATATTTTTATGTGATAAATATAATGTCTAAAGTACTTGAGGATCTAAAGTTATTGGGATGATATTTACATATATTTTTCATTTCTGCTGTCTCTAATCCATTGTGAGTTTTTTTGTGTGTGTGCTTTATCTTTGTTTATGTGTTTCCATTTGTTCAATCCTAGTTTGTGCATGTTCTGAGGGCCTAAACTGACCATGTTTTCTTCCAAAGAGAGTGTGTTTTCCTCTTTGGAGAAGAAGAGGTCATTACCAAAATTTGATCAAATTTGGTATCCCTCAATGTTCTTAGACTTAATATTCTCGGATTCATTTACGTTTCTCATTATGGATCTTAAATTAATAAAAGGTCCATTTTTCTCAGGTGGGATCGCAGTGCTCCTGTTGGTACTTACCTCCACACAAGCCTTGCTATCCTGCTGGGGATGTCAATTAACAACATTTCGAGAAGGTGATAAGATGTCCAGTTTTTGTTTACCCAAATTCAATACTTTCCTTTTACGGTGGTATTAAAAAACCCTCATTACAGCCTCAGCTTCCACTGAACAGATTTTAGTTTGTGAGAGTTTTTTATAAGCAGTTACAGGGATTTGTAATATTGATTTATCATTATTTTATTCTTACTTAGACATTATTCAAAAATAACACAACTAATTTCCAGTAGAATAATATGTATTCTATTTTGCAATTACTCTGTGGTATTACTGATCCCTTTTATAAATCTCAGGTACATCATGAGATTTTAGTTACCTCACTTTTCTATATCTTATATGCTGTTTTACTACATTTTCTATTTTGCATTTTAATCATATTTGGTATTCATTACTACATATAAACTATTCCCACTTAGGGTGAACTATACCAAAATAATAAGAAAACAAAAGAATTATAAAATTCCTTAAATAGGGATTGACAAACTGGCTGTGGACTGAATCCAACCTGATCTTGTTTTTATAAATAAAGACATATGAGATCCCATCCCAGTCTATCCATAATATGTCATCTGTAACTGTTTTCATGCTAGAATGGCAAGTGACGGGGCTGTAAAGTTGACAAAGCCAGTTACTATCTGGCCCTTTACAGCAAAGTTTGACTTTCTCTGGCTTAAAATTATGAAGAAAAAGTACAATAAACTGTCACTATTGCATTCCCATTTTCTTTTTATTGCATTTGCGAGAGTTTTACCTTTTCAAAAGTATATAAAACAAGACTAGAGACACCATCTTTGTAGGCTGCTTTTAATTTTTATTCAACACAGTTGAAAATAAAATTTTTATTCTCTACTAATAATGGCAAAGAAAAAGATGATTGTCAGAGAAAGACATACCATAATTATTAGAAAAATCGTAGGATAAAAGCAACAAACAGCAACATTTGAGACTATAAAGATGATGGTGAATGTGACCTTATAAGTGAAATATTAGGTAAATTTTTAGATGATAGTATGTTTAATGAATTTTCTCAAACTTAAGAATTTGTGACTGGGGAATGTATACATAAGTAAAAATGGAAAATAATGATGTTCTTATCAATGTAGTCAGTCAACAGGAATAATTTCATCATGCAATATTTTGTGACAAAATCTTGGCCAATCCCATCTTGTTAAAAAGACACATGTAAGTAATTTTATACTTTGTTAGGTTTATGTGCCAAAATTTACTTGATACTCTTCAGAAGCAAAAGTATAATGAAAGCAGATGTATAAACAAAGGTAACTAGAAGAAAATAAATGATAAAGATATTTTTAAATCATTGGGTGGATTATTCTAAAGGATGTCTATAAATTAAAAAGTGGAAGACAAAATTATATAGCAAACAAGATGGTCATCTCTTTAAGATAATTATGAGCCAGCAAAGGTTTCAAAAATTATTCAGATATTGTATTTTGATGATGCAAATGTAAGAAAAATCACTCAAAATGATACACTAGAACTTGTTGGAGACATATTTGGAATCTAGCATTATTAGTATTTACAAGAATGATAAATTGCAGATCCATGTGTGACAATTGATGAACAGCTACTTGCATTCAGAGGACAATTGCATTGTCCATTTTTCATACATGTAAATTGAACACCAGTGGAATAAAGAATACATTTTGTGTTCATTATGGTTAAATTCTTATTATAATTTTTAGTAAATTGCTTTCATAATTTCTTTATTCTTCTAGAAATTAATGAAATAATTTCAAGTATAAAAAATTAAACAGGTCCATTGGACCCACACGATAAATAATAATGCCTATTTTCCCAAGTACAATAAAGGTTAGCACCTAGTTACTAGGTTTATTTAGTGAGATTTTCATGTGACATAGTTCATTTGCCCTACATTCTTAATGTGATTACCAAAAGAAGAATATTCTTTCAATATATTTGTTAGAAGACAAATCCAAACAGAAAGTTCTTACAGCATACAATTTGAAATGATTTTCCTCTTCCAACCAGTGATGTTCACACAACTAGGTGAATGCAAGTAAAAGGTGAGAACTTCCCTTTAGTGAGATTTATCAGCATCATCTTTACTTTCTCCACTCTCCCCTCGTGGCAAGCGAAACTTCTTCCATTTTGTCTTCTCCCTTTACCTTCTGTCCCATGTCTCTAATTCACAATCCAGAGCTATTGAGTCATTAATAACAATAGGAGTAGGATATATTCACCAGGCCTAATGGCATATAAATCACTGGACTGATGGGTTGTAACTCCCTGTTTTCAGTTAACGACATTCTCATTAAATTCAATGAGCCTAATGAATAACTTTGGTAGGCACAAGATTTTTATAAATTATACTTCGAGTTCACAAATTAAAGTTATATCCAACAGAACTACTTCAATGTTAATGGCCTTTACAGAATGCTTGGTGACACTTAAATGTCTTTAATAAAAATAAACCCATTTATATCTATTATAAAGAGATTCATGCTATTTGAATCTAAGATGCAAAAGGGTTAGAGCCCCCTGGCTGGGGAGCATATTAGACAGACTTTTAATGTCTGCTCTCTGCTATGAACTCAAACATAATGATGCATTTTTCCCTGAGTTCCTGATATTTCAAATTCATTCTTTTATCTTTGATCTGGGATTATTCTATAATTTTGCCTCAAAAATTTATTTTTTAACTTCCGTGACTTTCTTTGGTTCCAGAAAATAATTTATTTAAAGTAATTTGTTAAATATAATTTATAAAAAAATGTATTTTGTTACACTAGGGAATATATGTAAAATATTTCACAGAATTTCACCCTTCCTGGGATGGCAAAGTTTTTGATGGCATCAAATTACATATCTATATTTGTTGGCCACCAATGGATGATAAAAAAGAGAAATGAAAATGGACTTTGATATTATAAACTTAACGATGCCTAAACAGCAATCTAGGTATAATTCAACAAAGAAATACTTTTGTGAAAATAAGCCATAATTCAACACAGACTAGTGAATATTTGAAAAATATGAACAAAAGTGTAAGAAAATAGAGAAGACAATAAGAATGTATGACATATCTGATTCGATTCCTTAAGTATTGAATTAAGGCAACGTAGCAGATAAATATTCAATATGATGGATGCTTAGAAATTTCCAGGTTTGGTAGAACATGCATTCTGAGCCACACACAAAAAATTAGTCATTCATTGACATAGTATTGTCAAATTGCATTCAGAACAACAACAACAAAAGAAAACCAGAATATTCAGAGCAGCTAGGAATAAAAAAGACTATTTACCTTAAAAGCAGAATAATTATCAATGGCAATAATAGAAGCTAAAAATATATATTAGAATGCTATCTCTAAAGTGTTTCTGGAAAACATAACTGTTTATTTAGTAAGCCATAACCAGTCAATTATTATTCAGGAAAGAAAGCAATTGAGCAGTGAAGGGTAAATATTTGTAATAAGGAGTGTGGCTCCATTTTTGGTGTTCGACTACTGAATGCATTTGCAGCCTCGGCCTATCTTTCCTCTTTGGCCCCACATCTGTGCAGCCTGGTAAGAGAACCCATGCACATGCACCTCCTCCTTTGGCATCAGCAGGAAAATTAAACCTCCCACATAGGAACATTTCCCCAGTCTCCCCTTGAGCCACAGCAGAGGCCGAACCTCCTCCCTTTGCTTTGCCCAAACAAGTCTGGAGTAGCTAGTGCGTGCCCAGCTGTCCCCGGAAGCCCCTTGTAAGAAAGATGCTGGCAAAACAAAATTTTTTAAATGTAGTTCAGATTTGAGGTCACCCAAGTGAAAGCATTTAAAGTACATCATCATTCTTAAAGTGGATAGAGATATCAATCAGTTTGAAACCTTTCTAAGTATGCATGGTAGACATTTAGGAGTAACCAGAAGAACAGAAACAGGGCCTTGAACCCCACATTTGCAGAGAAAAGGGGCAATGAAGGAAAAGCAGTCAATCTAATAGAAGTCAGAAGAGCAGAAAATAACAGCAACAAGGGAGGATTATGGTATATAGAAAGCATAAAATGTAAAGAGGGAAGATATCCAAGTATAGCCTGTAAGCAGTTACTGCTATATGTCTACCCAATATCCTCAACAAAAGAATCTGTAATTCTTTCCTTGGGGGGAATATTCTTTTTTCTACTGGTGGTGATAGGTTCGGTGCTGAAAAGTTACGTGAGAAATAGAGCTCTGAATAAGTTCATGGTTTATATAAAAGAGTATAGCCTTCACTGGTGTGTAATTTTATCTGCCCACCCCTCCCCACCACTCCCACACCCACCACCACTTTCAGATCACCTAATGCAGGAGTGGTACCTGTGGATAAAGCTGCTGTTTTGCATTTGTGAGGTTGAGAGCCACAGAATGAGAAGGGGGAAGGGGGAAGCTCCAAGGGTCCTTCCTTCATGACTTGCTCAAGCAGCCACACCGGCTCTCATATTTCTATGATATAGGAAAAAAACATTCCTCACTCCTCATTTGATGAAGCCACACTAAACCGTTTTTTGCTGTATGTTGCCCAATACAACCCAAACTGAAAACATCATTCTCATATATTGATGAAACATATTACATAGAATTTTTTTAAAAATCAGAGATAATGGAATTACATTAAAACCAAGCCAACCAACAAACAATAACGAAAAACCATCTTTACATTGGTTTTAAAAAAAAATCTAAAATTTATAGATAAAAAGTATTGAAAGTAAATCTGTGAAAAATCATTCATACTAAGTCTTCTAGGCACTTTCAACTCATTCTTTTAGATCCGTTCTCTCCACTTTCTATTCTCTTCTGTGCCCTAAAGGCTGACCTTCTGACCTCTGTGGACTTCATTACCAGGTTCTACTTCTCTCAGGCTTTCTGTTGGGCTTGTCTAGTGGGACATTTTAGGAGACAGGCAGTAGAGAGTGGACAAAGGTGACGTCAAATATCTATTATCCAGGGTCCCTCACTGCTCAATTGCTGCATTTTGACTGTGTCTTTTTCAATGGGAGGCTGTGATTCCTCTCAGGCAACTCCCTCATATATGTGATTTACCATACGCTCTCATTTCCCGTAACCAAACACTTTCCTTGTCTCTTCAGGTCTAAAGTGTGAGACTTGTCCTAAGAAATCTAAAAAATACAAATAAACTACAGGAGCAGATGACTCAGATGCCTCACAGTAACTCCTTCTAATTCTTTCCCTATGTTCCCTCACTTAGAGCTAGTGAAGGGGAGTTCTGCTCAACATGGGAGGAAAATTCAGGGGCCTGATTGAGGCATGAATTCATAGCATGTGCTGGCACTGGCTGCAGATGAAGGACACTGAATCCTATCCCTACTCAATGGTATCCCCGAAATCCATGGAGAAAGCAAATCACACCATGGACAGGAACAGGGTTTGCCTGCTTTATTAAGAAAGAGAGATGGCTCTAGGTTTTGATACATACTGATTCTGGGTAGTGCGTAACAGGTGGCTCTTCTAGCTAGGCACTTGGAAAGGACAAAATTGGAATATTGTTGACAAGAAGAACTAAGAGAGAGCTATCTGGATGGACATCCTTGGACTAACACAGAGCATGAAGCTATTTACATTTCATGTAATCGCCTGGCAGAAGCATCCACACTAGAGGAAGCTCTCAAAACTCAAATGGCAAAGATTACTCAGACACTTCCGTACTTGCTCAAAGGCCCATGTTATGAAATGACCACCCTTTGTGCTTACTTTTGTACAAAAGATACACATCTTGTACCATTGCTAACGTGTATCCCTCCAAGAGATGCTATCTCCTCTCAAGGTTTCACTGAGGGAGATTCAGGTCTATGCTCACTATGCGGTGGATGACTGGGTTCTCTTCCACATGGTTAGTTGACTGGAGGATTCCCTCATTCCCTGGACTTGCTGGCCTCTTTATAGAATGGTTTCCAGCATGAAAGAAGCTAGTTTCCATCAGGGAGAGCACACAAGAGGGCAAAATGGAGGGAGCAACACTGAAGTCATGGTCATTTTGCAGACCTAATTGTGGATGTGACATCTCATCATTCTATCATATTCTATTTATTAAAAATAAGTCCTGGGGCCTAGCCCACTTCGTAGGCTGAGGGAACACACAGGGTGTGAATGACCACAGGTGAGACTCACTGAGATCTGACTTGAGAGTGCACATCTTAGTAATATACAACCACAACTTTTTTTTGCTTTATTTTGGGAAAAGAGAGATAATCCCAACTTTATTTTTCAGATCTGAGACCACACATTGTGAAAATTCACTTCATTTATACCACATAGCTTCCACCAATAATCCTTTCCACACTCAGCTTTGATGGGACCTAAAGTTTTATAAAGAATGATTGGCCAATAGTCAAAGATACACTCATTTCCAAAATGTATCTTTTACATTTAACAAATTAATCTACGGAGAAAAACTTGTACTTTACAGAAATCACTTTCTAAATGATAAAGTAATATTTTAAAATATGACAATATATGCCTCAAATTTTATCTGGAAATTTTACCTAGAGAATATAGAATGTAGTAATAAAACAAAATATTTGGAAGTTTCTGGGTAGTTAGTGGATTAAAGAAAAGTTATAGTCAATATTGGCCAAGTGTGAACCATTTACAAGCCAATGCTTTAAATGTTCCAGTTGTATTAACTCTCTTAATCCTTACACCAACTACAGAGCTGGGTGCTATTTGCATTCAGACTTTAGAGCAAGAAAATTAAAGCTAAGAATGAATAAATTAGGTTCTATGATTTAGGAAAAGAGGAAAGCTGGGATTTGAATCCTGATGTTTCAGAACAAAAGCTTTACCCTGAGCACATCAGTCATCCAGCATGGCAGTCACTGAACTACATGGTGCAAACGACCTTCCCTCTCTCCCACACCCTCTCAATGAAAACTTTCATTGTTCTTCTTCATTCCTTTTTTATGATCCAGTCACAGGCCTTTGTTTTATCTCTCACAAACTCCACTCTGCTAGATTAAACCAATTGGTCAGTCTTTCAGGAGCTAATCAACTGAGAGTCATTCATTCAATGTACAATTGTGGTCCCTTCCCGCTAGGAGGTGAAATTGCGTGCCTACCTGGCATAGCTCACAAGCTTCCCTAACACACATTTTCTATGACACTAACTGTACTAGTTTGCAAGGGCTACCATTACAAACTATCACAGACTGGGTGGGTTAAACACAGAAATTTATTTTCTCACAATTCTGGAGGCTGGAAGTCTGAGATTAAGGTGCTGGCAAGGCTGGTTTCTTTTGGAGGCCCCTCTCCATGGCCTTTTCCTCCCTGGATGGCCATTTTCTCCCTGTGTGTTTACAGGGCTTTCTCTCTGTAGACATCTGTATCCCAGTATATTTTATACAAACACCAGTCATACTGGGTTACTACCCACCTGAATGCCCTCATTTTAATTTAATTATCTCCTTAAAGACCCCTATCTTCAAATACAGTCACATTCTGAGTTCGCAGGGAATAGGACTTCAACACATGAAACTGGGGGAGAACGCAATTCAGGCCATTACACTGACTAAATAGAAGGAAACGTTAGCAGAAAATGTAAACAGGATGGAAGTGTAACTTTCAAGTTCTTCGGAGCCGGGAGGGGTGGCTCATGCCTGTAATTCCAGCACTTTGGGAGGCAGAGGCAGACACATCACCTGAGGTCAGGCGTTCGAGACCAGCCTGACCAATATGGTGAAGCCCTGTCTCTACTAAAAATATAAAATCTAGCCGGGTATGGTGGTACACTCCTGTAATCCCAGCTACTCGGAGACAGGAGAATCGCTTGAACCTGGGAGGCAGAGATTGCAGTGAGCCAAGATCACGCTACTGTACTCCAGCCTGGGCCACAGAGACTCTGTCTCAAAAAAATAAAATAAAATAAATTAAAATAAAATAAAATAAAATAAAATAAAATAAAGCTCTCTGGGAGAATTTCTTAAGGTATTCTGATTGCATGTTGATAAACTTAACATTATTATAACCAAGGGTTTTGCAAATATTTCTACAAAATAATGATACAATATGGCTTTAATTAGGCACTGTAACATTCTAAATTCTAAGTCATTACATAATTTGTTATATAAAACAATAAAGCATATTAGAAACTATAGAAAACAATGCATATTTTTTTTTTAGATTATTACTTCTGGATTGACGGAGCATTGATAAGGTTATGGCATCATGTTGTAAATTAAAAATACTGTGAAGCAGGAAAAATACATTTCTATTGCTGTGGAATCAGCATGCAAAAAGTCATTCAAATAACCTTAACATCAGGTATAATACTACCGTAACAAATATTAATAGTATTATTTTTCTCAGGTTATTTCTAAATATGAGTTTCTTTCAATGGTTAACACAAAAAGTCTTCAAGATATTATCTAGACTATATTGTTCAGTAAAAAGTGTGGAACTGCCAGCATTCCAAAAATTGGTTAGATGTTTTAGTTTACTTAGATAATCTATTAGTGTTTATCAGTTATTTTTGACTCAAAATTTTTTTTTCATTTTTCTCACATTTTCCTGCATATGCCTTTTACATATTTCCTAATTCGTACTGAGTAAAAAGGGGCCTATTTTGTAATAAAGAGTTAAGTGGTGGAAAAGATTAAATTCTATTAGGAAGATAGAGTTGCAGTCTCAGAAATAATTTCTGAATTTCTTTCATAGATCTTACATTCTCAATGAAATCCTCATTAACTACTGAAATTAATTTAACATACTTGAAAGATTGTTATGAATGGTCAATGTTGTAATAGTATTTACCCAAAGGCAAACATTCACACAGATATACACACATTATCACAGAAATTTAAGTTTAAAGAAATATATTATGTAATTGACTTTATTTTTTTAATTTTGAGAAAACTGTAGATTCACATACAGTGATAAGAAATAATAGAGAGATCCCAAACATTCTTCCCCAGGTTTCCCCCAATGGTAACATCTTGCGTAACTATAATAGCATATGACCACAACGAGGAAATTGACATTGATGCAATCTACCAATATGGCTTACATTTCACCAGTTTTGCAGCACCCACGTGTGTATGTGAGTGTGTATATTTAGAGATAGGAGATTTTATCATATGTGTACTGAGACCACCATGCAAAGGTACTGAGCCTTTGCAAAGGTACCAATTCCTTGTGCTACCCATTGATAGCCAGAGCCACTTCCCTTCCTCCCCAATTTCCTACTCATGGAAATTACTAACCTGTTTTTCATCTTTATAATTTCGTCATCAAAATGAAGTTATGGGAATGAAATTTTATTACATAAACTTTTGAAATTGACATTTTATATCGGTAATATCCACTTGAGACCCATGCAGGTGGTTATATGTAACAGTAATTTTTGTTTTTCTTTCTTTTTTTTTGCTGCATAATATCTCATCGTATTGCTGCATCACATTTTATTTAATCATTCACTTGCTGAAGGATATCAGGATTGTTTCCTGTTTCTGATTATTAAAATAAAGCTTCTATGAATATTTGTGTATAGGTTTTCATTTATCCTGGATAAGTACCCAAATATTCAATGTACAGATACATCACAGTAAATTATTTCTTCCTTGGGTGATAGGTATTTGTGTTATTTACATTTTTCTTACTACTGCAGGTATTTTTCATGAACATTTGAAATAATTTTATAGTAAACTATCTCATAAACTTTACTGTTGTTTATATATCATCAATAATTGGGGAATATGTGATAAACTCCTTCTCTATTATTGTGAATTTGTCAATACCTCCTTAGAGTTCTGTTAGTGAGCAAATTATGTATTTTAAGGTGGTAGCATTCACTGGCTACAAGTTGTGTATTATTGTATCTTCTTGATTAACTGATTCTTTGCTCATTATATAGTGGCCACCTCTATCTTTGTTTATGCTTTTTTAAATTTGTTTTATTTTTTCTGATATTTATGTGGCTATAGAAACTTATTTAGTTACTACCGGCCTGATTTATTGTATTCTATATTTTATTATTAATTTCTCTGTTTTTATGTTTTGCACTAGGCTATGACAGATTTATAAAAAGCTAATTTTATGATTTATAATTTTCACTGGATAGTTAGTTACTGCTTTCACAATAGTTAGAAATATATTTGAATTTATTTTACCTTCTTATTTAGGGAATTTTTATCTAGGCTTCTCTCTCTCTCTCTCTTCTCTCTCTCTCTCTGTCTCTGACATTTTAAAAAAATGTATGTCCCAATCTAAAGTTTCCATTACTCAAAGGCTTTGCAGCTCTGATTCTGATGTCTATTCATCCTTCTGACTTTCATAGTATTTTATTTCTTTTCATTTATTTCTCCTTACTTTGAACTCATATATATTTTTTTGAATATTTGAAATTATTGAGCCCTGGGCTGAAGGTCTATTCTTTGGGAGAGAAAACGAGCTTTTGTTTCTGCCAGACACCTAGTAACAACACAGACTAGGGTCTACTTTAAAATATATTCTGCTGAGGTTGTCTGAAATGCAGATAGTTTGAATTCAGGCTCCAAACTCATATGACACGTGCATTTTGACTGCATATTCTCAGGGGAATATTTTTCTATTCCTTCTGTCAGGACCAAGTGAGAACTATGAAAGTTTCCTTACAATCACCTTGCTACAAAGCAAATATTTTTAAATTTATGGATTTATCCAACAAATACTTATTGTGCATCTGTTCTCAGTTTCTTAGAACGTATCAAATACTGTTGTAGGTACACAAAACAGAGAGCCTCTCCTGTCTCTGTGAAAGTTTACATTCTATATGAAAGATAGAAAATAAAGTAATAAATAAATAACTAAAATACATAGTATGATAGAAAGTAGAGGCATCATGCTACCTGACTTCAAACCATACTACAAGGCTACAGTAACCAAAACAGCGTGGTACTGGTACCAAAACAGAGACATAGACAAACAGAACAGAACAGAGCCCTCAGAAATAGTGCCACATATCTACAACCATCTGATCTTTGACAAACCTGACAAAAACAAGAAATGGGGAAACGATTCTCTATTTAATAAATGGTGTTGGGAAAACTGGCTAGCCATATGTAGAAAGCTGAAACTGGATCCCTTCTTTACACCTTATACAAAAATTAATTCAAGATGGATTAAAGACTTAAATGTTAGACCTAAAACCATAAAAACCCTAGGAGAAAACCAAGACAATACCATTCAAGACATAGGCATGGGCAAGGACTTCATGTCTAAAACACCAAAAACAATGGCAACAAAAGCCGAAATTGACAAATGGGATCTCATTAAACTAAAGAGCTTCTGCACAGCAAAAGAAACTACCATCAGAGTGAACAGACAACCTACAGAATGGGAGAAAATTTTTGCAATCTACTCATCTGACAAAGGGCTAATATCCAGAATCTACAATGAACTCAAACAAATTTACAAGAAAAAACAATCAACCCCATCAAAAAGTGGGCAAAGGATATGAACAGACACTTCTCAAAAGAAGACATTTATGCAGCCAAAAGACACATGAAGAAATGCTCATCATCACTGGCCATCAGAGAAATGCAAATCAAAACCACAATGAAACACCATCACACACCAGTTAGAATGGCCATCATTAAAAAGTCAGGAAACAACAGGTGCTGGAGAGGATATGGAGAAATAGGAACATTTTTACACTGTTGGTGGGACTGTAAATTAGTTCAACCATTGTGGAAGTCAGTGTGGCAATTCCTCAGGGCTCTAGAACTAGAAATGCCATTTGACCCAGCCATCCCATTACTGGGTATATACCCAAAGGATTATAAATCATGCTGCTATAAAGACACATGCACACATACGTTTATTGTGGCACTCTTCACAATAGCAAAGACTTGGAACCAACCCAAATGTCCAACAATGATAGACAGGATTAAGACAATGTGGCACATATACACTATGGAATACTATGCAGCCATAAAAAATGATGAGTTCGTGTCCTTTTTAGGGACATGGATGAAGCTGGAAACCATCATTCTCAGCAAACTATCACAAGGATAAAAAACCAAACACCACATGTTCTCACTCACAGGTGGGAATTGAATAATGAAAACACTTGGACACAGGAAGGGGAACATCACACACCGGGGCCTTTCGTGGGGTGGGGGTAGTGGGGAGGGATAGCATTAGGAGATATACCCAATGTAAGTGATGAGTTAATGGGTGCAGCACACCAACATGGCACATGTATACATATGTAACAAACCTGCACGTTGTGCACATGTACCCTAAAACTTAAAGTATAATAAAAAAAGAAAAAAAAGAAAAGAAAGTAGCAAGTGCTACTGAAGAAAAGAAAAATTAGAGCAAGGTAAGAGAGGGATATAGATGCAGTGTTTGCCTTTATCTTTATCTTCCTGTGTATTTTTCCCCCAGATAATACTAAATAGATTCTTTCCTTTTGCTTTAATTTGCATCACATTGTTTTACAACAAGATGTAACGTCTATTGAATGCTCATTTTCTGCAAGCATTATTTCTTTTAATCTTCAAAACAATCTAAGAAGTCATTACTATTATTGATAATAAAGCAACTGTTTAAAATTTTTTATTGATACATACTAATGGTACATATTCATAGGCTACATGAAACACTTTGACATAAGCATATAATGTAGCAAGGTATTTAGGACATCCATCACCTCAAATATTTATCTATTACATTAAACATTTATTTATCACTTCTTTGTGTTGGGAATATCTCAAATATTCCCTTCTAGCTATTTTTAAATGTACAATAGATGGCTGGTAAATATAGTTCCCCTACTGAGCTATTTAACAATATAACTTATTCCGTCTATCTATGTGTTTGTATCCATTAACCAGCCTCTCTTCATCTCCTCCCCAGACCCTTTCCAGCTTCTGGCAAATACCAACCTTGTTATTCAAAGTCTGATACTTGAACTAGCAGCATTGGCGTCACTCGGGAGCTCTTCAGCAATGCAGAAGCTCAGACGGATTGAATCAATGATTGGTGTGCATTTCATCTTCAAGTTGAGACAACGTGGAGACACAATTTCTGCAGCAGATTGATGAGATTATTTATCCAAACTCAAACATTAACAAACTAAGTGACGTTGGGCAAATTCCTTAAACTCCCTCTCATTTTTTTTGACTTATCTTTTTAAAGAGGTGATTCGAAAACATTTGATTACTAAAACATAAAATATATGCAGTAAACATCATAGTGCATGACACATTTAAGTATTCAATAAAAGATGGCATTTATTTTTATGTAATCTTCAAATTTAACCCAGTCCCTTTCCTAGCAGGACATTCACATGAAAAATCATGACAGAAAAGACATGTGAGTGGGCATGCTTTTTAGATTTTTGAGGTTTTTTTATTTTTAGTGACTAGTTCAGATGCTAATTATCACTTTTTTTATATAAAAACCCAATAGATGTATAAAGTTGCGTGACAATGTTTATGAGATACTATTTTCTATAAATACTTAAAACTGATAATCAGGCATTTATAAATTAAAAATATAAATGTTATACTTACCACACTATTATTATAAACACAATAAATAACTATGAAACATGAAATTCATTTCTTATTTGATATACTTAAAAAAGAGATATATGGCACAATATTGTTTTAATTAAAAAATAATCTAGCTTAATGTTTCTTCAACGGTGTCACAAAGAATTAATATGACTACAATATACTAAAAGATACCATTATTGATAAAAGTGGGAGAGGTAGACATGGGGAGTTTCTATAATCATGGATGCTTCAGCGATGCTACAAAATAATGTCCCACTTAATGTTTCATTATGATCATTAACACATTAAGGACTTTAAACAGGTATATGGTAAAGAAGCCATGTGAGTGTTTATGACTTCTCCAAATTCCAACCCCACCCTGTAATAGGTGCACTTCCGAGTGATAGACACTCTGATAAATGCAAACACATTTTCAGCTCTCACAGAGTCCATATTTTAATTTAGGGATGGGGAGATGTAACAGACAAGAAGAGGTAATGTCGGCTACTGACAATGACTTGAAAATAACCCGTGGTAGCAGGATAGTGAGGACTTGGGGAGGGACAGGGATATGACTGTACATGTGTTGGTTGTCTGGCTTTTGAGGCTTGAAAGATGGGAAAGTTTTGGGCAAGTGAAAACATGGGGAGAAACTCCTCAGACAGAGAGAATAGCACATGCAAGTGCTGTGAATTAGAAACATGTTTAATAAACAAAATGTGTTGCAAGACAGGTGCAGTGGCTCTTGCCTGTAATCTCAGCACTTTAGGAGTCCCAGGTAGAAAGACTGCTTGAGGCCTGGAATTCAAGTCCATCCTGATCAACATAGTGAAAGCCCATCTCTACAAAAATTTTTTTAATTCGCAGCTGGGTTGGTGCACACCTGTAATGTCAGCTACTTGGGAGGCTGAGGTAGGATGACTGCTTGAGACCAGGAGGTGGAGGCTGTGGTGAGCTATGATCTCCCTACTGTACTGCAGCCTGGGTGATAGAGCAGGACCCTCTCTCAAAAAAGAAAAAAAATATATTACAACTAGAGGTTAGTGAGAAAGGTAGATGAAGGCAGAAGAGGGAGAGAGGCAAATCATGCAGGCCAAGTTAAAGGGAATGGACTGTAAGTGCACGTGGATAAACTTTCACTAATGCAGCAGTCAGAAATGCTTAAAAGGATCTCTTGGAAAATTTCTGTTGCAAAGAAATATAATCTTCTAATGTGGGCTAGAAATCTAGATTCTAGATAAATCCTTAATCTTTAAACCCAAAATACCTCATTTATCTTTGTGTATGTAAAATTATAGAAACATATATTTGAATTTAGCTGCATTCTCTTAATTTTTCTTAATTGTAAATGGCAGATGTTATTTGGAAACAATATTTTTAGAAGGAATATACTTTTCAAAAAATATCAAACATTTCTTCTTATAATAATTAGAAAATGTCTATCACCAAATCTCTTAAAATAA
Source organism: Hylobates moloch (assembly GCF_009828535.3). Taxonomy (NCBI): domain Eukaryota; kingdom Metazoa; phylum Chordata; class Mammalia; order Primates; family Hylobatidae; genus Hylobates; species Hylobates moloch. Next base: position 48,658,159 of record NW_026652284.1, on the reverse strand, counting down.
AATTCATATCAATAATGGAATCAACTATCCCTAGAAAACATTTCTTTCTTCAGTCTTTGTAGCTAACAGAGCATCTCATACTACACAGTAAACTTGGCTAAAAAGCAAATTGATGAAATTTTAAGTAGCTGAGTATAGATAATAAGTAATTATTAGTTATTAATGAATAAAATAGTTTATATATTCCTTAAATAACTGAAAGCAATAAATAAAAAATAAACAGACAATTCATAGAAAAATAGGCAAAAGGTGTTAACTAACACATAGAAAAGATGGACTCCAAATCTCCAAATAATTATATGAAAAGTTTCAGTTGCATAGAAGGAATAAGTTCAAGAGATGTTAGGTACAACATGGTGTTTGCAGTTAACAAAAATGTTCTGTATTCCTGATTACTGCAAGGAGAGTGGGTTTTAAGTGTTCTCACCACATGCAGAAAAATCATGTTTTAAAGGTTATATGTATGTATTATATGTATGTATATATTATAAAAACATACAATACATACATATAACTGGCTTGATTTAGTCATCCCACAATGTAGTCATGTATCACAAATTTCTTTTTAAAAAGAAACTGTGCTAACCTTTCTTAGTTATTAGAGAAGTGCAGTTGAAATTGCAGTGTTTAACACCTCAAACAAACCAGAATTGCTAAAATTAGGAAAACAGAAAACACTAAATATTGAAGAGGAGGTGGAACAAAGGGATTTGTTATGCACTGATGGTGAGAGTGTCAATTAGTGTAATCATTTTGGTAAACTTTTTCTTTTTTTTTGAGACGGAGTCTTGCACTCACGCCCAGGCTGGAGTGCAGTGGCGCAATCTCGGCTCACCGCAAGCTCCACCTCCCGGGTTCACGCCATTCTCCTGCCTCAGCCTCTCCGAGTAGCTGGGACTACAGGCGCCCGCCACCACGCCCGGCTAATTTTTTGTATTTTTAGTAGAGACGGGGTTTCACCATGTTAGCCAGGATGGTCTCGATCTCCTGACCTCGTGATCTGCCTGCCTTCGCCTCCCAAAGTGCTGGGATTACAGGCGTGAGCCACTGCACCCGGCCTAAACTTTTTTTTTGAGAATATTTCCACTCTATGACACTGCATTCCAGATAGACAGATAGCAATCAGATAAATTGATAGGTAAGTATGCACACTAACAGAAATAAATGTGTAAGTTCATAAAAAATAAATGAATAACAAGTTCATAATTGTACTCTTCATATTAGTGAAAAAACAAAACAATAGTAAATAGTAAATCAAAGGTAGAATAAATAAATTAGTTCAAAAATAAAATTTTATATCTTAAGAAAATGGAATATTGTAAGGCAAGGAAAAGAATTAACTATTGCTGTTTACAATGAAATGGATAGATACCACGAATACAATGTTGACAAAATAAGTTAAGCACATAAAAGTAGAACATACTATAAAATTCCATTATGTAAAGCTCAAAAACAGATAAAATCATATATGGTTTTAGAAGTCCCAACAGTGACTATTTTTCTTTGTTAGGAGCTAGAACTTCTGGGATGATCGTTAAGTTCTGTTTCTTAATCAAAGTGCTGGTTTCACTGGTATGTGTACTTTGTAAAAATTAATCAAGCTGTATATTTAGGATTTGCATTCTTTTCTGTATGTACATCATGCTTTGTTTAAAAGTTTATGTAAAAGAACTAATAAAACAAGCTATTTCTTTACTGTAAAAATACTATCAAAATTAATGTTATCCCTTGCTCATACAATGTAAGTAGAAATGGCTTGGTAAATGCACTTCATCTAGATTTGAATTATAAAATGAAGATTAAAATTTTTTAATGTGTCCAATAGTTTCATAATCCTGCTGAAGGATAGTTGATAACAACTATTTTTTGCCTCCAAAAATAAATGCCTCTTTTCCCTGTCAAACACCTGTGGAGAAAATAGTGAAACCAATGGTGAGGCAAAAGCAAGATTCTTAGATTCTGTTATAAAAAGCCATGAGACCCAGCCTTGCTGGGAGCCTTCCTTAGCACCACCCATAGAAGTGGAAGCTGCCTCCTGCTTAAGGAGAACCTCCCCTTAGCCAGGTTTCTTGCTAAAGTCTAGAAATACCATGGTGACCAACATAGACACGGTATAGATGGTAGTTCATTGACAAGTGAGTGATAAAGACAAGTAAACTATCACACAGGAAGAACAACAACACACTATAAAGTTGCAAAAATTATTCTGCAAACATAGTGGAGCAGAGCTGAACAAGAAGCAAGCTGAATAGAAGTCCCAGATAGGTAAGTGGGGGATCACTACAGTAGCTTTGTGGTTGGTAGCAGAAACTAAGATTGCTGACTGTTACAGCAACTCACTGAGTTGTCATGCCTACTGTCCTGTGGTTACCTTGTATACGGATTTTTCCCTCTATTTGTCCCCACTCACCAACCTCACCCTCCCCACATTCATCATGGCAACAATTGGAATAGTCACTGTAACTTACCTTGGTCATCAGAACAGAATTCTAACACAAATCAAGCCAGAACAAACAGTAACAAAACAAGAACACTCTTGTTCATAGTTTTTCTTCCTGGCACTTCCTTTGCTTGAGTTATATCCATTGCCCTGGTACAAGGTAGAGATCACGAACCTCTAAAACTTCTCAAATTCACTCAAAATTCAAAAGTGCATCTCAGCCGTCAAAGGCAACCACTAAAGGCCTCTAGATGTAGCGAGCCCTTCTGGATGTCTAGTATCTTCGAAGCTGAAACACAGTATCAGATGGCAGTGGAATGCCTTCTTGTGTGGTGGGGCTGGGTGATAGGGTTACAGGAATGAAAATGTAAATAATGCATCAACCTCGTGGCTTTCCATAGCCAGATTCTACCACCATAATGGCTTACCGTGTGTATCATTGCAGCCTTTCTTCCCGGCCTATTGGAACCCTTTGCACTAGGAAGTAATCATCTACAGCAAGCCAGAACATAATGTTCAGTGCTGTGATAAACTCCAGCTGGCACCTGGGCAGGTAGACCTGATGGACTGGGAGAATAATGGCCCAGAGAGCAGAGTACATTATCTCTAGAAACCTAGGGTTTAGACTTTCTTATTGATTTATCTCCTTTGCCCTGCATGACAGACCTTTATACCCATCCAGCTGAATCATTTATAATTCTGCTTGATCCTTTATATGACTTGCACAGTCTCTCTGTATATTGATAAAACACTTCATCTCAGCACTTATCATATGTGGCAATCACTTTTTCTTTTCCCCGGATACATGGTTGTATTTTGAAATTTATAAAACTCTTGTGATAGTTTGCTGAGAATGATGGTTTCCAGCTTCATCCATGTCCCTGCAAAGGGCATGAACTCATTAATTTTTATGGCTGCATAGTATTCCATGGTGTATATGTGCCACATTCCACTATGGCACGTGTATATGTATGTAACAAAACTTCACGTTCTGCATATGTAACCCAGAACGTAAAGTATAATAATAAAAAAATTTAATACTTAGCTCCTTGAAATATAACTCTTGAGATTTGCCCCAGTTGACACCTTAAGCCCTCCAGGTATTGAATCTCACTGCTATCTTCATCATCCATTTCTTGGACTCAGCTGTGACCCAGTGTCTGATACTCAGTAGGAGCTGTAAACAGCCTTGGATTTCATCTTTGGCCATCTTTGTGTTTCAGGGAGAAAAATGAGGTTTATCATAGGTTTCCCAGCCAATATTAACATGTCAGTATTATTTCTTAAGGAAGGCTGCTTCCCTTCATTATCTCTCCCATTCAGTATGCTTCTCTCATTAGGATTTAACAGTTTTTTCCCTGTGCACAGGTTATCAACACTGAAACAATAAATAAAAGGAGCAGTGATTGACACAAAAGACAGAATCTAAATCAGACTGAAGGGCAGGGAATCAAAGCAAATAACTTTTAGAATAATATTTAGAAGAAAAGGTAGCAATTAAGAAATGACGAACCAAATTTGCTTATCCAGTAAGCAAAGAAAAGGAATACTTGAGTAGTAGTAGAATTTTATTAGTGAGGAAGGAATTGCAAAATCAAAGACAAATGGAGATGAGGAGAGGAGAAATTTTCATCATCAGTGCAGAAATATGGGAACTTTAGCTATCATATTTCAATATCATGAGTTTTTTCTAGCTATTTAGACATTGTCTATTTTTCTTGTTCCTCTTTACTTGTAGGTGTGATATGTTCATTTGCCACATTTTGTATATTCTTTACTTTAGATGCACTGATTACAATGCCTATGCACATAATCCCCACATCCCTATGTACAGGTATAATCTCTCTCCTGTTTGCATTCTTTCTACCATATCTAATAACACTTTAATTTTAAAATAGGGGAATCGTTTTATGTTATAAAACAATAGTACCTCTACTTTAATTTTTCTTTTCTGATAACGATGAAAAACATAATAAAGAATTAAGAGCATACCACCCGGACCAGTGAAATAGAATTTGGAGTATTCTATTATACCTACTTTTGTGAAAAAAAAATCAACAACAGTGTTCAACCATGGACTCAATTTAAGTTATTGTTTAAGCACCTGATTTTAAGCACCTTAAAGTATTATGTCTCCTTAAATGATTTTAACTATAGTTTTAAAAATAAATACATTATAAATTTATCCTGTCTATAATATTTATTATCTCTAGCATGATGTTGAGATAACCTTCTCAACAGGAAGATGATGAAGATGAAGACCTGTAGGATGAACCTCTTCCATGTAATGAATATTAAATATATTTTCCCTTCCTTATGATTTTCTTAGTAACATTTTCTTTGTTCTAGCTTACTTTATTGTAAGAATACAGTATATAATACATATTGCATGTCAAATATGATTTAATTGACTATTTATGTTATCAGGAACACTTCCAGCCAATAGTAGGCTATTAGTGGTTAAGTTTTGAGTAAGTCAGAAATTATATGAGGTTTCTTGACTATGTAAGGGATCAGCATCCTTAACCTCATGTCAACTGTATTCGTAAGAGTGAAATTACAGAATCATGTAATTCTATGTTTAAACTATTAAAAAATAACCAAACTCTTCTCCATGTAGGGCGAAACATCTTACATTTCCTCCATTTGTGAGGATTCTAGTCTTGCCGTAATTTCCTGTTTAGATAGATACAGCCATCACAGTGGGTATGATGTGGTATCTCTGTGGTTTACATTTCTCTAAAGTATAATGATTTTGTTTATGTTTCATGTATATACTGGCCATTTGTAAAAATCTTAAAGAAATGTCTACTCAAATCTTTTGTACATTTTCCTAATTTAGAGTTTTGCTTTATAATTAGTTTTAAAAATTATATATTCTTAATGCTAGTTCTTTCATGTATATGAGTTACAAATATTTTCTCCCATTCTGTCACTTATCTTTTCATTTTTGGTAATATCCTCTACACACAACATTTTTAACTTTGATAAAGTTCAATTTGCCTACTTTTTATTTGGCGATGTGGGCTCATTTTGGTTCCATATGAACTTAAAAACAGTTTCTTCCAATTCTGTGTAGAAAGTCATTGGTAGCTTGATGAGGACGGCATTGAATCCATAAATTACCTTGGGCAGTTGGCCATTTTCATGATATTGATTCTTCCTATCCATGAGAATGGAATGTTCTTCCATTTCTTTGTATCTTCTTTTATTTCATTGAGCAGTGGTTTGTAGTTCTCCTTGAAGATGTCCTTCATATCCCTTGTAAGTTGGATTCCTAGGTATTTTACTCTCTTTGAAGCAATTGTGAATGGGAGTTCACTCGTGATTTGACTCTCTGTTCGTCTGTTATTGGTGTATAGGAATGCTTGTGATTTTTGCACACTGATTTTGTATCCTGAGACTTTGCTGAAGTTGCTTATCAGCTTAAGGAGATTTTGGGCTGAGACAATGGAGTTTTCTAAATATACAATCATGTCATCTGCAAACAGGGACAATTTGACTTCTTCTTTTCCTAACTGAATACACTTGATTTATTTCTCTTGCCTGGTTGCCCTGGCCAGAACTTCCAACAATATGTTGAATAGGAGTGGTGAGAGAGGGCATCCCTGTCTTTTGCCAGTTTTCAAAAGGATTGCTTCCAGTTTTTGCCCGTTCAGTATGATATTGGCTGTGGGTTTGTCATAAATATCTCTTATTATTTTGAGCTACGTCCCATCAATAACTAGTTTATTGAGTTTTTAGCATGAAGGGCTGTTGAATTTTGTCAAAGGCCTTTTCTGCATCTATTGAGATAATCATGTGTTTGTTTTCTTTGGTTCTGTTTATATGATGGATTATGTTTATTGATTTGCATATGTTGAACCAGCCTTGCATCCCAATGAAGCCAACGTGATCGTAGTGGATATGATTTTTGGTGTGCTGCTGGATTAGGTTTGCCAGCATTTTATTGAGGATTTTTGCATCGATGTTGATCAGGGATATTGGTCTAAAATTCTCTTTTTTTGTTGTGTCTCTGCCAGGATTTGGTATCACGATGAAGCTGGCCTCATGAAATGAGTTAGGGAGGATTCCCTATTTTTCTATTGATTGGAATAGTTTCAGAAGGAATGGTACCTGCTCCTCTTTGTACCTCTGGTACAACTTGGCTGTGAATCCATCTGGTCCTGGACTTTTTTTGGTTGGTAAGCTATTAATTATTGCCTCAATTTCAGAATGTGTTATTGGTCTATTCAGGGATTCAACTTCCTCTTGGTTTAGTCTTGGGAAGGTGTATGTGTCCAGGAATTTATCCATTTCTTCTAGATTTTCTAGTTTATTTGTGTAGAGGTGTTTATAGTATTCTCTGATGGTAGTTTGTATTTCTGTGGGATCGGTGGTGATATCCCCTTTATCATTTCTAATTGAGTCGATTTGATTCTTCTCTGTTTTCTTCTTTATTAGTCTTGCTAGTGGTCTATCAATGTTGTTGATCTTTTCAAAAACCAGCTCCTGGATCCATTGATTTTTGAAGGGAATTTTTGTCTCTATCTCCTTCAGTTCTTCTCTGATCTTAGTTATTTCTTGCTTTCTGCTAGCTTTTGAATATGTTTGCTCTTGCTTCTCTAGTTCTTTTAATTGTGATGTTAGGGTGCCAATTTTAGATCTTTCCTGTCTTCTCTTGTGGGCATTTAGTGCTATAAATTTCCCTCTACACACTGCTTTAAATGTGTCCCAGAGATTCTGGTATGTTGTGTCTTTGTTCTCATTGGTTTCAAAGAACACCTTTATTTCTGCCTTGATTTTGTTATGTACCCAGTAGTCATTCAGGAGCAGGTTGTTCAGTTTCCATGTAGTTGAGCGGTTTTGAGTGAGTTTCTTAATCCTGAGTCCTAATTTGATTGTGCTGTGGTATGAGAGACAGTTTGCTATAATTTCTGTTCTTTTACATTTGTTGAGGAGTGCTTTACTTCCAACTATGTGGTCAATTTTGGAATAAATGCAGTGTGGTGCTCAGAAGAATGTATATTCTGTTGATTTGGGGTGGAGAGTTCTGTAGATGTCTATTAGGTCCATTTGGTGCAGAGCTGAGTTCAAGTCCTGGATATCCTTGTTAACTTTCTGTCTCGTTGATCTGTCTAATGTTGACAGTGGGGTGTTAAAGTCTTGGATTATTATTGTGTGGGAGTCTAAGTCTTTTTGTAGGTCTCTAAGGACTTGCTTTATGAATCTGGGTGGTCCTGTATTGGGTGCATATATATTTAAGATATTTATCTCTGCTTGTTGAATTGATCCCTTCACCATTATGTAATGGCCTTCTTTGTGTCTTGATCTTTATTGGTTTAAAGTCTGTTTTATCAAAGACTAGGATTGCAACCCCTGTTTTTTTGTTTTTGTTTTTGGTTTTGTTTTTGGTTTGCTTGATTGATCTTCCTTCATCCCTTTATTTTGTGCCTATCTGTGTCTCTGCACATAAGATGGGTCTCCTGAATACAGTACATTGATGGGTCTTGACTCTTTATCCAATTTGCCAGTCTGTGTCATTTAACTGGAGCATTTAGTCCATTTAAGGTTGATATTGTTACGTGTGAATTTGATCCTGTCATTATGATGTTAGCTGGTTATTTTTCTTGTTGATGCAGTTTTTTCCTAGCATCAATGGTCTTTAAAATTTGGCATGTTTTTCCAGTGGCTGGTACTGGTTGTTCCTTTCCATGTTTCGTGCTTCCTTCAGGAGCTCTTTTAGGGCAGGCCTAGTGGTGACAAAATCCCTTGGCATTTGCTTGTCTGTAAAGGATTTTATTTCTCCATCACTTATGAAGCTTAGTTTGGCTGGATATGAAATTCTGGGTTGAAAATTCTTTTCTTTAAGAATGTTGAATATTGGCCCCCACTCTCTTCTGGCTTGTAGAGTTTCTGCTGAGAGATCTGCTGTTAGTCTGATGGGCTTCCCTTTGTAGTTACCCCGACCTTTCTCTCTAGCTGCCTTTAACATTGTTTCCTTCATTTCAACTTTGGTGAATCTGAGAATTAGGTGTCCTCGAGTTGCTCTTCTCAAGGAGTATCGTCGTGGCATTCTCTGTAGTTCCTGAATTTGAATGTTGGCCTGCCTTGCTAGGTTGGGGAAGTTCTCCTGGATAATATCCTGAAGAGTGTTTTCCAACTTGGTTCCATTCTCCTTGTCACTTTCAGGTACACCAATCAGATGTAGATTTGGTCTTTTCACATAGTCCCATATTCTTGGAGGCTTTGTTCATTTCTTTTTACTCTTTTTTCTCTAAACTTCTCTTCTTGCTTCATTTCATTCATTTGATCTTCAATCTCTGATACCCTTTCTTCCACTTGATCGAATTGGCTACTGAAGCTTGTGTGTGCGTCACATAGCTCTTGTGCAGTGGTTTTCGGCTCCATCAGGTCATTTAAGGACTTCTCTATACTGATTATTCTGGTTAGTCATTCGTCTAATCTTTTTTTCAAGGTTTTTAGCTTCTTTGCCATGGGTTCGAACATCCTCCTTTAGCTCAGAGAAGTTTATTACCAATCATCTGAAGCCTACTTCTTTCAACTCTTCAAAGTCATTATCCAGCTTTGTTCTGTTGCTGGCAAGGAGTAGCATTCTTTGGAGGAGAAGAGGCGCTCTGAGTTTTAGAATTTTCAGCTTTTCTGCTCTGGTTTCTCCCCATCTTTGTGGTTTATTTACCTTTGGTCTTTGATGATGGTGACATACAGATGGGGTTTTGATGTTGATGTCCTTTCTGTTTGTTAGTTTTCCTTCTAACAGTCAGGACCATCAGCTGCAGGTCTGTTGGAGTTTGCTGGAGGTCCACTCCAGACCCTGTTTGCCTAGATATCACCAGCAGAGGCTGCAGAACAGCAAATATTGCAGAATGGCAAATGTTGCTGCCTGATCCTTCCTCTGAAATCTTCGTCTCAGAGGCACACTCTAGTGTATGAGGTGTCAGTCGGCCCCTACTGGGAGATGTCTCCCAGTTAGGCTACTTGGGGGTCAGGGACTCACTTGAGGAGGCAGTCTGTCCATTCTCAGATCTCAAATTCCATGCTAGGAGAACCACTACTCTCTTCAAAGCTATCAGACAGGGACATTTAAGTCTGCAGAAGTTTCTGCTGCCTTTTGTTCAGCTATGCCCTGCCCCTAGAGGTGGAGTCTACAGAGGCAGGCAGGCCTCCTTGAGTTGCGATGGGCTCCACCCAGTTCGAGTTTCCCAGCCACTTTATCTACTCAAGCCTCAGCAATGGCAGACGCCCCTCCCCTAGCCTTGCCGCCTCCTTGCAGTTCGATCTCAGACTGCTGTGCTAGTAGTGAGTGAGGTTCTGTGGGCGTGAGACCCACCAAGCCAGGCATGAGATATATTCTACTGGCGTGCCATTTGCTAAGACCGTTGGAAAAGCACAGTATTAGGGTGGGAGTGTCCCTATATTCCAGGTACCATCTGTCACAGCTTCCTTTGGCTAGGAAAGGGAATTCCCTGGCCCCTTGCACTTCCCAGGTGAGGCTATGCCCCACCCTGCTTCGGCTCACACACCATGGGCTGCACCCACTGTCCAGCAAGCCCCAGTGAGATGAACCTTGTACCTTAGTTGGAAATGAAGAAATCACCCATCTTCTGAGTCACTCAGGCTGGGAGCTGTAGACTGGAGCTGTTCCTATTCAGCCATCTTGGAACCCACCCTATTATAATTTTTAAGTCAGGAAGTGAGAATCATATATTTTGCACTCTATAGTTTGGTACATATAGATTTCTGTTTGTGAATCTAAACTGAATTTTGTCTTCTCGGAGAGCTTAATACATTCACTTTAAAGTAATTACTGATAAAGAAGGACTTACACTGGTCATTTTGGTGTTTGTTCTGAACAACCTAAAATTTGGGGGGGTAAGTTTCTAATTTCCATTATTAAATCTTAATTAGTGTTTAGTTAATATTTTTGTGCTAAAGTCACTTTGATTCCCTCTCATTTTATTTTGTAAATATATGTTAGTTATTCTCTTACCATGGGAATTATAATTAACCTCATAAATTTATATCATCTAGTTTGAATATATATCAACTTGATTTCAATATCATACAGAAACTCTGCTCGATTGCACCTCTGCTCCAACCTGCATATTTAAGGTTTTTTGTTACATATTACATCTTTATGCATTGTGTGGAAAATAGCACAAATTTATAATTCTTTTTATATGTTTGTATTTGAAATCTTATAGGAAATTAAACATTGCAGTTTAGAAACAAAAAGTCAGTAACATTGGTTTTATATTTATCTGTGTATTTACTTTTACTGGAGATCTTTAGTTTTTCATAGAGCTTCATGTTAGTGTATAATGTCCCTTTGTTTCAATGTGTATAACTCCCTTAGTATTTCTTGTATAGTAGATCTGCTGGTAATAAAGTCCCTCAGCTCTTGCTTATCTGATAATGTCTTAATTTCTTCTTCTTTTGAAGGATAGTTTTACTAGGTATAAAATTCTCAGTTGACAGAATTTTTACAATTATGTCATCTCACTGTCCTTTGGCCTCCATGGTTTCTGATAAAAAAATCAGTTGTTAATATTCTTGAAGATTCCTTATATATAATGAGTTAATTATCTATCCCTCCTGCTTCAAGATTATTTATTTGTCTTTGTCATTCAGTGTTTTGATTTTACTGTCTCTTATTGTGGACCTCTTTGAGGTTATTCTAGTTGGAGTTTGTTGAGCTTCTTGAATGTGTTGATCATGTCTTTCCTCAAATTTATGAAGTTTGTGGCCATTACGTCCTCAAATATTCTCACTTCCTCTTTATTTCTCTCTCCTCCTTCTGAGACTCCCACACTGCATATATTAACCTGTTTGATGGTATCTCACATGTCTCTTAGAATCTATCCATTATTCTTCATTCTTTTTCTTTCTCCTTTTCAGACTGAATAATTTCCATTATCTTATCTTCACTTTTATGACAGCCTGTTTTCTTTGCTCAAATTAGCTGTTTAACTCCTCTAGCAATTTTTTTTTATTTCAAAATTGTAACTTTTTCAGCTCCAGAATTTCTATTTGGTGGTTTTTGCCATTTATATATCTTTATTAATAGTCCCATTTTATTTGTACATTATTCTCTGATTTCCTTTAATTCTATATCCATTGTTCCCTTTAATTCTTTTAATTTTTATTTTTTGAGATGGAGTCTCACTCTGTTGCCCAGGCTGGAGTGCAGTGGTGCGATCTTGGCTCACTGCAATCTCCACCTCCCAGGTTCAAGCGATTCTCATGCCTCAGCCTCTCAAGTAGCTGGGACTACAGGTGCATGCCACCACACCTGACTAATTTTTGTATTTTTAGTAGAGATGGGGTTTCACCATGTTGACCAGGCTGGTCTCAAACTCCTGACCTCAAGTGGTCTACCTGCCTTAGCCTCCCAAATTGCAGGGATTACAGGCATGAGCCACTGTGCCTGGTCCCTTTAATTGTTTGAGTATATATAAGACATTAGATTTCAAGTATTTGTCTAGTAAGTCCGATGTTTGGGTTACTTCATCGATGATTTCTATCAATTTTTGTTCTATGAATGGGCCCTACTTTCTCTTTATTTTGTGTGCCTTGGTATTTTCTGATGAATGCTGAACATTTGCATGTTGTTATGTATTAACTCTGATACCTTATTTTCTCTGTTCCCCTGGGCTTCCTGTTTTCAATTATTGAAAATGATAGTTGTCCGTTTTTTACTGAGTTTTCCAAATTGTCTTTGCAAAGGTTGTATTCCTCGTTATGTGCAGTCATTATGTCTCTCTTAATTTATCTAGTTTTCAACTATCATTCTGATAGAGATTTACTTAAATGGCAGAAACTAAGACTTTTTTAAAATAATAAACCCTTTATCCCTGCCTTTGCACATTGCCTGTGTACTGGAGGTCTTCTTCAACACTCAACCATGATGTTTACTACTCTGTCTTAGACTTCCTTTCTTGCTTGCAATGAACTGAGAGTTCATTCATGGCTGAAATGTTATGACTCTCAGGTCTTTTCTGAACATGAATCTTGCTATTGGCTATCACGAGGCTTTGTAGATTCCCCAAGAGATATAGGTGCTTTTGTATACCCTAATTTCTCAAAGAAACACTTCTCAAATTATCCTAACCACTGTTCAAGTTTAGTGGTCTATTTTGTCTCGGCAGTAATCTTTTGCCTTAGTTTAACACTTTTCTGCCCTGAGTGAATTCTAAATTAAGTCAAATAGCAATGAGTTAATTACATCAGTCCTTCAGGTAGCTCTCAGACACGTTAGAAAAGACAAACATAATAATTTAAAAATAAAGACTATTCTATTCCTTTTGGGACCAGGAACCATAATCTCCCATGTGAAATGTCGACTTCTCTCTTCCAGACTGCCACTGAACCAAGTGAGGCAAGAGCAATTAAAAATACCACAAAGCTTTCCTACCGGTTTAAAGTTCCTCTTTTCCATATTCAGCATTTACTTGGCTTCTGTAAACCTTTGGCTGTTTTCTAGAGATCTGACACACTTGGTTTTTAAAGTTTCTACTTGTTTTTTGATATGACTGTGAAGAGATGGGCATTTGCAACTGCCTAGGCTAAAATTTTCCTGATACACACTCACAACTGTGTGTGCTTTTTCTTTTGACTATTTGCTAACAGTTAAAACAATGAGTATTAAAATCACTACAATATAAATTTCCTCATTTTTGTGCCTCCTAAACTATATTAAAATAAAATATTAATATAGTTTTTACAGGCAAATTTATGTTTTCTGTATAATGGCCTTTGATCATAAATATATATTTTTTTCTCTGACTCAAGTTTTTAACTTTGTCTACAAAAAAAATGAAATTGTCTTCTCTACAAGTATACACCTGAATTAAATGTTGTCTGGATTTTAAGATTACTATAGGAGTAGAAAAGAGTTGCATATCATTAAATATTGAAAAATTTCCACAGTAATCTAAATAATTTTTAGAAAATATTTTAAACAGCACAAGACATTTATTTGTTGTTGATTTTATTTCCAATGACTAAGAAAATACTTTCAGTTTTATATATATTCATGTGAAAAATCAAGGTGTTCCCAATTTGCACAGTTTGTAGAAATACATACATTTTTTAATATTAAATACTGTATTTAGATATTTAGTACTTATAATACACTATAAATATACCATTGAATTTAATATTTTTAAAAGCTGCAAGCATTAACATTAATTTTACTTTGAAGCAGTTTGAACTTATTTTGAAACAATATTTGCACTGAACTTTTATTATTTTAGAATAATAGAGCACTTCTGGAAAAGACCCATTGCTTAATATCACCAAAATGAGAGTTGAGTTTCAACATAAATTTTAGAAAGAAACACATAATAAAACCACAGCAGCATGTAAAAGGCAAGGGGGAACACAGTCTGAGGAGACAATACAATCACGACAACCAGAGCGCAATAGGCTACAGCTGTTGAAGATATCAGATAAATACTATAAATAACTATCATTAGCATGTTAAGAACTTAGTCTAATGGGAAAAAAACAGACAATATAAAATAAAACATAGGATAAGGTAAGCAAAGAGATGAAAATACTTAGACAGAATAAAATGGAAATGTAAGATAATAAAAAGTATGATATCATAAATAAGGACTGCCTTCATGGGCTCACTGGTAGTCTGGATAAAGCCAAAGGAAGAATCAATGTTTCTCAACTTCTGATTTACACGGAAGTTTTCAAAACAGTACAGAATTTTTCATATTCACACACATTTACCTCTATTAATTATTAAGACCTTACATTAGTATGGTAGATTTGTCACAGCTCATAAAATAATATTAATACATTAAAAACAAGTAAAGTTCATACTTCATTCTTTTTATTAAATTTTACCTAATGTTCTTTTTAAAATTCCCTGTTCCATCCCAGATATCGCATTATATTTAGAAATTGAGCTGGGCGCGGTGGCTCACGCTTGTAATCCCAGCACTTTGGGAGGCTGAGGCGGGCGGATCACGAGGTCAGGAGATCGAGACCACGGTGAAACCCCGTCTCTATTAAAAATACAAAAAATTAGCCAGGCGCGGTGGCGGGCACCTGTAGTCCCAGCTACTAGGAGAGCCTGAGGCAGGAGAATGGCGTGAACCCGGGAGGCGGAGCTTGCAGTGAGCCGAGATTGCGCCACTGCACTCCAGCCTGGGCGACAGAGCGAGACTCCGTCTCAAAAAAAAAAAAAAAAAGAAATTGAACTGCTAATTTTTGTAAAGGTAGAATTCACATTTTTTAATGAATTATACTTTTGCTGTTGTAGCTTAATATTAAATTTCAATTTTAAAGACAAATCAATTCCTTTCTATTTTTTCTATTGCATTATTATAGTTTTTCATTTTACATTGTTTAATTTTCACTTAAGTTAATTGCTATACAAGTATAATATTTATGTATACATTTATTTTTTCATATGAATGTCCAGTTCTTTTCCAGCACCATTTATTGAAAACACTGTACTTTCTCCATTGCATTGTCTTTGATCCTCTGTCAAAGATCATTTCTTTATCAAAGATATTTCTGTGAATTCTTTTCTAGACTCTTTATTCTATGTCATTAATTTATGTGTCTATTATTTCACCAATATCAAGGAGTTTTAATAATTTAAAGTAAGTCTTGAATTCAGAAAATGTGAATCCTCCAATCTTGTTCTTTTATTTTCAGAATTATATTGGCACTTATAGATCCTTTGCCTTAAGATATTATAAAACTTTGGAATCAATTTGCCACTAGCTACAATATACCTTGCTGGAATGTTGATTGTTATTTTTTTTTTAATTTACAAATTTAGCTGGAAAAAGGTTGACCTCTTAATCTATCAACGGTAATATCTCTCAATTCATTTTGGACATTTTGCAGCCATTATTTCAAATACTTCTTCTACTCTGTTCTCACTTTTTCTCCCTCTTGGATTCCTTAAGCATGAATTTTATACATTTTTGTAGTCCTATACAGCACATTAATGTTCCTTTCTATTTTACATTCTTTCCTTACTCCCTCGCATTTAGGTTTGGAAAGCTCCTATTGACCTATCTTCGAGAACATTGATTCTTCCCTTGGCTTTATCCAGACTATTCAATGAGCCCATGGAAGACACTCCTTACTTATGATACCATACTTTTTATTATCCTACATTTCCATTTTATTCTTTCTTAGCATTTTCATCTCTTTGCTTACATTATCCTATCTTTTATATTATGTTGTCTACTATTTTTCATTAGACTAAGCTTATAACATACTGATAATAGTTATTTATAGTTTCTATCTGATATCTCCAACTGCTGTATCCTATTACACTCTGGTTGTCACGATTGAAGTATCTCTTCAGACTGTGTTTTCCCTTGCCTTTTTCATGCTGCTGTGGTTTTATTAAGCGTTTCTTCCAAAATTTATGTTGAAACTTAACTGTCATTGTGGTGATATTAAGAAGTGGATTATTTTGAGAAGTGCTGAAGCTCTGAGAGCTCTGTGCTCATGAATGGGTTACCCATTGTAAAAGAGGCTTTGGAGTGAGTTTGCCTCTCTTGCCCTTCCACCTTCCTCAACCCATGTGAGGACACAGCAAAAAAGTGTCATCTTCGATGCAAGACATCAAGCCCTCGCCAGACACCAAACCTGCCAGCAGCCTGATTTTGGACTTCCATACTCCAGAACTGTAAGAAATAAATGTATATTGTTTACAAATTACCCAGTCTGTGGTATTTTGTTGTAACAGGATAAATAGACTAAGATTAATGCCTTGTAATTTTTATTAGTAAATAGGCCACATATCAGGTAGCAGGAATTGAGGTAAATAGAACTTTACTGTCAGTAATTATGTTGATTTGGCTAAAAATTGTGTCGTGTTTATTGTTTGTTTTAAATATAAGTATAAGCACTATTCACAATAGCTAAGATATTAAATCAAACTAAGTGTCCAACAACAGATAAGTGCATAAAAATGTGGTACATATACACAATGGGAATACTATACAGGCATAAAGAGGAATAAAATCCTGTTATTCACGACAATATGGATGAAACTGGAGGACATTATGCTAGGTGAAACAAGCCAGGAACAGAGAGTTAACCACCACATGTTCTCATTCACATGTGGCTAAAAAAAAATTGATTTCATAGCTGTAAAAAGTATTACAAGAGATACTAGAAGCTTGGATGAGTAGGGAGAAGGGTGATAGGGAGAGTTTTGTTAAAAGATAAAAAATGGTAACTAAATAGGAAGAATTAGTTCAGCATTCTACAGCACTGTAGGATGACTATAGTAACATAGTTTTAAATAGCTAGAAGGATATTGAATGTTTCCAACATAAATGTGTATTATAAATGCTAATTGCTGTGGTCAAATCACTATACATTACATGTGTTACAGCATCACTATGTACCCCATAAATATGTGCAGTTATATATGTAAATTTTAAAAATTTAACAACAGTAAATAGGTATCAGAGTCTTCAAAGTTATCTAGTGTCGTTGTTTTTGTCTTTCTTTTTGACTATGGGCTTCCGTCTTGTATTAAGCTTTTCCAGAGAAACAGAATCAACAGGATAGGGTGTGTGTGTGTGTGTGTGTGTGTGTGTGTGCGTGTGCGCGCGCGTGCGGGTGTGTAGGAATCTGCAAGGTGGGCCAGAAGTTTGAAAATCCAGGAAATGTGGTTCATGTTCAAAGGCAGTCTGCTCCCATCATTCCCTTTCCCTTTTCCTCAGGGAGGTCAGTCATTCTCTTCTATCCAGGTCTTCATCTGATTACATCCTGCTCACCCAAATATGGAGGACAATCTGCTTTACTCAAAATTCACTGATTTAAATGTAAATCTCATCCAAAAACACCCTCACAAAAACATCCAAGATAATGTTCTACAAAATATCTGGGCTCTGTGGCTTAGCCAAATTGATACATAAAATTAACTGTCACCTATGCATACTGGTCTTCAGAGAAAGTCTGTCTTACAGCTCCTTCAGATATCACACACTGTTACTATACCGGATCCCTGTGGGTGTGGTGACAAGGTTGCAAGAGAGGAGCTTTCCATAATGTTTCAATTAAATATCAGCGTTTTATTGGACTCAGTCTCAAGGGCTCTAATCTTTATTAGTTTCTTCAGTATAATAGTTTACGTGTCCTCCTGTGGCTCCTCCTTGCCTCCTTGTCTGCAGCCTTCCCAATGCATTTGTCTGATTTATTAGCTCTTTCTGCCTATGGGCTCTCCTCCTGCAAGGCGATAGTAGAAGCCTGGGGATGCCAGGAGTGTGGTGGGATTAATTCCTCTCTCCAAACTGAGATAAAGTTTTAGAATTGGTTTCTGGCATCTTTTCTCCTAGGTGTAGGTGTAGGTCTTTGAAGTGGAAAAAAGATCTCTTTTTGTTTTTCACAATAGGTACTCTTTCCCTCTTCTGTCAGAGCCAGGAGATCCTCACATGAAGAACCTACTAAGTTGTCTAGAGAGGAAGCCCATGAAATCACCCATCAAGCCTGTCACCCAGTGGTTTCTCAATCTCATGCTAGTTAGCATTCAGGCTCCAGCTATTCATCAAAATTACCTTTCAGGCATTTCCATTGGTTTATGTCTCCTGCGACTCCTGCTCCTGTGACACAATCCTTTCTCTCTCTATACCCACTTGTCTCTCCATATTTTGAAAAGGTGGTTAGCCTTGTTAATTTAGGATTTTAGATCAATAATTTTCTAAGTGCTCTTTGAAAGCTCTGATAGCATTCACAATAAAAAGAAATCATTTCACAAGACTGTTAATGCACCAGCAGCTCTGGCTTTTCCTAAGAAGGAAAATTTTTTATATGTGATGTGCATAAAATCCAGTCATTCAAAGAATATTTGTCAATCATTATCTGGAGGCAAATTTTGCTGAAGAAAATATATAATTTAAACATTTAGTCTTGTTAAATATTTTTAATTGTAGTTCATATATTGTTTCTTTTAAAAGTCAGTAAGCCATTTTATCTTCAATTATTGTGTCTGTCATTTTAAAGACTATCTCACACAGTTTTTATTTGAATAACACCACTAAGAATTCATCATTTAGGCCGAGTGCGGTGGCTCATGCCTGTAATCCCAGCACTTTGGGAGGCTGAGGTGGGCGGATCACAAGGTCAGGAGATCGAGACCATCCTGGCTAACAAAGTGAAACCCCGTCTCTAATAAAGATACAAAAAATTAGCCGGGCATGGTGGCGGGCGCCTGTAGTCTCAGCTACTTGGGAGGCTGAGGCAGGAGAATGGCATGAACCTGGGAGGCAGAGGTTGCAGTGAGCCAAGATCGCGCCACTGCACTCCAGCCTGGGCTACAGAGCAAGACTTTGTGTCAAAAAAAAAAAAAAAAAAAAAAGGAATTCACCATTTAAGTTCGGGTTTCTCACTACCAAAATATGTATTTTTCAGTTCACTATCTTCTCACATTTGAGATGCAAACACAATATTTTTCCAAATATTTGCTAAATTCCTGGCAGACTGCCTCAGACATTCTATCCTATGAGGTCTTTATAAAATCAGCTGAAGAGAACTATTTAATTAACAGTTTCACTGAAGATAAATGGAAGGTTACCATTTCTGTTTAAACATTTTAAATGGAAGAAGTTTCTTTTTACCTGATGCATTTGATGCAAAATTTTTCCTGGAGAGAGAAGGTTAATCTACATTATCCACCTTTCCATTTAAAAACTGTCAGGGAGCAATGCAGGGCATGATGTGGACAGGTAGAAGTAATGTTGGAAGTAATTTTTAATTTTACTTTGGTAGGTGGATTAATTCTCTTACACTAAGATACTGAATAACATATTTGATTTGTTTTGCTTTACTGTATTCCAGTAGCCTGTAAAGAATTAAACGTCAAAAGAAAATATTTTTAATCTTTCAAGCTAAATTGAATAGTTTTCTTACAATATTAAATTTAATAATGTTTAAAAACAATGGCACATATCACATAATCCCAGGGCTATTTAAATGCTTTAGAGTATAAAAAGAAAAAAAAAAACTTTGTCCTAAGGTACAAGGTATAATAAATAACTAAACCATATAAAAATTTTATAAAATAGACTACTCTAGACCAATCTCACTTTAAATATCAATACACAAATTTCAAACTTAATAGAAACCAAAAAAATCAAATTGCACATTAAAACAATACTACATCATAATCACATTGGACTGATTCCAGGAATAAAAGGTTGACCATAATTAAGAAATGCATTAATATATTTACCTATACATATAAATCTTCAGAGAAAAATACTATGATATTCCATGTATTTACACAGAAAACACTTGACAAGAATACAACACCAAGGAACCAATCAAAAATGAAATGAAATAAAGATTCATGCATTTTATTTAATATGCAGAAGACCTATCCTCAGTCTAAATGTCGGCATTATATTAGTGTACTTATTTAATCTTCCACTAAAGTCAGGAGCTAGGCAAGAAAGGTCATCTAGTTAAAATGGCAAAGTGTGGAGCTCCATGGGCTTGTCCCTCTTTGGAAACCCTGAAAAAAAATATCAAAGTTGTCAGAATCAACCTTACTGTAACTTTGAGAAACAGTCAGAGGTTTGCAACAATAATTTACTTAATCAACAAAAGCAGTTACTTAAAGATGATAGAAAATACTTGCAGCATGTTAAGTTAGCCTTATTTCATCCCATTTCCTTGGCAAGATAGTGGTCTTGAAGATGATAATCTCAGTAGGTATTTAGTTATGAAGGAAGAACAGTAAACTTTACTCTCAAGGACTTGTGTTTGTCTGTTTTGACCTGTCTTAGGGTTCTCTGATTGATATGAGGCATTTGCCTTTGTTTAGCCTAATTCAAACTCTGACAGGGTATAAAAGTGTCTAAAAGAATGGCATTGCTGGATACCATTATAAGGGAAATTAATAAGCTGCTTTTGCCTAGGATAACAAAATACAGTTCAGACCTACAATAGGCATGCAAAAAGAAAAAAAGCCTTAGGGGAAAAGCTTAAGAATATAAATTGGGAGACTATAGCTTCAAAAAGCTCCTACATATAATGGAATATTAATAAAGTCATCATGCACCTACTGAGGAAAAACACATGCTCAGAAAAGTACTGAGGAGGCCCTAACTTTACATTTCCAACTGATCTTTAAGGAAGAGAACTAACAAAGTGGCTAGGTGTTATAGGAGTGATATAATACAGAGCTAATCAGTAAACACAGAAATTAAGAAAGACTATTTTTTTTCTTTTCTTTTCTTTCCTTTTGTTTCATGGTTCCAGAAATTTAAGGAAATTTTGGTTAAACCAGCAGCTTACCAGAATCTATAGGAACAGAAACTTCAGAAACCACACATGACAAAGAACACAAACTTTAAAAGGTAGCATAGGAAAGACATGAAGCAAACGAGCAACTATAGTGTATGGAAAAGAACAACGACGAAACCTAAGCAGGGGGTGAATAAGAAGCAATTAGCAAATATTGTCCCTGTGAGGCACAAACGTGGACTTAACAGACAAAGACTTTAAATCAACTGCCTTATATATGGTCAAAAACTATAGGAAGTAATGGACAAAAGATTTTTTTCAAAAAACGAACTATGTCTCAGCAAATCAAAACTATTAATAAAGAGATATGTTATAAAAAGAGAACCAGATATAAATTCCAGACTTGAAAAGTACAATAACTGAAATGATAATTTCACAGAAGAGCAATCAATATCAGATTTGAAGAAGTGGAAAAAAGACTGACCAGACCTAATAACAAACCAATTAAAATTATTCAATTTGATGAGCAGAAAGCAAAACGAATGGAGAAGAATTTAGAAGTTTTAAGGACAGAAGTTTTAAGAGAATGGAGAAGAATTTAGAAGTAGGACACCATTGAGTATACCACCATACATATAAAGAGAATCCCAGAAAAAGATAAAAAAGATAAAGAGGCAGGAGGAAGATTTGAATAGATAATAGCCAAAACTTCCCAATACATAAATCTATGACTGAGAAACATATTCAAACTGTTGACATACAAAAACAAACAGAAACTCTTGAAAGCAGCAAGAGACAAGTGGTGCATAACCAAAAAGTAAAATTCAATAAAATTAACAACCAATTTGATATCAGTAACCATAAAAGCCAAAGTCAATGAGATAATATATTTAAAATAGAGAGAAAACTGTCAATCAAGAATTCCATATCATGCAAAATTGTTCTTCACAATGAAGGAGAAAGTAAGATATCTCCATTACACAAAATCTGAGATAATTTGTGGCCAGTAGACATGCTCTAAGGTAAATGCCAGGGAAAATCCTTCATGCTTAATAAACAGACACTAGCCAAAAATTGAAAGCCATATGAAGAAGGAAAGACCTCTGCTTAAGGGAACTACACAGATAAATATACAATTTTGTATTATTGTATTTTTGATTTTTAAATTCTTTTTTCCTACCTGACTTAAAAGAAAAAATATGGACCAAAAATTATAAATTCATTTGTGTTTAATTAGTTGTTCTTATTCTAGTATATCATTTGATAAATATTTATTTTTCTTTGTATATTTTTAAGTTATATTCTTACTGGTTACCAAAGAGATGACAGTTGATATCTTTAATTTATAAAAATTTGTAGTTTAAATTAATTCAAAATGAGCTTCAATGGCACACAAAAACTGTGATAGAATTTGTCTGTGAATCCAGCTAATTCACAAGGCTTTATTTGGCTGGTAGGTTTTTATTACTGATTCGGTTTCATTATCATTATTATTCTGTTTGAGATATCAATTTCTTCCTAGTTTAATATTGGGAGGGGTTGTGTGCACCTAAGAATTGATCCATTTCCTTTAGATTTTCTAGTTTGTGTACATACAGGTACCTAGTAGGTCTCTGAGGATATTTGGTATTTCTGTGAAATCGATTGTGATGTCACCTTTGTCATGTCTGATTCTGCTTATTTGGATCTTCTTTATTCTTAGTTAATCTAATTAGCTTGCAGTCTATAAATCTTATTTATTCTTTCAAAAAACAGAGTTTTCATTTTATTTATCCTTTGTATTTTTTTGGATATCAATTTCATTTAGTTCTGCTCTGATTTTAATTATTTCTTTTATTCTGATAGTTTTGGGTTTAGTTTGTTCTTGTTTTTCTAGTTGCTTTAGGTGTGAGGTGAAGCTGTGAATTTGAGATCTTTCTATCTTCTTGATGTGGTCATCCAGACCAATAAATTTCCTCTTAAGACTGCTTTCGCTGCATACCAGAAGATTTTGTAAGTTGTTTCTGTATTTGCATTTGTTTCAAATAAATTTTTCTGTCTCAGCTTTAATTTTGTTGTTTACGCAAAAATCACTCAGGAGTAAATTGTTTAGTTTCCATGTATTCGTGGTTTTGAAAGTTCCTCTTGTTACTGATTTCTATTGTCATTCCAGTAGAGTCTGAGAAGATGCTTGATATAATTTCAATTTTTCAAATTTGTTGAGACTTGCTTTATGACAGATCATGTGGTCAATTTTAAAGAATGTTCCATGTGCAGATAAGAAGAAGGTATATTCTGTGGTTGTTGGATGGATTATTCTATAGATGCCTGTTAGGTCCAAATGGTCAAGACTCAAATTAAAGTCTAGAATTTATTTGTTAGTATTCTGCCTTGATAATCTGTCTAATGCTGTTAGTAGGGTGTTAAAGTATCCCACTATTATTGTGTGCCTATCAAAGTCTTTTGTCTAGAGATAATTGTTTTATGAATCTGTGTGCTTTGATGTTAGGTGTGTAAATATTCAGGAGAGTTAGGTCTTCTTGAATCGAACCCTGTATCATCATGCAATGCCCTTATTTGTCCTTTTTTTACCGTTGTTGGTTTAAATCCTGTTTTATCTGATAGAATAATAGTGACCCCTGCTCTTTTTTGTTTTCCATTTGTCTGCTATGGAAAACAAAAGTAAATGGTTTTCCATTTCCATCTCTCTACTTTGAGCCTTTGGGTATTATTACATGTGAGATGGGTCTCTTGAATGTAGCAGAAGAATGGGTCTTGTTTTCTAAATCCAATTTGCCACTCTGTGTCTGTTAAGTGGAGTGTTTGGGCCATTTATATTCAAGATCAATATTAACATGTGAGGTTTTGTTTCTGTCATGGTGTTGTTAGCTATGTGTTTTGTAGTCTTGATGTTGTAGTTGCTTTACAGGGTCTCTGGGCTATGTGCTTGCATGTGCTTTTACGGTAGCAAGTATTGTTCTTTCATTTCCATGTTTAGAACTCTTAATCTCCTGGGATTGTGTCTGGAGAGTGCCCAGTATTCTGCCACCTTCAGAAGGAAGGGAAAGCAAACCTTCATGAAAGCAGAGGCATTCATTTCATTCCCAGCTTGCTCCAGATCTGGCAACTAGAAGACATTCTGCAACAATGTCAAATCAGATGAACAAACAAAAAAGAACTCCCTTAAGCATCTCTTATAGAGCCAGTCTGGTAGTGATAAATTCCCTTAGCAATTGCTTCCCTGAGATATATTTTATTTCTCTTTTGTTTATAAAGCTTAATTTGGTGGGATATCAAATTCTTGGCTGGCATATCTTTTCTTCAAGAATGTTAAAATGGGCCACCAGTCTCTTCTGGCTTGTAAGTTTTTCTAAGAATTCTGTTAGTGTGACAATCTTCCCTTTATAGGTAATATTACCCTTTTCTCTAGCTGCCTTTCAAATTTTTTCTTTTCGTTGACCATAGATAGTCTAATCATTATGTGCTTTTGAGATGATCATCTTGTATAGTATTTCACTGAAGTTCTTTGGATTTCTTGTACCTGCATGGTGTCCTCTCTAGCAAGATTCAGAAAATTTTCCTGAATTATTTCCTCAAATATGTTTTCCAATTTCCCTTATTTGTCTTCTCTCTCAAGAAATGCCAGCAAGTCATTGATTTGATCAACTTTACATAATCCTATATTTCTTGAAGGTTTTGTTCATGTTTAAAAATTCTTTTTATTTTTTTCTGCCTTTGTCATTTTGAAGGACTGGCTTTTGAGTCCTTTCTTTTGCTTAGTCTACTCTGCTGTTAAGTCTTCCAACTGTATTTTGAAATTCCTGAAATAAATTTTTCAATTCCAGAACTCCTGTTTGGTTATTTCTTTATATAGCTATGTCATCTTTCTTTTTTTTTTTTCTAGTTTCTGGATCGTTTTTTCTGGCTTCTTTGTTTTGATTTTCAGATTTCTCTTGGATCTCCTTGAGTTTCTTTGCCATTCATATTCTTAATTCTGTATCTGTCATTTCAGTCATTTCATTCTGGTTAGAATCTATTAAATGGGATCTAGTGGAAGGCTTCAAGTGTGACAAAACACTCTAGCTTTTTGTAGTGTCTGAGTTCTTTGCACAGGTTTCTTCTCATCTGAAAGAGCAAACCGGTTTTTAAAAATTCATTATTGTTTGGATGGGGCTTCTTGATTTTTTTGCTTTTTTTCTTGGGCGTATGACAGTGGTATATATTGTCTACGATTGATTAGCTTCATTTCTCAGTGCTTGCAGGGTGCTTAGGTTCTGTGTGGATTCCACGGTTGCATTTAGACTTGTGCAGTGGCATTCTCAGACATTACCTGTTGCAGCAATGTAATTTGCTTGTTTGTGTAATTCAGGCTGCACTGCGGTAGACAGCGCTTCGCAGTAAGAGCCAACAGGTAGGGGTGGGTGTGGAGGCAATGAAGAAGCATAAAAAGTGCCCTCCCTCAGAAAGCATTTGCCTTCTTTCAGGGTGGAGCCACTGGAGAAGCCCAAAAGGGAACTCTTTCACCCCATGTTTCCTGGGCCCTGACAAGAGGAGTTGCAGCTGAATCTGCGACAGTGCACTATGAGGGAATTTGTGGGGGTCAGAAGTGACTCCTGCTCCACAGTTATTACTGGGCTTTGGTGTTGCTGTCTTTAGCTGCTGGTGCTGTGCTTGCATTTCCTTTGACCTGAGGTGGGCTTTGGCACGTTGTACTCCTGCCTCCCTTAGGGGTGGTCTGTTCCAAGAGTTATATCTCCAACAGAGTAGGGTTTGCCTCCCACTCCTCATAGCGGGTGTGGTACTGTCCTCTAATTGATCAAAGGAGAAGGCTTGGGTGCATAAATCTGTCCCTGGCTGCATGTCTTACTGCCTGGAATAAACCTCAGCATCAGGAACTCTCCTTCCACTCCAGTACTGAGATGGGAGAGATCCCAATCCCACTGCCTACTACTGGGGCACTTTCCACACTTGACACTCAGTTCTGGCTGTGGGGGCCTTTCCCCTGTCCCAGAGTAAGCACCTGAATCTATGGCCTAAGACTGCAATGCCAGCTGTGGTCACCAGGTTAGCAATGTTTCTAAACTCTCAAAATGGTGCCTTGCCAGCTGTGGGCTTTTAACCAGAGAGGGTGGAACCCCTCTCAGGCAAGCAATGTGAGCAACAAGCTGTGAAGAGTGCAGTCCACTCAAGTCTCAGTCTCACAGCAGCCCCTAGCAGGGCACTGGATATTGTCCTAGGTAGGTGTAGGAGAGCCTGGCTTCCCTGCCTCTCCTTGGCTGGGCAGCAGCTGTAGCCATTTCAGCCCAAGCTCAGTCAGAGTATGATATACAGCTCAGCATTAAACTTTCAGAATGATACCTTAGGCCTGCAACCCAGGAGGGTGGAGCATCACTTCAGCAAGTAGTGTGTCTTCTTCATAGCAAGAAGCTATGAAGAGTGGACTTTGATTGGGTCTCAATCTCACAGCAGCCTGTTGCGGGGAAGAGGGTATTTCCTAGGTATACATGGGATGGCCTGATTTCTTTGTGGGCTCTTGGCTGGGCAGTGGCTACAGTCATATCAGCCCAAACTCAGGCCAAGTGTGGAGCTCAGCCTAGAATTAAACTCTCAAAATAGCACCTTGGCCTGGGGCTATAAAGGATGGGGCACCACCCAGGCAAGCAGTGTGGGCAAGAAACTGTAGGGTGCGCAATCCACTCCTATCTCAGTCTCAACAGCAGCTCATAGCAGTGTAGTAAGTACTCATCCAGGGTTGCATGGGTGCACCCATTCTCTCCTCTTCCTCCCTCCAGCAGGGCAACAGCTGCAGCTGGATCTGTAGATTCCTGGTATTTGGGCTCTCAAAATGTCTCTCAGCTGTGGCTGCTCCAGGCTTCAGTGACTGTAGGATTCTTTGTTGATTCCCTTACTGGACCAACACTCTGTGAAAACCTTAGACAGCTCCTTATGTCAGACATGAGGCTCTAGTCATCAAGGGTTTCTCCCGTAGCCAAAATCATTAAGGCCCACTTCAGAGCTCTGGGATTTCTCTCTTACTGCTTTCCTGCATCCGAAAGCTGCGTTCGGCTCTCAGCAAGTTCCCAGCTGGGCAAGCTGCTCTGAACCCTCTCTTTAATTCTGGCACTACCATATCTTCTCTGCCGAATCCGAGCATTTGTTTCTTGTTAATCTGTTTGAAATGTGAGCGTCTACATACTATTCTGGCTCTTCTCCCGGAGGAGGGATATTCTACCTGTGTCTAGTTGACCGTCTTGATTCCAGTCTCTTTTTGTCTGTTTGAACTAGTCTTCATGATAGACTTGACAAACAGGGCTGCTGTGCAAATTATGCAAAGTCAAAGTAGAACCTGTCAGAGCACACCAATTAAGTTTGTCTATTTCTGAGTCATTCCACTTCAATTCGATGTGCTGTATGTTGGGCTACTAAATGAGGTGAGAAACAATGTTTTTGTCTCACAGGCAGCTGCCTTCGAAATACCAAATATAATCTGATGTTGTGATGGTTAACACTGAGTGTCAACTTGATTGGATTGTAGGTTACCAAGTATTGATCCTGCATGTGTCTGTGGGCGTGTTGCCAAAGGAGATTAATATTTGAGTCAGTGGGCTGGGAAAGGCAGACCTACCCTTAATGTGGGTGGGCACAATCTAATCAGCTGCTAGCTCTGCTAGAATATAAGCAGGTAGAAAAATGTGAAAAGAGAGACTGGCCGAGCCAGTCTGAGTTCCAAAACTGAAGAACTTGGAGTCTGATGTTCTAGGGCAGGAAGCATCCAGCATAGGAGAAAGAGGTAGGCTGGGAGGCTAGGCCTCCTCAGCCTGCATATATATATATATATATGAATTATTATATATATGAATTATATATATTATATGCAATGAAATAATATATATGTATATGTGTGTACATATATATATAATATGTATATGCGTGTATATATATATATATATATATATATATATATATATTCCATTATTTCTGTCCCTCTAGAGAACCCAAATACAGGTGTAAACATGATGTAAGATTGTCCAGGGAATATTTTCTGAACTGTGATGTTGGACATGCCAGAGGAGACTTTTACTAGAAAGAACTTTTTAAAAAGTATTCCCTGGTAAAGATAAATTGCCACCACTTTTGCTATTACATCAGCCAGGTCACCTCCATCAACACAATTATTATTATTACAGAGCCCTGATTTTCTTCCGTCACCACACTTTATAATTACTTACCTGTGCAATGTGTAGGACACCTTGAAGGTGAGGGAAATTACAGACTTACTCCTTCTGGTAATAGCATTATAGGTACTTTGCACCAACACTGCCACTGAGAACAACTAAAACTACCAGATAAAATAAGGAGGGAAAGGCCATGATGTTTGTGTACTCATGGTAGAGAGCACAGAAGGTCAGCAGGGCACTGAAGGTCGTGTTTTTGGGGGGTGGAGATAGGCCAAGGGCTTACTTTTAGCAGGCTCAGGAGGCCCAAGGACAGAAATAAAGGCTGAGATACTGCTCAGTGCGGAATGTAACTGAGGAAACACTGACACCTTATGCCAGGACCCTAATGGTTACATCTCAGAGCCAGTGCGAACCAGTTTCGGGTTGCTTTACTCCTACTCCAAACCAGGAAATCGGGCAGTAACCAGATTAGGGGATAAACAGTAAAGGAAGACATCCTGGCCCGAGAAGTGTTGACCTTTGTGCCTGTGAAGTGCCATGCTTTCATGGATGGGTAAGCTGGGTACTCCTTATCCTGTTCATTCTGAGAAACACATTGCATGAAGTTCATCAGAGGGAGTCTGAGAGTATAAAGCTCTCAGACACTTGGCAGATCTAAATGCAAATTCTCATATGGTAAAGGAAAGAATGCTCAAAAAATCTGTAAGAGTGTTTACCTTTAGGAAGAAAAAAAATAGAAATAGGATGGAAGGAAAGCAATCGGTGTACCAACTTCATTATTCATAGTATGTTGCTTGACTTAGAGATTTTGATGAAAAATGAGCATTTATTCCTACTGGGTGGTGAAAAGATAGTAGTTTTTAAAATTAATCTTCAAGTATGGGCATACCTTGGAGAAAACTGCTAGTTGAGTTCCAGATCATTGCAATGAAGTAAATTAAGTGACTCACGGGCATTTTCTTTGGTTTGCCAATGCATATGAAAGTTATGTTTACACTATACTGTAGCTTATTAAGTGCAATAGCATTATGTCTAAAACAATATGTAGGCCTTAGTTTAAAAAGACTTTAATGTTAAAAAATGCTAATAATCATGTGGGCCTCCAATGAGACTAAACTTTTTGCTGGAGGAGGGTGTTGCTTCAATGTTGATGGCTTTTGACTGATCAGAGTGGCAGTTGCTGAAGGTTGAGGTGGCTGTTGCAATTTCTTCAAATAACACAACAACGAAGTTTGCTGTACTAGTTGACTCTTGCTTTCATAAAAGATTTCTCTAAAGCATGTGATGCTGTTTGATAGCATTTTATCCACAGTATAACTTCTTTCAAAATTGGAATCAACTCTTTCAAACCCTGCCACTGTTTTATCAACTAAGTTCAGGTCATATCGTAAATCCTTTGTTGTCATTTCACTAACATTTATAGCATCTTCACCAGGATTAGATTCCATATAATAACACACTTTCTTTGCTTGTCGAGAAAAAGCAATTTCTCATTTATTAAAGTTTTATCTTGAGATTGCAGCAATTCAGTGGCATCTTGAGGCTTCACTTCTATTTCCAGTTCTCTTGCTATTTCCACCGCATCTGCAGTTATCACCTCCACTGAAGTCTTGAATCCTCCATTTGCATCTAGGATGGCGAATTTTTTTCCAGAGGGTATTCAATTAACTTTACCCATATCCATCAGAGACATCAGTATCTCTGGCATATATCATCTTACAAAATATATTTCTTAAATAATAAGACTTGAAAGTCAAAATTACTCCTTGATCCATGGCTGCAAATGGATACTATGTCAATAAATATGAAAAAGCATTAATCTCCTTGTACATGTCCATCAGAGTTCTTGGACAACCAAGGGAATTTTCAGTGAGCAGTAATATTTTAAAATAAATATATTTTTTCTGAGAATGCTGTAAACAGGTGTGATGTTTGTCATTCTATTTATAGAACACAAGCAGAGTAGCTTTAGAATAATGCTTAAAAGTCCTAGGATTTTCAGAATGATAAATGAGCATTGGCATCAACCTCAAGTCACCAGCTGCATTAGCTCCTAACAAGATAATCAGACTGTTCTTTGAAGATTTGAAGTCAGGAATTGCCTTCTCTTTAGCTATGAAAGTCCTAGATGGCATCTTCTTCCAATAAAAGACTGCTTCATCTACATGGAAAATCTGTTGTTTAGTGTTGCTACCTTCATCGATGATCTTAGCTCCATCTTCTGGATAACTTGCTGCAGTTCTATACCAGCACTTGCTGCTTCACCTTGCACCTCTGTGTTGTGGAGATTACTTCTTTCCTTATACATTATGAACCAACTTCAGCTCACTTAAAACCTTAATTCTGCAGCTTTCTCACCTTTTTTAGCCTTGTAGAATTGAAGAGAGTTAGAGCCTTGCTCTGAGATAGGCTTTGGCTTAAGGGAATTTTGTGTCTGGTTTATCTTCTATCTAGACCACCAAAATGTTATCCATGGCAGCAATAAGGCTTTTTGCTTTCTAATCATTCATGTGTTCACTGGAATAGCACTTTAAATTTCATGCAAGACCTCCCCCTTTGCATTCACAACATAGTTAACTCTTTGGTCCAAGAGGCCTAGCTCTCAGCCTATCTCAGCTTTCAACATGCCTTCCTCATTAAGCATAATCATTTCTAGGTTTTTATTTAAAGTAACAGATGTGGTACTCTTCCTTTAACTTGAACACTTAGAGACAAATGTAGGGTTATCAACTGACCTCATTTCAATATTGTTGTGTGTCAGGGAATAGGAAGGCCTGAGGAGAGGGAGACAGATGGGCAAACAGTCAGTAGGTGGAGCAGTCAGAACACATGCATCTGTCAATCAAGTTCACCATCTTATATGGGCGTGGTGCATGGTGCCTAAAACAATTACAGTAGTTACGTCAACGATCACTGGTCACAGATCACCATAACAGACATACTAATAAAAAGTTTAAAATGTTGTGAGAATTACCAAAATGTGACACCGATAACTAGAGTGAGCACATGCTATTGGAAAAGTGGTGCCAGTAGATGTGCTGGACACATCTGGACACACTGAGGGTTGCCACAACCCTCAATTCATCAAAAAATGCAGTATCTGCAAAGTGTAGTAAAGCAAAGAGCAATAAAAGGAGGTAAGCCTGTATTTAGGTTTTTGAAAATTTAATTATTAAAGTAACAATGCTGAGAGTCGGGGAGAAAGAAAATACTGTCCAAAACATCAGAAACTTGCCTATTTCCTTTCCAGAAAAGATTCTAGTTCTTATGGAGGGTCTTAAAAGCTATATATCATGTAATATTAAAAGTAATGGCATTATTGATAATAACAACAATACAGCCAAAGGTAGTTTGTCAATTCTTAACACCTATTATCCCATAATTGTGCAAAAATATCTTCCTCTGGGCAGTGAGGTGTTATCTCAATAGGAGACAATATACAAATTTGTTGTTGACAGTAGGAAATATTCTAAGACGGTGATAAGATTTCAGGGTCTTTACATGTCAGGACTGCCAGAAGCACTATTTCTCCAAAGATAAAGTACTGTTGTACTGAAAGTTCTGAGGAACAGTAGGTGAGCCATTCTGTAAAAAGACACTGAGATACCCATCTGTGGACTCCTCAGTGAATGCAGAATGAGCCAATTCCAACATGAATGGTTTCACTGTGAATTTATATGTTTATTCTAAAAACATGGGCTGTGCAGAGTATTAAGTTGGAAGTCTATATTTATTTTGATTCTTTTTATTACCTACCCCTGATGTTCACTTAAGTCCCATGAAATGGAATGTCTGCTTTTAAACTTCTCTTCAATCTAGCCACTTTTTTCATCTAAATCACCATCATCTCTCAATTTATTGTGACAGCCTCCAAAACAATGTTTCCAGGCTCAGCCTTATTTCTACTAATATATTTTCCACATAAAATTCAGTGTGGATACTGTGAAATCTGATCACTCATTTTCCTGTTGCAAACTCTCCAATGACTGTTGCTCTCAGGCTTAAGGCCAGGTATTTGCAGCGGTTTACAAGTTTATTGGGTACATAGATAAAGAGACAGACAAGAAGGGCTAGAGAAATTATTCAAAAATCTTAAAAAATCAAGACTTGGAGGGTGAGTAGGAGTTTTTCGAGGAGAATAAAAAATGATTATGAGCCTTCTAGGCAAAAGAAATATTGTTTGCAAGAACTTGGAGACACGAGAGTACTTGATATTTTCAGGGAAACATTGCAGAATAATAAAGTGTCTCCTTGGCAATGTTAGGTACAGGGAAACGTAATTTCTGTAATACAAAGTTTTGTGATTTTGATTACTATTTTGTCTTTGTGGAAGCCTAAATATTCTTTGTGAGAACATATGAGTCACTGTGGATAATAAGATTAGCCTAAAGTGGACATAAGTCTATTCCTTAATAAGGCATTTTCCACCTTCCATCCTTTTTCAATGATGCACGAGTTTTTTTTGGTGGTCTAAGAGACACCAGGGAGTTAGAATATTGCTGATGACTGGTATTATTTGGATGTGACTAATGAATATGAGATTAGAGTATAATTCCCAGGTATTGGGCTCAGGCAAAGATTGGCTATTAAATCTGAAGAGCCTACAAGCAATAGCTTATATGAATTAGGAAATAATAAATATTGGTGAGTGGGTGATACAGATGTGAAAGCCATCAACCACATGTGGTAATTGGAGACTCAGCATGAACAAAATTGTTTTATGCTCAGAGTAGTAAAAGGGGAAGCACTTCACGAGCATGCAGTGATTAAAGGATCCTGTAAAAATGAATGAAATAATGTAGTTGGAGAGAAAGAATATAGTTTAGGAGCAAATCATGCCATGGAGACCTAGAAAGGGTGAATCCTATGAAAAGCTGACAAATGATCCAGATGAGGATTGTTAGAAACTCAAATGCAATGAGTTAAGTAGGAATTATACATATATACATTTTACATATTTTAAGCCTGGGTGGTATCATGAAGGAATTCTAAATGTCTATAGAATGGTAGAGGGAAAACTCGTTGTCAAAGGAAATTTTTAGTAATGGGGACAAATTGGCTACAATTTCAAGCTGATGGAATGAGAGTAAGATAATTTAGGTCAGTGACTTTTGCTATTTTTATGCTTTCTGAAAGTAGATATTATGAAGTATAATCTTGACTTCTGGTTCCAAAATGGCAGCATAAGTGTAGGCTGACTTCACTCACCATCTACAGAAAACTAAAACCAAATATATAGCATAAAAATTTTCAGCAGCAATATCCCAGGGCTCAAATATGAGGATGAATCAGTTCCTGGGATTACAGAGAAGGACAACAACAAAAAAAATACTTTGAGCATATTAAAGAGAATTGTATTTTTGTATTCACAATACGTCTCCCTACAGCTGGCCCAGCACCAAGCACATGGAAAAATTACCCTGACTCATGGTTTCTACACCGGAAAAAGTGAGATTGAGGTGGACAACCAGCTTCCCCACCATCTTGGGTTTTTTGGCAGATCTGTCCATGCCTCACCCATGAGAAACATTGCGAGTAGAGGAATGAGGACATATGCCTGAGAACAGTTAGAGACAAAGGGGAGAAGTGAAACTATTATCCCCAGCCTTGAAAACTCTGTTCTGTAACTCAACCAAAATAGACATCCAATCATTGTGGGTGTTCAGCATCACCATGCTATAGGAGGTAAATTACACAGATTCCTGAGTCATAAACCCCTAGCCAGCCCTTCCATCCTCCTGGGATAACCTCTTTGGGAACTCCCCTATCCCTTCTTCTTTGATTGTTTGCTAAAGCAGAGACAAACCTGGGCTTTTGGTTCCATCTTGTACTGAAAAGGAGGCAGTGACCTAGAGAAAAAAAATATATAAGAAATTAAGAAGGTAAATTATGAAGAATCTCTCAGCAAATATAAACATTTTTAAAAAGCCAGACAGAGAAAACTGCAATACAAAAGTAATTATTCAATGCAAAGACAGACAACATTCACAAGAAACAAGAGCAAACAGGAAACCATAACATCCCCAAACAGACAAAGTGAGGAACCAGTGGTTGACCACAATGAGTCAGCAATATGTGAGCGCCTTGACCAATAATTTAAAATAGCAGTTTAAAGGAAACAGTGATCTCTAAGATAACACGCAAAGGCAATTTAAAAATTTATTAGAGAAATTTAACAAACAGATTGAAATAATAAAAACAAACCAATTTTGGAGCTAAGAAATATATTTGTTGAACTGAAAAATTCATTAGAGGCTCTCAAAAGCAGAATATATTAAGCAGAGGAAAATATCGATGATCTTAAAGATAGTCCATTTGAAATTATACAGTTAATAGAGAAAAAAAATGAAGAAACATAAAGATCACTTATAGTTACCTGAAGAGACCAAACATAAGAATTATTGGTGTTCAAGAGAGTTGAAGAGGAGCAAGGGTAGAAAGCTTATTTAAAGAAATAATAACAGAAAACTTTCCAAAACTTGAAAAAGATACTAGGAACAGGAAGGTTAGAGAACACCAAACAGACATGACCCAAATAAGACTACCCCAAGGCATATAATAATCAAACTCTCAAAGGGCAAGAACAAAGAGCAGATCCTAGAAGCAGCAAGAGAAAAGAAGAAAATGACCTATAAAGGAACTCCAATTCATCTGGCAACAGGCTTCTCAGTGCACACCATGCACCACACTTCTCAACAAATGCCAAGAGGGGAAGGAATGACGTTTTCAAAGTGCTGAAAGAAAAAAAAATTGCCATTCAAAAATACTTTATCCATCAAAGCTATCTTTCAACTACGAAGGAAAGGGAATTCACCATTACCAGATCCAACTTACAAGAAATGCTAAAGGGAGTTCTTCAATCTGAAAGAATAAAAAAAATGTACAAAAAGGACACACCAGAAGGTTTAAAACCCACTGGTAAAATTAAATACTAAGACAACCCAGAATATTCTAGTACTGTAATTGTGGCATGCAATCCACTTATAACACTAGTATGAAGTATAATCTAATTAATACATCACAATATATCATTCAAGCAATAATCCTGAAGTTGAGGAGTATAATTAGGTTGAAGGAAGAGCAGACTAACCAAGAATATATCCAGATCAGTTACACTGACTTAACCCCACCTCCACAGTCTCATAAGCCATGTACCCTCACACCCAATCCCAGTTACCAAAGGTAGCTACATGGCTGTCACCACCTATATTTTCTATAGCTTCCCACAAAAGATAAATAATGTTAGCTTACTTAAAGTTAAAAGTTGGTCACTCATAATATTTGTAGAAAAATAAAAAAATCATATGAAGAAAGATAAAATAATTAGCAAATAAAAGGGTTTATTAACTTGTTGAATAAAAAAAGCTGATACCCAGATTAAAAATAAAATTTTCTTGAAAGCTGAAAACAAACTATCCATTCTTTCATTGTAAAAACAAAAAAAAGAATTGAAAAATTGAGATTTTTGGGGTGATTCTTGCTATTTGTTATTTATATATATATATAACAGCCTGAAAATTATAATATTTATTTAAAAAATTAAAAATTATATGCAGAGAAAATGTAGATTTTAACAGTTTTCCATCACAAGTGCATATATTAAAAGATCATAATAAAACAAGTTTTTCTTTTAATCAGTCTAACTTTCTGAATTTGATTTTGCCTTCCTTTCTGATCTGTGGCATGCAAAGCAGCTCTTAAGAACATGGAGACAGTCTCAGGCCCTGCACTTGACCAAGAGGGCGTGCTCCACACACCGCAGTGTAGTGTCCTTAGCTCTTCTAGCGCATCTCTTTGACTGCTTTTTTTTTTTTTTTTACATTAGAAATTAATGCTTATATCTCAAAGTGAACAGAACATTAAAGGAACGAAAGAACCACTGCTGTTTCTCTATTATTCCCTTGTACTTTAGGGAAAAATTATATCTCAGTAATTCTCCCAAACTATTATGTTTACACTTTCATTGAAAACTTACATTTTTGAGAAAATAAATACCAAGAACTCCTATGGTAGCATTTTTTTCGGCAACCCTCATGCTGAAAATGTTTCTTTGTAATATCTAGGCTAAATTCCTTTTATTACAGATGAAGCTAATTTTCTTAAGTTCTATCCTTAGTGAAAATAGAGGGCAATCCATGCCCCACTCCACCCCACCAATACAATACTCTTGAATACAATTTAATTTACCTTCAACTTCCCCTGCCTCATACAGATGGTTTCATTAACCTTTTTCCATAAAGGCTATTTAAGACTTCTTGTCACTCTTATAAAGTTGAGTTTGAAATGCCTCAAACTGAAAGTAATAAAGCTGTCACAACTCCTAATTAGAAAAAACATGACTTCAAATTATTTCTATTTTGTGTTGCTACTCTACATAAAACCAAATACAACTGCTCTAGCCAAATATATTATCTCACTTACATTTTAAAAATCAGTACCCCATCACTGTCTTATTTTCAGTTTGAGCACCATGATCTCTGCGTATTTTCCCAAAATACTGTATCACAATGTACTATATATATAACTCCAATTTTAAGATATAGAAAGAAACGAAAGAAGAGGATTTACCCTGATAAAAGTACCTGTTAGCAGAAAATCAGACGATAAATCAGTGGCATAAAAGTTATTTAACACAAAGATTAACATTGAATCTAGAATGTTAGCACAGTCAAACAAACACCAATAAAATCTAATGGTTTATTCTTCATTTGTGCTGCAATATGATAATCTTAGGGGAAAAACAAACAAGAACCAGTAATAAGGTAATACATTTACCTGAACTCTCCTTTGGAATGTCTACAGATTCCTTCAGGAAGCTTAGCATTTCTGTCTGGTGGCAAGCTCAAATACTGACAGCTGTGCTGTCCAGTAGTCATTATCTGCATGTGGCTACTAAGCATTTGAAATCTGTCTAGTCTGAATTGAGATGTGCTATAGTGAAAAATATACAATGGAACTTGAACATCAGGATGGAACCAAGAACGTAAAATATCTTTAACAAAGTTTTACATTGATTAAATGTAAAATAACATTTTTATATTTGGGTCAGATAAAATGTATTATTAAAATTAATGTCATTTTAAAACTTTCTAAGTGGCAAATAGGAGACTTCAAATGACTATGTAACTTGCATTTATGGCTCATATTATATTTCTACAGGATAATACTGGTTTTGAGCAGGATTGTCAAACTACAGCTCTTGGTCAAATCTAACCAGCTGTCTGTTTTTGTAAACAAAGTTGTATTGAAGTGCAGTCATGCTTATTCATCTACCTATAGTCTAAGGACATTTTTGTGCGACAGTGGTAGAGTTGAGTAGTAGTGACAATACTATATGACTCACAAAGTGTAAAATATTTACATCTGGACCCTTACAGAAAAAAATAATGTTTGCCAATCCTTGATCTAGAGAAACAGCAGATAACTTGAAATTATGAAAATGGGTGGGGAGTATTTAGCAGAGAAGAGAAGATTTGTGAGATTGAAAAATATGAACAGCCATACTGTCTCTAAAATAATTAAAAGGGAAACCAAAATGAATAGCCAAACAAAACGTATTTTCTAAGCTGAGTCTTTTGAATGTAAAAAGTATCTAAATTTAATGTAGTTTGCCTTTTTTTTTTTTTTTTTTACTCTTGTGTTTTGGGATTTTTGTTTCTTATTTAAGAAACCTTTGCTTAATCCATTATTCCAAAGATTTTCTCTCATGTTTTCTTCTAAATATTTATAGTTTTATGTCTTAAACATAAGTTAATGATGTATTTCCAGTTACATTTAGCATACGTTGTAATGTAAGGGTTGAGGTTCATTATTTTACGTACGGACATCCAATTTTTTCCATCACTATTTGTTGAAATATTGTTGTGTTCCAAATTGAATGGTGTTGACACTTTTGTTAAAAAAAAAAAAAAAAACTCAAACGAAACAACACAATCTTTATCCTGTCTGGGAAGGTCTAATTCTATACTCCTTGCCTGGACCATACTGCTTTGTTTAATGAAGACTTGCAATTTGTTAATAACAATAAATAAATAAATAAATAAATAAATAAATAAATAAATACCGTCTAAACTTGTTTTTGTTTTTTTCAATTCATCTACTCTAGGTCCTTTACTTTTTCATAAAAATTAAACATAATGTTATTTTTTAAAAGCTTGTTGGCATTTTGATTAGAATTATATTGAATTTACAGACTTTCTAAGTGCATATGAAATGTGCACTTATTTGCTTAATCTTATTTCTAAATTTTGTATGTTTTGATATGATTGTAAATGCATTGTAAACTGGATATTTAAGTATAAATATCTTATCATTTATTGCTAATACATAGAAATACATCTGATTATTGTATATGGATTTCATGTACTGCTGTCCTGCTAAACTCACTTATTAGTTGAATACCTTTTTTGTAGATTTAGTAGAACTTTCTACAGAGATAATCACACCATCTACCAGTAAAGGCAGCTTTATTTCTTGCTTTCCAATGTGATGGTTTTTCTTTCTTTTTCTGACTCTATTGCACTGGTTATTCCACCAGTATCATGCTAAATAAAACTTGTAAATATAAAGCTAACTACTTTATTCCTGATTTTAGGGAGAAAGTATTCAGTATTTCATCATTAAATATAGTAAGCTATCAGCATTTCATATATGCTTTTTGTCAAATTAATAAAGTTTCTGCTACTTTTAGTTTCTGAGCATGTTATTATGAATGAATATTCATTTTGTCAAATGTGTTTGGTACATTTTTTGAAAGTGTACATGATTAGTGAGGTGATATGGTCTTTATTGTGATTACTAAATCTTGTATTCTGGGAATGATTGCAAATTGATCATGATTTATCATTCCTTGTACATACAGTTTAATTTACTAAAAATTATTAAAATTTACTAAAAATTGTTAGTTTTAAAATAATATTGCTTATTTCATTTTGTCTTGTACTATATATTCTTCTGCTTTTGATACGAAGCTAATGCTGGATTTATAAAGTCTAATAAGTGAGTTTGGAAGTTGCTGCTCCTCTTTTCTGGAAGAATTTGAATTAATATTTCTTTCTTCAAATTGGGTAGAATTCAATACTGAAACCCTCTGGGCCTGGAATTTACATCATGGAAAGGTTTTTATATATAATATATTTTTTTAAAAATGTAAGATTATCAGACAATGCATTTGTTCTTTAAATGTCTATGATAGTTGTTGTCTTTCTAGGAGTTTCTCCATATCTCCTAAGTTATTGAATGCATGACAAGAAAATTGTTCATAAGAGTTAATCATTATCTTTTATTTTCTGTAGAATCTGTAGTGATAATTTCTGTTTCATTCTTGATACTACTAATTTGTGATTTCTCACTTTTTCCTTGAACAGCCTGAGTAGAAGTTCACATATTAATCTTTTTAAATAATCATATTTGAGTTGCATTAATTTTCTCACATGTTGTTGTTTCTTTGTCAATAATCTATGTTCTCTACATTATTATTTTCTTTTGTCCAGCTACTTTGGTTCTTATTTTCTTTTATTTTACTGTTTTCTTAAGGTTAATGCTTAATTCTTTTATTCTACCTTTTCTTCCAATGTAAGTATGTACTTTATAACTTTATATCTAATCGGTGCTTTAGCTATATTCCACAAATGTGTGTATGTATGTTTTAATTCTCCTTTAGTTCAAGATATTTTCTAATTTACTTTATGATTGCTAATATCACCCAGAAAATATTTAAAAGTGTAATTGACAATCGTTGTACATTTGTTGTTTTCCAATTATCTTTTTGTAATTGATTGCCAATTTAGTAGCATTTTGGTCAGAGAAGATACTTTGTTTTACTGAATAGAGTACGATGTATAAAGTATAAAAGTACAACAGACGATATGCATTTTTTAATTTAAAATTTTATATTTATTTTATTTTATTTTATTTTATTTTATTTTATTTTATTTTATTTTATTTTAAGTTCCGGGTACATGCACAGGACATGCAGGTTTGGTACATAGGAAAACATGTGCCATGGTGGTTTGCTGCACCTATCAACCTGTCACCTAGGTATTAAGCCTAGCATGCATTAGCTCTTTTTCTTGATACTCTCCCTCTCCACCTTCCCTCGACAGGCCCCAGTGTGTGTTGTTCCCCTCTCTGTGTCCATGTGTTCATTGTTCAGCTCCCACATGAGAGCATGTGGTATTTGGTTTTCTGTTCCTGTATTAGTTTGCTGAGGATAATGACTTCCAGCTCCATCTATGTACCTGCAAGGGACATGATCTCGTTCCTTTTTATGGCTGCCTAGTATTTAATGGTGTAGGTACCACATTTTCTTTATCCAGTCTATCATTGATGAGTATTTGAGTTAATTTTGTGTCTTTGCTATTGAGAATAGTGCTACAATGAAAGTACATGTGCATTTATCTTTATAACAGAATGATTTATATTCCTTTGGGTATATACCCAGTAATGGAACTGCTGCGTCAGATGGTATTTCTGGTTCCAGGTCTTTGAGGAATTTACTGCTTAGGGCTAGCCAGTTCTCCCAGCACCATTTATAAATACAGAATCCTTTCTGCACCACTTGTTTTTGTCAGATTTGTCAAAGATCAGATAGTTGTAGATGTGAGGTCTTATTTCTGAATTCTCTATTCTGTTCCATTGATCTGTGTATCTGTTTTTGTACCAGTATCATGCTGTTTTGGTTACTGTAGCCTTGTAGTATAGTTTGAAGTCAGGTAGCTTGATGCCTCCAGCTTTGTTCTTTTTGCTTAGGATTGTCTTGGCTCTATGGGCTCTTTTTTGGTGCCATATGAATTTTAAAATGGTTTTTTTTTTTCTAATTCTGTGAAGAATGACAATTGTAGTTTAACGGAAATAGCATTGAATCTATAAATTGCTTTGGACCATACTACCTAAAGTATGGCCATTTTCATGATATTGATTCTTCCTATCCATGAGCATG
The DNA here is from genome assembly GCF_009828535.3 of Hylobates moloch. Classification (NCBI taxonomy): domain Eukaryota; kingdom Metazoa; phylum Chordata; class Mammalia; order Primates; family Hylobatidae; genus Hylobates; species Hylobates moloch. The sequence continues at coordinate 48,617,382 of NW_026652284.1, read as the reverse complement.
AAATGTTTTTCCATTTGTTTGTGTCCTCTCTGATTTGCTTGAGAAGTGGTTTGGAGTATTCCTTGAAGAGGTCCTTCACTTCCCTTGTTAGCTGTATACTTAGGTATTTTATTATCTTTATAGCAATTGTGAATGGGAGTTCATTTATGATTTGGCTCTTTGCTTGCCTGTTGTTAGTATTTAGGAATGCGTGTGATTCGTGCACATTGATTTTGTATCTTCACACTTTGCTGAAGTTGCTTATCAGCTTAAAAAGCCTTTGGGCTGAGATTAGACCAGACACATTTTAATATACAAAATCTCAATCAATTGAAATTTGTCTATGGCTTTGTGTATGGTCTACTTTGGTGAGTTGCTTATGTACATTTAGATGAATGTGTTCATCTGTTTTTAATTGAATGTTTATAATTGCCACTTAGGTCAAGTTGGTTATAATGTTGAAGTCTCGTGTATTTTTACTAGCTTCCTGTCCACTTGTTCTACCAATTATTTAAGAGTTTGATGTTGAAATTTCCAGCTTTTAGGATTTTTCTTTTTTTTCTTTTTTTTTCTTTTTTATTTTATTACACTTTAAGTTTTAGGGTACCTGTGCACAACGTGCAGGTTAGTTACATATGTATACATGTGCCATATTGGTGTGCTGCACCCATTGGCTCATCATTTAACATTAGGTATATCTCCTAATGCTATCCCTTCCCCAACCCCCCACCCCACAACAGGCTCCAGTATGTGATGTTCCCCTTCCTGTGTCCATGTGTTCTCATTGTTCAATTCCCACCTATGAGTGAGAACATGCGGTGTTTGGTTTTTTGTCCTTGCGATCATTTGCAGAGAATGATGCTTTCCAGCTTCATCCATGTACTGACAAAGGACATGAACTCATCATTTTTTATGGCTGCATAGTATTCCATGGTGTATATGTGCCACATTTGCTTAATCCAGTCTATCATTGTTGGACATTTGACTTGGTTCCAAATCTTTGCTATTGTGAATAGTGCCACAATAAACATACGTGTGCATGTGTCTTTATAGCAGCATGATTTATAATCCTTTGGGTATATGCCCAGTAATGGGATTGCAGGGTCAAATGGTATTTCCAGTTCTAGATCCCTAAGGAATTGCCACACTGACTTCCACAATGGTTGAACTAGTTTACAGTCCCACCAACAATGTAAAAGTGTTCCTATTTCTCCACATCCTCTCCAGCACCTGTTGTTTCCTGACGTTTGAATGATCACCATTCTAACTGGTGTGAGATGGTATCTCATTGTGGTTTTGATTTGCATTTCTCTGATGGCCAGTGATGATGAGCATTTTTTCACGTGCTTTTTGGCTGCATAAATGTCTTCTTTTGAGAAGTGTCTGTTCATATCTTTCACCCACTTTTTGATGGGGTTGCTTGTTTTTTCTTGTAAATTTGTTTGAGTTCATTGTAGATTCTGGATATTAGCCCTTTGTCAGACGAGTAGATTGCAAAAATGTTCTCCCATTCTGTAGGTTGCCTGTTCACTCTGATGGTAGCTTCTTTTGCTGTGTGGAAGCTCTTTAGTTTAATTAGATCCCATTTGTCAATTTTGGCTTTTGTTGCCATTGCTTTTGGTGTTTTAGACATGAAGTCCTTGCCCATGCCTATGTCCTGAATGGTATTGCCTCGGTTTTCTTCCAGGGTTTTTACGGTTTTAGGTCTAACATTTAAGTCTTTAATCCATCTTGAATTAATTTTTGCATAAGATGTAAGGAAGAGATTTTTCTATTTATCTTTACATTTCTCGATCTCAGCCTGCTCTACTTTAAGCTGGATTTTACATGCTTATGCTTTAGGATGACCATGTTCTCTTGAGAAATTAATCCTTGTATCATTATGAAATTAGCCTATTTACCTATAATAATATTCCTTGCTCTGAAGTCTACTTTAGAATAATATGGCCATTTAACTTTTAAATTATTTTGGCTCAATGTTTGTGTCATATATCTTTTTCATGCTTAACATTGCACTTCTTTAGCTATATTTCACTTCTTAAGGTGGATTTCCTTATACAGCACATAGTAGTGTCTTTATTTTGTCCAATCCAGCAATCTCTGTTTTTTAATTTGGCTACTTAGATACTTTACATTTAAGGTGATTATTGATATAATTTGGCTTAAATCAATCATCACAATACCTTTGTTTTCTATTTGTCTAATATACAGTTTGCTCAGTTTTGTCTTCTATCTTAATCTCTTGAATAAATTAAAATTGTTTAGTGTTTCTATTTAATCTTTACTATTGTCTTATTATTTCCTCTCTTTCTGTCACTTAGTAGTTATTCTAAGTTTTTAACTTAGTGCAATCTAACTTTAATATGGTTCCACTTCACATATTATGTAAGAAACCCACACAATATAGTTTCATTTTCCCCTACCCTACCATTTTTGTGCTATCACTTTGGTTCTACATACTCTGTAAGTTCCACAATATATTGAGTGTTTTTTAATTTAAAAAGTTAATAATCTTTGAGAGAGATTAATACATAAGAAAAATCTACACATTTACTTCCAGTTTTACCAATTTTATTCCATTGTGAAGATTTTTATTTCCTTCTTACATAACTTTTATTCTGCCTTAAAGACTTTCTTAATATTTCTTTAAGTGTAGCAATTCTCCTGCCTCAGTCTCCTGAGTAGCTGGGACTACAGTCACGCACCACCACGTCCAGCTAATTTTTTGTATTTTTAGTAGAGATGGGGTTTCACCATGTTGGCCAGGGTGGTCTCCATCTCTTGACCTCGTGATCTACCCTCCTCGGCCTCCCAAAGTGCTGGAATTACAAATGTGAGCCACCCCTCCAGGCCAAAATCTCTCAGCTTTTTGTGAATAAAAAGTGTTCATTTTATCTTTAACCTTGAAATATATTTTGATGGTTAAGGGATTTTAGTTTACATACATTTTGTTTTTCAGCATTTAAAAATATATTATTTTTTTCTGACCTGCAGTTTTTCTTAGAAGTCAGCTGCTGTTATTCTTCTCTATATGTAGTGAGTATTTTTCCCCTTGTTTCCTTTATGAGTCTCTCCCTCTCTCATTGGTTTTCAGCAATTTCATCATGCCTTGAGGTAGACTTATTTAGATGTATTCTATATTTGTTTATTGAGCTTCTTGGATATGTTCTCTATGTCTCTCTAGGAATTTCAATTATGCCTACATTAGACTGTTTAATATGGTCTCATAGGTCACCGATGTTCCATTTAATTTTCTGTTCTTTTTATTTTTGACCTAAATTTTGGAAAATTTCAATTGCTAAGAATTCAAGTATGCTGCTCTTTGTCTCTGTATCAGCTTACATGCTATTATCACTCAGCGTTTTTTTTTTTAATTTCAGTTACTATATTTTTCATCCCTACAAGTTCCATTTGAGTCTTTTCTGCAATCAGTCACTCATACTGTTTATTTTTTTTCAGTCTTCTAAAGCATATAGAGCATGTTTATAATCTATCTTTGTTGTCTTTGGTAGTTCCATCATCTTCTTCATCTTCATGTGTTTCTACTGATTGCTTTTTCTTCTGCTTATGAGTCCTATTTTCATGCTTCTTTAAGTGCTGATTTTTTTACTTGACAGCATACATTAGAGTTTGATGTTGTAATTGTTGCATTTTACTGTATTTCTTTCAATAAAGTTTTTATTTATTTTGGCAAGTAGTTAAGTTAGCTTGAGGCAATTGGATCGCTGAGGTCTGCTTTCAAGATTTGGTAGTAGCTTTAGAGGTTTTATCTGTTCTGCTTTGTAGGGACACAGACTATTCCCACCTCTGTTGGAACACTAGAAATTATCTGCCTGTTCACTTATGAAGATTCTTTCCATAGCCTCAAGTGCTTCTTTCTTGTGCATATACAGATCAGTACTTAGCTAGAGAATCATAGGAACCCTTGGCAGATCTCTGGAGTTCTCTCTTCCTGTGAAACTCTGTCCTCTATTCTGGTTGGCTTGGCCTCCCTGACTCTGATTTATATATTTTAACTCAGTGCAATCGACAGGCTCTGTTAGGCTCCTCCTCCCTACACTGCAGACTGAAAATTGATTCCAGTCATAAATCAGGAATTAGTCAGGTTCATCTTGTTTCTCCCCATTTTCAGAAAATACAATCCTGTATTGTCTTTCTTCTAATGCCTGCAACGCAATATTTTATATATTTTTTCAGATTTCTCATTGTTTAATGTATTATTCCATATTATTGAAAACTGGAAGTCCCTTAATTCTTTTTTTAACTTTCATATTTTTCTTCTGTTTGTTTTATTTTTCTCCTAAGACATTACCCATTATGTTTATTTTTTCTTGTGTTCCTTTTGGCTTTTTCTTCATATTGAATTTTCTTTTCTCTAATTTCCAAATTTTTTGAAATATTTTATTCTTGCATTTTTCTAATTTTGCTGTTTTCTTTTCTGTCTTTCCTCATTTTCTAAGTGTGCTATAGCACCTTTTGAAACAGTAGGTGACATTTTTACCTGTTTTATAGGAAAGTCTTCCTGGTATCATTCTCAGAAATGCTCTGTCATTCTTAAATGACTCGGTGTGGAATTAGACATTGACACTTTTCTGTGACTCAATCTTTACGTAAACGTTGTTTTCCTGAATTCAACATGAGGTGATACACAGAACAGCTATTTAACTTCTCAGAGCCCTCTCTTCTCTTGTTTTCTTGTTTTTTGAGGTTCCCAGGACCTATTTCTTTTCTGAGCTTTCACTTTCTTTTGTTTCAACATCTCTGTCCTACTTACCTTGTTTCCAATTTGAGTACTTTCTACTCAGTGTGAAGCCTTGAAAGATAGCCCTGGTTCATCAGTTTTGAGAGCTCATAGAGGTTAGAAACTTGGGCCCTTCAATCCTCTCTACATTGGACCCATTGAACTCAACAGCTTTCAGATTGTGAAAATTCATCCCAGTTTTAGCTACTGTATCTGCCCCACTCTTTATTTAATAAGAGTGGGATTTTAGTTATATTTAGTTCTAAGGTTTACAATCCACATAATTTCTCCCTTTTGATTCTTTCTGCACAGACACTCATAGCAGGCAGGTGTTAAGGTTGTTGGTGAATTTCTCTATCCATTTCTGCTTTAAAGTTTGTGACAATATCGTGTCACCTAGATTATCATTTTTTTAATAAATGAAGTCCTGTGGTTTTGTTTTTACTATCCAGTCATTTTGACATTTTAGAGATTCAAGAAAATTTAAAAAATAATAAAAATTTAAAAAAGAAACATAACTATACCACCAATACTGCTGGCATCTATCCAGAATTTCTCTCTTTTTAAAATTTTATTTATTTATTTATTTATTTATTTATTTATTTATTATTTTGAGATGGAGTCTCTCTCTGTCGCCAAGCTAGAGTGCAGTGGCATGATCTCGGCTCACTGTAATCTCCGCTCACTGCAATCTCCGCCTCCCGGGTTCAAGTGATTCTCCTGTCTCAGCCTCCCGAGTAGCTGAGACTACAGGTATGCGCTACCACGCCCAGCTAATTTTTGTATTTTTAGTAGAGATGGGGATTCACCATGTTGGCCAAGATGGTCTGGATCTGTTGACCTCCTGATCTGCCCACCTTGGCCTCCCAAAGTGCTGAGATTACAGGTGTGAGCCACCGCACCTGGGCAAATTTCTCTATTTTTGAAAGAGAAAGACTACTTTAAATCATGAATAGCCTTCATCTTTAATCAGTTTCTAAACCATTGCCTTTAATTCCATGTGCCTCTACCTTTTCTATAATTGCAAATACGTTCTATATCATTTTCTGTTGCTGTTGTAATTTAAATGTGGTTTTGCCCATATTCTTTCAAGTACGCAACCACTATTAGGCTAGCACACTCGGTGTGGCTCTAAGGTGTGAATTTTGTGAATGGAGACTCACTTGCCTGAGTGGAAGCATTCACCAGATCTACAGAATACGTAAAGCAGTTTGTTAGCTTAGAGAACGTCATACGAAGAAAAACAAGGAGTTAGCAAGCAGAAAAGGTAGTAAAAACATGCTTGAAAATATTACATCTTTATGTGGTGGAAAAGGCAACTAACTATAGGACTAAAATTATCTCTTGGGAACTCTTTTCGCCTGCCAAGCTAGAAGTGATTTGAAGTCATTTTTAAATTTACTTTTTCTAGATGGATATACTCAGGGTGATAAAGAGTTATCCCATAAACATTCTATTGAGATTTGAGATTTGAGATTTGGTGGCTACTTTTTTTTTTAACAGGTATTCTCAAGTTTTATTTTTTTTTTAATACATCTCTGGACAGTTTTAAAATGATTAAGTATACATATTAAAGCTTACTCATCTTGTGGGGTTTTATTGAACCCACTAGCACTTTTTGGCGTAGAGTCTATCACACTCTATTAAAATTGTCTGTGTATATGTTTGTCTTCCTCCACTACTAGGCAAGAATCACGTCCTTTTCACTATTTTATGTCCGGTGCCCAGAGAAATAGGATATAATATAAAATTCATCATCTAAAAACCCAGACTAATGCAGCAGACCAATCTGTAAATTTAATTAATTTGTCTTACAGTATGAAAATGGAAGAGCTCACTAAAGACAAGAGCCATAATCCAGTCAATGGTTATAGAGCGATTACCTGCTTTAGGGCTGATTTCGCTAGAGGTGGACTTTTTATTATTTCTACAAGAGACTGATGTGATGGTTTTAGAATCATTAATGCCAAGGAAAATACCTTGGTGGTGGTGAAACAAAATCAATGATTACTTATGTATCGAAGGAGATATGGCTGGAATGTTTTCCTCCCAAACAGAAACAGAGGAAGATATTAAACAAAACATTATAATGTCTGCACATGATGCTTCACTACAGTCAAATAGTCTGACTGCATATCCCAGCAGTAAAATAATTTTAAACATGCTCCCAATGCATGTTTGATTTCAAACCACCAGTAAAGGATAATTCTAGACAATTATCCATTAGTTCAACATTAGCTATACAGAAAGTATTAATATATATTTATATTTCAGACTGTTTCTTGCCCTTACTTTGTCAAATATAATTAGATCATTAGTATTTTTTCATGAAATAGTCAAACCAAATAGTTCTTACTACGAACAGATGAGGTGTTAGTTGTCCTTTTATACTTACTTTATTAATATACTTATTTCGGGATTTCTTGACACAATGCATTTTTTTCTCCTTCATATTTTATGATATTTTAATTTAGATAATTTTGTCCACCTAGCATACATAAAATACATTGTGTTATGATATTCCAAAATAGGTAAATAAGTGAAAGTTCACCACCTGCCAATACCTCCACTTTGCGCAAGACCCCTTCTTCCCAGGTGTGCCTCACGTAACACATGAAACATGATATGCTGGTCATTAAAAAGAAGTAAAGTCACCGGTGTCAAACTATACATTAAATAATAGAGGAGCTTAATTGCTTTCTTCTTTTTAGATAAAAACAGACATAACTTAGAAGATCAAATATTTTTCTCAAGCCCCAGTAAAACATTTAGTTCATCTGCTGGCAGGGGTCCAGCAACAACATTCACAAGATAGATCATGACCACTGAAGGAACGTGAGTAAGATAAATGCAATTAAGATGCACTAAATTTTGAATTACTTGAGATTAGACTTATCTCCTTACAGATATTTCTGTTATCCTATTACATGGCTGTGTAGAAAAGAGTTAACATGGCAGGCCTGGGGGCTGTCCTGTTCACAAGATTGGCTCTTGAGTGACTTGGATCTGAGAACTTAGATTTCAGGAGGACGTTCACTTGCCTAGCTTGCTTGTATTAACGGTGTGGTTTATGCCAAATTCCTATTTTCCTTATGAGAGTCTTAAATTTGGAAGGTGCTAAGCAAAGGGTATCTTGAGACCAGCCTCCATTAAAAACCCTGGTTATTGGCTTCTTAATAAGCTCACCTGGTGAAAAATATTGCACATATTCACAATTCATTGCTGGGGGAATCAAGCACATTCTGTTTGACTTCCTTGGGAAAGGACTCTTGGAAGTTAGTGCCTGTTTTCCCCTGTCTCTTCCCTTTTTGGCTTTTGCTTCGTATCAGCTTGCTGTGATGAATCATAGTCATAAGACTCAGTACTAAGTCCCGTGAGTCCTCCTAGCAAACCAGTGAATCTGGAGATAATTATGAAAAAGTGATTTGGTAGATTTGACAGGAAGAAAAAGGCCACCAAATTTGTGCTCACTACATATTAATTTTTTGAATCTACTCACAACTTTGGTCAACTTTACAAACTTTAGTTAATATTATTAGTAATTGCAGATATATCTTTAAGTTGTTAAGGAAGTTAACAATCTGCTGTGCTACAGCAATCATCAAATGACATGTGTTCTACTTACACCACCACCACCAACTTGCTTTACGTTATAAATTTTATGTGTGCTAAGAACTGGGGATCTGGACCCCTTGAATCCTGCTTTATACAAAATAGCGAAACCAAAATTGGTGAAGCAGGCTAACGAGATTTGAAATGTGACCAGTCAAAGTTTACCTAAAATAGTTGGGAAAGCAAAATGTCAATCCAACTCTGGTTTCTTCTTTCTATTTTGCCATTTCTGCAATGACAAATAAGCCCAAGTTGCTCACCTAGAGGTGTGTCCATAGTAGTGTGTGCCTGAAGTGCATTGGCAAGTAAAGTCCAAAATTTGAACACATCAGGAATAAAACTAGACATTTAAATACAGGATTCCATGTAATTTGGTAATCTCATGGTTGTGTGTATGAATTTGGTCAGAATTTTCAAAATACTTTTGAGTAATTTTGTTAATAAATTTCTTCTTTGTTTTCTCAACTCATTCACCTTTTAAATGCCATTGTCGTCTCTCCCTTCTCTCCTCACGCCTCTCTGAATTCCTCCCTTCTCTAATAATTTCCCTGCACTGTTGGCATGTCCACTGCCAACGTGCACAAGAATTTCCTGTGCTAGCCATTTCAGCCTTTCCAGCCAAGCTGTCAGCCATGCTATGATGCTATGTTTGTCCTTTTGACTTTCTCTTCCTTACATTTTAATTCATTAATCCTATTTTTTCTTGAAGACATTCAAGGTCTGTGGGATACCAGAAATTTAATTAATATTAAATTAATTTTTTTTTTTGAGACAGAGTCTCGCTCTGTTGCCCAGGCTGGAGTACAGTGGCACAATCTCAGCTCACTGTAACCTCTTCCTCCCAGGTTCACGCCATTCTCCTGCCTCAGCCTCCCGAGTAGCTGGGACTACAGGCACCCACCACCACACCCAGCTAATTTTTTGTATTTTTAGTAGAGACAGGGTTTCACCATGTTAGCTGGGATGGTCTCTATCTCCTGACCTTGTGATCTGCCCACCTCGGCCTCCCAAAGCGCTGGGATTACAGGCGTGAGCCACCATGCCCAGCCCCATTAAATTAATTTCTATTCAAAATCAATGATTTTCTTCCTTTTAATGTATCCAGGGACCCTCAGCTTTCTGCAAAAATATCTCTGAAAAATAAAGATCTCACAAGATTAAAAACCAAGATTTTCATAAAAATTATTAGAACCCAGGGGAAAGTTTCTAAAAATTAAAAGGTATATGGAAATAAAATGAAAAATACATTGCATAACTTTTTTCGCAATTGCATGATTTCGACCCACCTTTTGCTATATTAAAAAATAAACAAAGGATTTACAGTTTCTTACAAGTCACCTCATCCCTAACACCTTTTTTCCTCTGGTTGAAGACCCAGGCTTTATACTTAGAAGACAACCAGGGTCTCTGTCATCCACACATAGGATAATGTTCTGCATCTCCTCAACTACCCTTTCCCAGCATCATTTTAACTCTATACACTCCTTGAAAATAACAAACCATGACTGGGAGAAAATATTGTGTTCTAAGCTTTATAAATTCTTTGGAAGGTATTTATCACCAAAAAGATCATGTTTTGAAGACTGTCATTTATCACGTACATAATTAGGTTTTGGTATCCGAGGGGAGGCATTATTTTTATTCTTCAGAGATATTCTAGATGAATGGTTGCACAACACTGCAAAATCAGCTGAAAATCTCATCTTCTAGCTGTCAAAGTTATAATCACTACCAAATAGTATGGTAGTCATGTATGCCTTTTCTTATTTGAAAAATTGGGTGCTTGAGCTTTCTTTATTGAAAATAAAAGTTCTAAAGTGACTACTATGTAAGGATTCTTCTTGGTCCGATTGCCAGTTGAGTGTAAGAAGATGAGTCATAATGCCCAGTATTTTTCTTAAATCTAAGAGGTTAGAGCAAATTTTGCTAAGCTTTTTCTGTAATGGACCAGTTAATAAAAGCTGTAGGCTTTGTGGCCCGTGTATCAACTCTGTTACTAGAATGCAAAGACAGCTATTGACAATATACAAATGAATGAGCATATTGTATTCTAATAAAACTTTATGGACACAGAAATTCAAATTTCATATAATTTTCATGTGTCAGGAAATATAACCTTCTTTGATTTTTTCAATCATTCAAAAATGTAAAAACCTGGCCGGGTGCAGTGGCTCACTCCTGTAATCCCAGCACTTTGGAAGACCAAGGTGGGAGGATCACCTGAGGTCAGGAGTTTGAGACCAGCCTGGCCAACATGGTGAAATCCCATCTCTACTAAAAATACAAAAATTTGCTGGGTGTGGTGGTCGGCACCTGTAATTCCAGCTACTTGGAAGGCTGAGGCAGGTGAATCAGTTGAATCTGGGAGGCAGAGGTTGCAGTGAGCCGAGATTTTGCCACTGCATTCCAGCCTGGGTGACAAGAGTGAGACTCTGTCTCAAAAAAAAAAAAAAAAAAAGGAAAAACTTTTTCAGTTTGTGGGCAATAGAAAAATACATGTACAAATATACATTTACAAACTCTTATCACATAGATAGACTTATGATATCAAAACTTAAAAATGCAATCCAAATTTAGTTTAAAAAGAATATGATATTCAGAGTAAAGCCTGAAAACATTAACATTTTAACCTCTGAAGCAGAAATTTTTAATAATTTTCATTTAGTCTTTCATACATTTTGATGGATTCTTTTCAAATGAGCTGAGGTGTGCTACTATTTTATTTCCAAAACAAAATTCAGCCTCAGCCACTGAGACATGAAAGGTTTAAATCATCTACAATATCTAGTGTGTAACAATGCATCTTCATGCGTTTTTTAATAATGAACATATATTAACTTTCTGATTACAAAACAAAATATCTTAAAAATATTACCAAGACTGAAAGTGGTTTTTCTTCCTTCTAACATTTGATTTTAATAAGGCCTTATCGATGCTGATTGGCAAATGTTTTTGGCCCTAGGAATAGAAGGCAACTTAGCAAGAAGGGAGCAGACCTAGACCAACAGGCAGGCAAGCAAGGCACTCTCCTGGGATAGTAATTGATAGTCTCTAAAGACCACTAAAGTGTTCACGGGGCAAGTCAAAAACCCTAACTGGGTATGTAAAGATTAGCTTTGCCGTCATCACCAAAGTGATCGGGTTCTCTAGTAGACATTAATATCAAACTACAAACAAAATATCTATTAGCCAGAGTCAACCACACTCTCATTGAGAGTTTGACCAAATCCAAATATTCTCCCTCTGGGGACAGTGGCATTCTGGACCCCTCTTAGGGGTCCAGAGCCTGCCCACCTGACACAGGTAGAGGTCGTGGCTTGGATGAAGCATTTGGATAAGTCTAGGTATTCCTCTAAATATACAACTTGGGCAAAAGATTATTTTAGTCTTTTTTACAATATATTTGAGAAAATAAATTTGATCTTAAAAATAAAGATCTTTGGAGCTTTTGAATTGTCAGAAATTTACATTCAAATGCAGACTATATGGAAATGCTTACACTGATAATATCTTCATTTTAGAGACCTGGTCTTTCTGATTCCAGGGAACTTTTGTTTTGTTGTTGTTGTTGTTGTTGTTTTTTAAGGATGGAAATGTATATATTTCCAGTGATTTCTATTGTAAGAATCAACCATTTATTAGATTTCTGTGTTTTGTACTTTGTTCCACTGTAGAAAGATCGTGGACTTTGAAGTCAATGAAACTTGTTTGAGCCTCAGCTCTTCAGGACTCTTCAGGCCTCTGTCATGTTGCTTCATATCACAAAGTCTGGTTTCCTTATCTTGAATATGTTGGTAGTAAAATCTGTTGGGGTTTGTGAAGATTAAATCATGTAAACTCTATAGTAAATACACTATATATGTTAATTCTCTTCTCCAATCTTCTGAAAAGACATTAAGAAAAATCATAATATTTAAAAATTATAGTTAACAAAAATACCTTAAAACATTATTTTTTAATTTGGCCATACTTGCCAATACTCATCCAATATTATTCAGTTCAAACATACACTTGGGAAACTATACAACAATATGGGAATTTTAAAACTTTATTGTATTTATGTTTAAATTAATGTATTCATTTTTTATTTGTATAAATTGAAGGGGTGCTAGTACAGTTTTGTTACATGGATATAGTGTGTGATGGTGAAGTCTTGACTTTTGGTGTAACCATTACCCAAATATACCCATCATATAATTTCCCATATTTTTCTTTTTTAACACAAATCTTAAAATAACTGCCCATAATGGAGGTTAAAAATTTGTTAGACATGCACGTATTTCTTGTACACATCTTTAAAAAATTGACAAAATGTGACAACTCATTTGAAATAAGAAATAAAGGAAGTTGATAAATGTTACTGCATTCATTTCAGATTTTGAGATTGCATTAATAGAAGAATGTTTCTGATAGAAATTGTAAAATTTGAAAAGCTTCACTTAGATAAAAAGATAAATTTGATTTTGTTTTTGTTTATTTTTAATTATTTATTTATCTTTTTTAGAGACAGGATCTTGCTCTGTCACTCAGGCCTGAGTGCATCAGTGTGATCATGGCTCACTGCAGCCTCGACTTCCTGACCTCAAGCAATTCTCTGCCTCAGCCTCCCAAAGTGCTGGAATTGTGGGCATGAGCCACTGCACACTGCCTGAATGTTATTTTGAATAGAAATAGTTAAAGCACTGTTGGCCCTGTTAGGATATCTTAAAAAGAAATACTCTCAATTTGGTTGAAGTGTTGGGGTGAGAGAATTAAAGATGGCTAAGGAGAAGAAGTAGCTCATAACCTAAAGAGAATTCAGGAAGAAGGAATTGAGGTTTTGCACTTGAGTAGGAGTCACTGGAGAAACCCAGAGGTAGAGGTTGAAATTTAGGAGGGAGCTCATAGATGAGGTATAAACTTAAGTAGCTTCTTCACTGCCCCATACTCAAGAGGGCAGATGTGCGAGAAGGACCCATTCCCTTGAGTCTGCAGCTACTTCCAGAGATTTCAGCTCTCAAATTCCTTCCAGATAGAAGCAACCTCTTACCAATCATTCCAAAAAAATCCCTCAACAGTTTCGACTATTTGATAAACAGAAAGTACAACTAATTTTTAAATTAGTAGAAATAACCTTTCCTATCCACTTCTCCAAAATTAAGTGCAAGATAACTCCAAAAGTCATTTATTATTCTAAATTACATTTTCCTTGAGAACAACCTGGACATGAAATGGGTTTAGTTCATCTTTGTTCAATGGGTGTTGCTCACGTGTGATGCACAAATGAATGTTTGTTGAATGAATAACAGAGGTAGTGTTTTGTGGATCTACAGAAAACCATCAGCATCATGTCATAGAAACAGGGCATGTTGTTAATACTGTATCTAGAAATGTTTTAATTTCAGGCAAGTCTTCTCCACTTCTGTCTGCTCTAACCTAGGGTTTCTTACCTCAGTACTACTTACACTTTGCGATGATGTCTCTTTTACAGGGGGCTGGCCAGTACCTTGCAGGATGGTTAGCTGCATCCATGGCCTCTGCCCACTGGATGACAATAGCGTCATCCCCTGTTGCGGCAACCAAAATGTCTCCAGGAATTTCCAAATATCTTCTGAGGACTTGGGGACCGAGGAGCAAAACTCACACCAAAGTTACCCCAAGATAATAACTGTAACATGGCTATGCAGTTACCCCAAGATCATAGCTGTAACATAGCTATGCAGTTACCCCAAGATCATAGCTGTAACACAAACTAAAACCTTTGCAGCTATAGAGCAGAAATCATCAACCAAAAAGCCCACTGGTCCCATGGGGAGTGTGGCAATTGAGGGGTGTGGATCTCAGACATTCACTAGAGAGTTAACATTATGTTTAAAAGAGGAACTTGTTATTCAGGTATTCTTACTATGTGAGCAGAAACCTGTAATCCAGATGTATTTATGAAATTCCTAATATTTAAATTCTAACAGTTACTTCAAATTCTGATTGTAAGCTTGGTGTCTGCTACATCTATGAAAGTCAAACAAAATGCATGCATGGGCTGTCCTTAGAGCTTAGGCAGTTTTATTTCAAAGGACTGCCATAGAGATAAAAGACAGGGGTACTGCATATATCAGTGCTGCCAGTATCCCTGGATATTCTGATATTCCAGGAGGGAAATGTAGCCTTGCCTCCAACAATTAACTTACTAATCTGTCTAATCTTTCTTTCCATAATCACTATGCTGGGTAGAGGTAGAGACAGGAAATAATGAGATAAATGTGAATGTAAAATTTAACTTTTGCCTTAGACATACGTAACTGTTTTGTTTGTTTGTTTGTTGTTCTTTTTTTCAGTTTAAAGCTGTCTGTTTTAACTTCAAATTCCTTGGGGTAATTAGTCTTTCAAAAGACTTTTTTTCTTGTCTCTCTAATAGTACCCAGTCAGTGGCAAGTTACTTGGGCAGGCCCTTGGACAGCATGGGAGAGAGGTCCTCAGACCCTGTCTCCACCTTCAGGGCCTAGGACATTTATCATCTGGATCTTCCCAGCATCATCTGGCCCTGCTGCCAGCATTTTACTGGGACCCAGTCTGGAAATATTCACATTCCAAAACCACAGAGATCCATCCTCACCGTTCCTACAAGTCCTCCAGGACTTCAGCATCCCAGACTCATCACAGCTTCTTCTAAAATACAACTTAGCAGCTGTGTGGATGCCAGCACCTCTCTAACTGGCTTGTTATATTCCAGGCCGCACACTGGAGAGCTCAGTTACTCTTCACTGTGTTTGGGGCTCCACTTCTCTCTTTTCTGGGTTTCTATTTTCTGTACACCCAGCTCCATCCTACAACAAGGCCATGGGTGTTGGGGGTTAGGGGTTACTCAGGACCTATAAGTTCAATCTCTGTTCTCTCTCTCTCTCTCAATTTCTCCCTTCATTTTCTAGGAAACGTCTCCACTTCTTCTCCAACAAGGTGGATTCCTGTCATCATCTTCTCACTTCTATGTATTTGTGACTTATAGAAGATCTTGACTTGCCAAAACATTGCATTTGTTATATAAAGCAAGAATTTTATCTAGTCAAATACTTTTCTGGCAAGAGACTCAAAGAAGATTGTCTTTGAAGCCCATATGCTTAATTAGTTTTTTTGTTCTGGTGGTATTCACCCTCCACAAAATTGGGTGAGGGCCATTGATCTGGGTTGTGGGAATTCCCAATACAACAGCCTTCCATGGTATGGCAGCACATTCGCGGGCCTGTGCGTCTTTGAATCATTATTTTATATCTCCAGGCCTGTGAAACTTCAGATGAGTCACATAATCTATTAGGCATTTGTTGTGAACGATTCTGAGTACTCCGTGAGTCAATGGTTCCTGATACAAACGGAAGCGCTGACGTTGCCCCCCACCCACACAGCAGGGGGATGGCCAGGGGCCTCCATCCTCGCATGGCATCTACACAACTGTGCTCACATCACCCTGGAGTCCAGGCATCTAATGCTTCAGAGGGAGCTGGAATTTCCTTTTTCTCTTTAAAACTTTCTAGTGATTTTCTTAAGAAATTTTAAAAGTAATTTTGTGTTGATATCACCTTGAGATACTAGGAAATCAGAGTTGCAAATGTTAATTTTTTTATTAACCTAATGCAATATTTTAAAACAATGGAAGTAAACTGCCACCTAAAAAGCTGTATTTTCTTGTGTTATTAAATAGTACTTTGTTAAGCGATTAGTGATAAATTAGCCAAAACAAAACAAAGCAGCCAAATACCCATTTCTGATAGCACCTATAATAAGCTGAAGTCCCAGTGGAGGGCAGGGCTTGGGCGAGGAGTGCAAGATGCTGCCCAGGAGCACTCAGAGACTCCAACTCTTCCCTCAGCCGCATGTCTGTAGGTGTCGCCCCATCCTCTATCTCATCATCCAGGACATGCAACATTCATGTTACAAACGCTGATGCAGAACTCGGTAAATCCCTGGCGCTGTTCTAGGCATTCTGCAGTTTTCCTAACCAGCGTCTACTGCAGGCCCTGCTATCCCCTCCAGTTTAGAAGATAATAGGGCCTGCAGAATAGGTTTGACAGAAAGCAAGGTGGAGTATATGTCCAAGATCACCTCGTGCTACCCAAGTGTTGTACTTTCCTCTCACTAAGGATAACTCATCTTTTCCTAAGCCAAGGGTGGCCTGAGCGTGAGGCTGACTGGCTGAGCTCCAAAGCACTCACCGTGTCACCCAGCTGCTGCTGATTGCACATCCTCTGCAGACATTTAGGCTGGCTGAGCCCCTAGAGAGAGTGGTAAGACCCAATGCTCTTCCACAGTAGGATTGTGGGCTATGCCTTAAAGCACTCCCAGGAGGCCAGAAGTGCATGGCAAGGGAAGAGTTTTGTGCTCCTGGAAGCTCACACAGTGACTTCTAAAACTCACTACCTGCTCTGTGACTGGACATAGGAAGAAGTAAAGGCCACTTCTGAATTCCCTGCACTTTGTTTATTTATTATTTATTTTCGATTCCGGAGTACATGTGTGGGTTTCTTACATGCATACGTTGCATGATGATGAGGTTTAGGATTCTAGTGTACCCATTATCCAAATAGTAAACATTTTAACTAAAAGGTGATTTTGCAACCCTCGTTCTCCTCCCACCTTCTCCCAATTTGGAGCCTCCAGTGTTTATTATTTCCATCTTTATGTCCATGTGTACCCGTAGTTTAGCTCCCACTTATAAGTGAAAAAACACAGTATTTAGTTTTCTGCTTCTGAGTTATTTCACTTAGGTTACAGCCTCCAGCTCCACCTGTGTTGCTGCAAAAAACATGATTTTGTTCATTTTTATGGCTGCATTGTATTCCATCATAGGTACCATGTTTTCTTTATCCAATCATCCCTTGATAGGCACCTAGGTTGATTCCATGAGTTTGCTACTGTGAATAGCACTGCACAAACATGTGAGTGCGGGCATATTTTTCATATAATGATTTCTTTTCTTTTGGGTAGATACCCAGTCGTGGAATTGCTGGATTGAATGGTAGTTTCAGTTTTATCTCTTAAAGAAAAAAAAAAAAAACAGATGTTAACATTCATGTGAAGAAAAGGGAACACTTATATACTGTTGGTGGGAATGCAAATTAGTACAGTCCCCAAACTTTGTACCAGGTTCCCTCAGGGGTGCTTTCTTTGGCCTTTCCCTACATCAGGTTTATGTCTTCATATTGAGAACTGCCTCTGAACTTCTTTTTAGTAAATAGAACGAAGTGCCATGGACGAACATGTCAGCTCCCCCTCCTAATCCCACCTGTACCCACCTCTAGCTATTTCCTGGCAGGCCTTCACAAAAACTTATCGTGTCACTCATTTTCTTCCTGAATTTTGCCACCAGAGGACACATAAAGGCAATTAAGAGTTTTCATTTTAATTTTTTTAATGCTAAAATTCTAGCTTTCTGTTGACGCCAGGTGAACAGCTGTTCACTCTTCATATTCAGAGATAAAATGAAGATATTTAATTTGTAGTGACATGATCACAGGTGGGACAAGGTCGGAGCCAAGAATATAGTCTATCAACCATGGGACAAAACGACTAAAGCCTCTTTTTTGTAGGGCCTTTGAGGGCCATTTGCAAAAAAAAAAAAAAAAAATGCAGTCAATTTCACTTCTCTCAGCCATGAAGACTATAACTTTAAGCAAGTGATTGCTTGGTCAGATTTGTAGGAAGCCAAAGCTATTTTTTGTGAAGCAGAAGAAATTGGGATGATGAGAGAGAAGGAATGACAAAGAAGTGAGTTAATTCTAAACAAGCTTTTATTTATAACTTATCTGCTTATAAAAGAAGAGGTGTCCTTGAAGGAGAACACTGGCTCATGGGAGCCCCTAGTAGGATAGAAATAGTGCAGTTTTAGAAAGAGGGGACTATCAACACTAGCTACCCAGGCACCATGATTCTCTACAGCCACTCCACCTGTAATTTAGCAAATAGTGAATAGAAGAGCTACCACAAGACTCTGGCTGTTCATCCTTCACACACGTACTAAAACATGCAATGAAAAAGAAGAACATCATTTATTCTTTTATGAGGTACAATTACAGAGCATCCTGGGTGATTGCATTGGAAGAAACTGCATATATCCTAATAAATGTATTTCCTTATATTCAATTCAGAGGAAAGCTAGCCTGGAAGACTGCCCTTGTTTAAAAACTAAACAAAACAAGCTGTTAACCTTGGAAAAACCTTCATTCTGGGCCCAAGTTCAAAATGTTCACAAAAGTTCTGCTTAGCCAGTGTTAATTATTAAGTTAAAAAAGATCACAGGAGGCTAATGTTTTTTGTTGAATATATTGGTTTAAAAGATGATCAGATATTTTTTATTGAGTATATGTCTGTGTCATAGGTAGATTCAATTTTGAACATAAAAACATTTTAAAGGCACAGATGTCCAATGGTATATTGAGATGTGAATTTTCTAATACTGGTGCACAGGTTAGCATAGGTTTTTGCAAAGATATGTATGTTCCATAATACAGTGAAAAATAAAATAAAATAACATATGGTGAATGCAAATTTCTAACGATGTTCAATATATTTAACTCAGACTATTATTCTGAGAATATGTCAACATTTTGCAAAACACTCAGTTGCAGAGAATTGCTTTATGAACTATGATATAGACACATGGTATACAGTACTTGTGATATGGGCTGATTTCGGTATATCATGAGATGCGTGCCTAAATTTGCATATAGATTGTGACTTCATTACAAGATTTTGCCAATGTTAAACTTTCTTATTTTACTAACTGTTCTGTGGTTGTGTAGTAATTCGGGACTTTGGAATTATTATGTATTAGTTTAAAATATGTGAGATTGTTAAAATTTGAAAATCATTTTCCTTTATTCCAAAATTGAAATAAAATTTGAAAATGTATTTAAAATATTGTAACTTAAAAACTAATAATCTTAATATGAAAAATTTAAGCTAGGAAGATATTAATTTGAAAAAAGCAAAAAATAATATAATTGTGAAAAATCAAATCATTTGCATATCTGAACATTGGGAAGGGTTAAATAAACTTAACTTTATTCAGGTATATGTTATTAGGATTTTGTGAAACATGGCAAAAACATGTTTGTTTTTATTTTATGGAAAAAGCAAAATACAGCTTGCTTTAGTATATATTTAAAAAAGCGAATTCTAGGAATAAGAAAAAAGTGATTAGAGCACAGCAGATTACAAATAGTGGTTTTCCTCAGGAATTACAAAATACATTTCAAAATTTAATTTCCAAATACATGACAAAATTTTAAATATGTTAAAAATGTCTCTTAGTGGAAATAGTGGGCTAGGTATTTTCTGGTTCACAGGGAAGCTCTAAGTTAATTGATGAGAGGAGCTTTCCTGGATGGCTAGTTTTCTCCCTTCTGATGCTGAATTTGGCTTACAAAGTAATATCGCCTGAGATTTGAAGACACCCTCTTTAGTGGAAGTGCACTGCCGTGAGGACAATTTTCTGGGATGGCGAGGTCCCATGAAGAAATGTCTCTTTCTAAAACTTTCCTTGCTTGCTGAGCCCACAGCCCACCCGGCTGCCTTCTCTCTTAGGACCCCAAACCACCCGGCTGCCTTCTCTCTTAGGACCCCAAACAGGGGAAGTACATGGACAAAAGAACTGCAAATGCTCGCATTTCCATATCACCAAGGTCATCATGTCATTTTAACAGTGACATAGCAAAAGACGTTTCCACACTCTATTAGGTGATCCAAATAATCACCTCTTTACAGCTTGATTACACTGAATTATATACAAAAGTAATTCAAAGCAGAAACAATTTTCATGCACTTAACCTTGATTTCCTTATTTTTCACTTGTAAAGACATCTCAATTACTTCCGACCAAAAAATCAAAACCAAAAAGCAATAAAGAGCTTCTCATAAAAAAATTCAAAAGCTTCATTGAAATAAAATTGTATTCCTGAAAGCTAAAGCTAAACCAAAAACAACTTGTTGGAATAAATGTAGGAGAGAGACTAATATCAGAATTATTTTCCTTAATCCTATTGTCTAACTCCAGTGATCTCTCTCTTTCTGTATCTAGTGTGTGTGTGTGTGTGTGTGTGTCTATATGTGTTGTGTGTGACTGTGTGTGTGTGTGTGTGATCTTTCAGATGGGCATTGCAGTGGCTGGGTCAAGCAGGTTAGCTAACTCTCTTTAAAACCACCTGCAGCAGGCCTGGCGCGGTGGCTCACGCCAATAATCCCAGCACTTTGGGAGGCCGAGGCAGGCCGATTACGAGGTGAAGAGATCAAGGCCATCCTGGCTAACATGGTGAAACCCCTGTCTCTACTAAAAATGCAAAAAATTAGCCGGGTGTGGTGGCGGGCACCTGTAGTCCCAGCTACTTGAGAGGCTGAGGGAGGAGAATAGTTTGAACCCGAGAGGCGGAGGTTGCAGTGAGCCGAGATCGCAACACTGCACTCCAGCCTGGGCAACAGAGTGAGACTCTGTCTCAAAAAACAACAACAACAACAACAACAACAAAAAGAGCACCTGCAGTGTCACACCGGAAATCCATGAATGGAAAATGGAAAGACACTGCTGTCCCCTAAAAATGTTTAAAAGGCAAGTGGCACAAATGAAAATAACAAAGCAGTCCTGTTTTTGAAGTCTTTCAGGAGAATAGAAAGTAAAAAGGCCATTGCTACCATATCAGGTGCAGAAGTGACAAAATAAACCTTCCAGCACTAGAGGATGCACTATGGGAAGCTCCAATGTGATGTGTCTCTTGCGAGGGCTGCTGCATACCCCACTACTGAGATACTTATTGATGGTTGTACCAAAGGGGATGTACAGGCAGCTGTGGACAAGGAAAGGCTGGCTTTTGCCACAGCCTCTTTCAGTTTTGATTATGGTGGAAAGTTGTACCACTTGTCCTACCCACAATTAAGAAAGAGTCTGGGGGCCGGGCGCGGTGGCTCACACTTGTAATCCCAGCACTTTGGGAGGCCGAGGCGGGCGGATCACGAGGTCAGGAGATCGAGACCACGGTGAAACCCCGTCTCTACCAAAAATACAAAAAATTAGCCGGGCGTGGTGGCGGGCGCCTGTAGTCCCAGCTACTCGGAGAGGCTGAGGCAGGAGAATGGCGTGAACCCGGGAGGCGGAGGTTGCAGTGAGCCGAGATCGCGCCACTGCACTCCAGCCTGGGCGACAGAGCAAGACTCCTTCTCAAAAAAAAAAAAAAAAAAGAAAGAGTCTGGGGTGTGAGGGTATGATTCATAGAAACCAAACTAGAAATGATAACAGTAATTTAGCAGGGAATAAGAGAATAGCAAGTTCAAAGACAAATTCAGAGGAGGCCCAGAATGTGTGCAATATTTATGCAAGCATATAGAAACAATATTTATTACCTCCCTGGGTAGATGCTATTTGTGGAAA
Organism: Hylobates moloch; assembly: GCF_009828535.3. Classification (NCBI taxonomy): domain Eukaryota; kingdom Metazoa; phylum Chordata; class Mammalia; order Primates; family Hylobatidae; genus Hylobates; species Hylobates moloch. The sequence goes on along the minus strand of NW_026652284.1, from coordinate 48,595,663 downwards.
TTGTAATACCAGTAAGAACAAATATTTAACTAAAATTTACAAGGGTTTAGACTTAGTATTTAACATATATGTGTGTGTGCGTGTGTGTGTGTACATATATATAACGTTTTAAGTTAAAATGCCATGTTAATCCATTTTAAAGTCAATCACAAGCAGCTTTTTTCATATAAAATCTCTGGAATTTATTATAAACATGTTTTGGCTATGAGGAGCATTACTCTTGAATTATATAAACGTATGGAATTTCTAGGTAGAAGCATAGTATTTCATATTTTAGAGAAGCAAATGAAAAGTAACTCTAAAAGAAAACATTCAATAAAATGAAATCCTATCTACACCACCAGCCCAAAGCCAACCCTTACGAGTACCTTAATGCAATTAAATCCAAGAATCTCTATCCTAAAATAAGTAAATAAGCTCATCTCTTGATTTTGAATCAACTCTCGCCTGGGTGCTCCTCCCCAGGTTGATTTCTTCTTCTCAGAAGCACAGTCGTCATGCCTTCACCTCTCATTCACATCTCAGTCCCATTCAATTTCTATTTCTGTCACTACCACTCTCTTGAAACGTACTTTGTTAAAGCATCAATTATACTACGAATAATGAATAACAGAACCAACAGAAATATTGTTACATTATCATTATTATCACCATTATGGCTTATTTATTCTCAACTAAGTAATATGCTAAGTGCTTTACATTCCTGTTGTAATTTAATTTTCATAATACCACTGTAAGCTACATTGGAGGATGGGGTCTGGGGAGAGCATTAGGGAAAAGAGCTAATGCATGCTGGGCTTAATACCTAGGTGATGGGTTGATAGGTACAGCAAACCACTATGGCACACATTTACTATGTAACAAACTTGCACATCCTGCACATGTATCCCGGAACGTTAAAAAATATATATAGTTTACTCATGAATAAATGATGCTTAAGGAGAATTCTTAGGCCAGTGAAGGTATTTTGTACTGTAATGATACTATAATGGTGGATACATGTCATTACACATTTGTACAAACCCAGGAAATGTACATGGCCAATATTTAAACCTGTGCACCATTTGGAGTAGTCGGGACTATTTTTAAAATACCTACATCCTATTCCTGATGGTCTTGATGTAATTGCTCTGAGGAAATTGTGTTAGCTTTTTCTTTGAGTTCCTTATTGACATTGCGAGGTCAAAAGGGTTATCTGTTTGTGTTTGCCACTAGAAAACATACAGCTAATTTTGTGACCTACCTGTAGCAAGGTATGAAATTTGTGTGATATTCATCTTAAAAAATTAATTTAGAATAGTTTTATATTTACAAAAATTATGAATATAGTAGGGAAATTTCTGTAAACCCAAACCTAGTTTTCCTTGTTATTAAGACATAATATATAACAATTAATAAACCAGTATTTATACTTTATTAATAAAAATCCACACTTTATTCCAATTTCCTTAGGTTTTACTTAATTTTCTTTTTCATGCTAGTGTCCCATCCAGGATATCACATTGCTTTTAGTGGTCACTGCTTAACAGGCTCATTTGGGATACGATAGTTTTTTTTTTAACTTTTCTTATTTTTTTACTACCTTCATAATTTTGAAAAGTACTGAGTAGGTGTTTAAAGAGTATTCCTCCTTTGGTATTTTTCTGATATCTTCTCATAATAATACTGGATTTATGGGTTTTATGGAGAATAGCCAGAGAGGTACAGTGTCACTTTCATCACATCATATCAAAGGTAAATACTATCAACACGATTTATAAGTGTTGATGTTGACCTTGATCAACTGGAAAGGGTAGCATTGATCAGGCTTCTCCACATTGAAATTACTCTTTTTTTTCTCTCGTATTTTAATTTTGTAAGAAAGTTACTATGCTTATTTTACACATAAAGAGTGGGAAATTATGCTCTGCCTCATTGAGGGCAGATAATCTACAGAAACTCTTTGAAATCCTTCTGCAAGAGAGATATGTTTATTCCTCTCTAATATTTATTCAATCATTAATTTATATCAGTATGGACTTGTGAGTATTTATTTTATGATTTCTGTATTTCATTCCCAAATTACTCTTATCTTGTCCACTAGGAACTCTTTCAGTTAACCTGTGTGTCCCTTCGGTGTATTGCTGTCATTATGTTTGTTTATTACTCAGTATTTTATTACTTTCTGATATGATAGGGTGCTTCAAGTTTATCTTGCAAATTTTCTGCCCAAGTCCTAGAATGAGCCATTTCTCCATGAAAACACTGTGGTGTTTTGTTTTGTTGTTGTTGTTGAATACTATTAGACACAAAGATCTGTGTAGTAGATGTGCTGATTGTTATTTGGGTGTCAGTGCTTCTAGGCCCTCTAAGCTAATAGAGAAAGGGAATATATGTGTGTATACACACTGCTGTCTTTACACATATCTGTAAATCTTTCTGCAAGTAAATATCTGCATCTATATTAAGCTGAAGATGAGTTCCTTTTGACACGTCAAATTATAATCCATTAACCCATGAATCATCCCAGTCTCCACCACTTGTTTATGACTTTTCATTCCATGGTGAGAAAACTGGTTCCCACCATCCACAGAACTCAGTACTCTCACTGAATTATTTAATTATGTATATATTAATTTTCCAAATTATATGGCCAGGAATAAAAGGGCTTTCTAATCTGGCTCTTACCTTCTTTCTTCAACTTCATGTTTTTCTATTTGAGGCTCACAGAATCTTATCTTCTAGAAATATTTACAATAAACTCATTTTAACCTATACAATGAACATACTCGTTGCTTCCCTATGTACCTTCCAAATTTCTATTAACCAAAAAAAGCTTATCTCAAATATTGTTGCCTCTGAAAAGTCTTCCTTCAATTCACAGGCAAAGTCAGTTCCTCACCTCTTCCATTATCTTAACATTGTGGCTATTTTCCTAAAATGACGTGATTCATATTAGTTCAATGGATATACATTAAATCATTCACTATTTGACATATGAGTAATTCAACTTTCAATTTTTAATTTTGTATATATTTTTCTGAAAAAGACTCTTTTTTGAGGGGAGCACAATATTTACATCAATATATCACTAACTAAAGTTTAATGATTGTATAGTATACTGTATATTGCAGAATAAATGATATTTATTCGACATATTTTGAAAAGGTGAAGGATTAAATTCAACTCAGATTCTATTATAAAAAATTGGAAATGGTGAATTAATATCTTACACATAGCCACAGAACATTTTCCAAAGCTACAATTAAATTTAACTGCTTTACTCTTTTTAGTTCTTTGACTAGATAGATTAGAAAATCTATATTTTCCTTCATAGGGTTTTCATAAGAGATTCAAGTACTTGAATTTCAGGGTTATCAAGTTGAATAAAATGCAATAATTTATTCAAATGAGAAAATAAGATTCATTTGTATGATTTAAAATAAATGGAAATGGCTGATTCTTTTTAATATATCAAATAATTTGAAAATTAAGTTTTCTAATTTAAGGATCATACTTCATAAAATATGCATAATTTCCTTTTTAAATAGTGTACCTTAAAAGATTTTCTCCATGCTCTTTCAAACAGGGTCAGCACGTAATATTCACTTATATAGAAACTCCTTAAATACCGAACACTTCAAAGATAAACCATGACATGAAGCATCTAAAGGCTCAATGTGAAATTATGCAGTTCTATATTTAACATATCTGTAATTGTCAGTGTTCCTTATGAAATCATTTTTATACTGCCATAGGACAAGATGGCCCTCATACAAAAACCTTGAGAGAGTATATATAATAATAAAGTCCATTGGTTATCTTAGATCTTACATAGAATAATCTATGCATACACTTACTTGGTTTAAGAAAGAGACACTTGAAAATAACATTTGATGGTATAACTTGTTTGGTTATTACTTAAAGCTTCATTAAGTATCTAAAGTTAGATTACTGGTGAAATAGACTCTGGAATATTTTTGCATGCAGGAGCTTATAGCTGATGGCCCCTCAAATCAACATCTGGTTGAAAGTGGAGGAAGCAGGAGTGGACAACTGTGGTAGATGATCAACAACAAAGGTCTCAGCCAGTGGGAGTGAGTGCTCTGCAGCTGGGCTCTGCACATGGGAAAAAGGGAGACTTTCAGATAGGTGGTGGGACTTCTCATTGTGAGGGCTGCCTGTGTGCATGCGTATTTGTGTGTGTCTGTGTGTGTGTGTCTTTACACATATCTGTAAATCTTTCTGTAAGTAAATATCTGCATCTATATTAAGCTGAAGATGAGTTCCTTTTGACACGTCAAATTATAATCCGTTAACCCATGAATCATCCCAGTCTCCACCACTTGTTTATGACTTTTCATTCCATGGTGAGAAAACTGGTTCCCACCATCCACAGAACTCAGTACTCTCACTGAATTATTTAATTAAGTATATATTAATTTTCCAAATTATATGGCCAGGAATAAAAGGGCTTTCTAATCTGGCACAATCTCAGCTCACTGCATCCTCAGCCTACTAGGCTCAAGTCATCCTCCCAGCCTCCCAAGTAGCTGGAACCACAGGCACATGCCACCATGCCTGGCCTTTTTTTTTTTTTTTTTTTTTTTTTTTTGTATTTTTGGTAGAGATGGTGTTTTGCCATGTTGTTCAGGTTGGTCTTCAACTCCTGAGCTTAGGTGATCTGCGGGCCCCAGCCTCTCAAAATGGTGGGATTACACGCATGGGCCACTGCACCTCCCTAAATTTGTTAAACTCTTAGAGCCACAGTTCTTCAAGTGAAAACAGAATAAATCCATCTATCTCAGAGAGTTGCAAAGATCAAATAAGTTGATGTATATAAAACGCTAGCAAAATCCTCATTACGTAGAATTCAATAAATAGTCTAACGCGTGATATGGATGATATACACTCGGAATGCCTGCATATCTGCAAATATCTCTCCAGTAACAACAGGATGATATCTTGCCTGTGTATATCATTTGTAGTTTCAGGTCTCTATTCTCACTATTCTGTAGATAATATTTCAATCTTTTGGCTCCTGACATTTCAGATGAGAACACAGACACCTGTCTAATTTTTCCCATAATACATAGTATGTTCTTTCTAAGATTATCTTCAGAATGTTATCTTTATTTTTGAAATTCATGAACTTGAGAAGATGTAGAAATCATGCATGGTATGCCATGGTGATTTTCTCTTCTAATCAGTCTTCTCCAAAACACTTGGTGAACTCTTTGAATCTGAAATAGTGTTTCTTCAGCTCAGGAAAATTACATTATTGATTTAATCATTTTTCACCCTATCAGTCCCTTTTATACCTAGATCTCTCACTTACATATAGGATTTTGTGAACCTATTGTAGTGAGTTTTTCTTGTAATTTTGCCCTGGGCTCAGGGATAACTCTTCATCTTGGTCTTCTAAGACATTAATCTGCACCTAAGTAATCATCTTTGAGTAGATTATATCTCCTGATTTTATATGTTAAATTGGAAGACTCGCTTGCCACTTTTTAAAATAATACTGTGTATCTCAAGTACTCTCATTATGTTATTAAATTTTCAGAGTCACATTTATTTTTTGAGTCACATTTCACCAAGAATCTCTACTTTTTTGGACATCTCTTCTATTTCTTCTTCTTCTGCCTGGTTTCTGGGTTCCCATATATGTGTTGTTAGATTATTTTTGTATGCCCCCTGGCTAAGAGTAAATCAATGGTGCACCAAATCAGCAGTCTTAAATGTGAATGAAAATAAAGAGGCTTGTGTTAATCTGGCCGCTGTGAGAAGCAGGTGCCAATATGAGCCCCAACATGTTCGAGAGATGTATCAAAGGAAGTGCCTGTGAGATAAGACGGTGTAGGAGTCAGAGGAGGGCAGAGGAAGGCAGTCGCACTGACTCAGCAGGATGCAGATCCGCCCTTGAAGAACACTACGAAGATAGGGAGGTTGTATGGAAGATTCCTAGACTGTGGTACAGGTATAAGGATGTTTGATAAGGTTGGTGCAAATTGCTCAGCCCAAAATCTCCCATCAGATGAGACCCTGTCTCCCAGGAAGCAGCCTGCCTTAGTATTTCTGCCACCTCAATATCCAGTCATTGGCTGGGAGCAGCCCATGGGGGCTGGGCTCTACAGGAAACCATGGTGATGAATTTTATACTGTGTGCGCTCCAGGCATTGGTCAATTGTGAGTCCCAAAATATAATTTCTGAGAAGTGAATTTCATTACTTCCATTTTTTTTTTGGACAGGGTCCACTCTGTCACTCAAGGTGGACTGCAGTGTGCTATCACCACTCATTGGAGTCTTCACCTCCTGGGCTAAGATGAGCCCCCCACCTCAGTCTCCCAAATAGCTGGGACTACAGGCACACACCACTACGCCCGGCTAATTTTTGTACTTTTTGTAGACACGGGGTCTCACCTGTTGCCCAGGCTGGACTCAAACTCTTGGGCTCAAATGATTCTCCCCCTTCCGGCTCCAAGAATGCTTGGATTACAGGCGCAAACCACCGCTCCTGGCCCTGCAAATTATTTTGCACCTAAAAATTATATTCCCCATTAGACTTGCTGAGCCCATTCTCCCTGGTCTCCTTGAACACTCAGTTGCCTGTTCATCTTCCTCTAGATTTCAGGGGCCAGGGAGACCAATCACAGAAGCATGTGTGCCTGCCTGTTCAAACAGCTGCAGCTGCAGAGCCTCCTCCGGTGCACTGACACCCAGCTGACGGCTGCTACTTCCTGTATCCTGTGCTTGCCCTAGGAAGGGCAGAAATCTGAGTTACGGCTAGTCGAATACAGACATAGTCATGATGCAGCCATCTTAGGATTTCTATTGCCTCAAGGATGACTTCGTTTCCGTCTTTTTAAAATACGAAATTTTCGAAGGTGAGGACTGTGGTTTACTACTTATTTTTTTTTATTGCTTAAAAAAATATTTTATTTTAGATACAGTGAGTAGTTAGACCCACCCTAACTTCTTAACGGCCTTGTAAGGGAAAACTGACATAAGTGCCAACATCTGTTGCAATGCCTCTAAATCAATGTTCTTGAGGGAAAAATTATTTAATAGAATGTAAGAGTAACTTAGGCTTACTTTACTGAACTTGTATTCTGGTAGCTTTATTTGATATTTCTGTTTCGGGGTGTTTTTTGTTGTTGTTGCTATTCTGTTTTTTTGTTTGTTTGTTTTTTAGTTGACTCAGGGACTATAACCCATATACCCAGATGATCAATAATTTCATAGTACAGAAATTATTGTTCACACGTTGCAGAATAGGATTTAAGAGAGTTTCAAAACAATTTATATACAATATTTTTGAATTGCAAAAAATTAATTTTATGTCTTCATTATAGAAAATACTATTGCTTTTAAAAAGTCTTAACTAATTTTGCTTTCTAAATAAATTTTGCACAAATACCACCACTCTACTAGATAACAATTATTATCCCAGTTGGCTGTAGGAAAGTTTACTTGTGTGAAAATTAATCACTACAAATTAGATTTCAGGTATTTCAGAGAAGAACAAAACCTTTAGTTATGTTTATTTGACAATGTGAATGGAGCAGGTTGATAATCCAGGGCAGATGCTCATAATAGTCTAATAAATAAGAACATAGAAAGCCTCAAAATAGCTTAAAGTTCTAGAATTACTCTGAAAATACCTTGGTTGTGTTTTGTCTCATTTTTCCACTATGAAAATAGGAATGACCGCAATACTCCTCTATGTTATAAAATGCTCTAAGGAAAAAAACCTTTTTCTATGACCTTCACATGGTCTCAATTCCCCAGTATTCTTCACTACACATCTTGCTAAACCACAGTTCTTCAAACCAACACTACTAAACCACAAGAACAATTCCTGTCTCTTTCATATTTAGATCATATGCGGATAGCTGTTCCTGAAACTAGCTGAGCTTTGGTTGACACCTCTTGCTAAAGCCCCGTGAAGACTCCTTTTCTTTCCTAAGGTAGCACACTCCTTTGGAGGGTTTTTTATGTTGATGCGTGCTTGCAGGTGATCTGGTTGCTTTTCTCTAACAGTTTTAGTGACATGACTGGGAACATAAATCAACCTTTTGTCCCTCCTCTGCATTCACTTTGACAAGGGTAGAGTCCCTGTGAGCAGAGAGCTAAGTCACGCTCCTGTCATGTTCTCCTCCCCAGATTGAGTACTATATATTTCTTTACTTTTCCTCCTGTCTGCAGAAAATATTTATTTCAATTTGTTTCACTACTCAGATATCTGACCAGCATGGTGAAATCATGATTGGTTCTGAGATTTTGAAGGTCTGAATATCTATGATTTTATTGCTCCCAACATTTGAATACGAGCAATAGCAAGTCTATCAGCCTCCAGATAGTTGTCAGAATTCTTATATGTATAATTGTTACTGTATCAATAGCATCAGACATTTGAAGTTCTGGCAGAATTTATTTTAATTTCAAAGTTATTTTGTAAAACTGTGGATTTACATGCTGTCATAAGAAATAACATGAAGAAATTCAGTTCACTTTTTATTCATTTTTTTCCTAAAGATAATATCTTATAAAACTATAGTACAATATAGAAACTGTGGTATCTATATTGGTAAAATCAATTTATTGTATTCATACTTCTCCAGTTTTACTTGTATTCATTTGTGTGTGTATTTAGCTCTATATGATTTTATTACCTGTGTACATGTGTTTATCCACCAAAGAGTGAAGGCACAGAACAGTTTCATTGCAAGGATTCCCTTTATAATCACATCAGTCTTCTCCAAGCCTTCCCAGTCACTAAGTCCTGGCTAACACCAATTTTTTTCTCCATTTCTAAAATATTGGCCTTTTAAAAATGTTACACAAATAGAATTACATAGTATTAACCATTTTAGATTGGCTTTTTTCATTCAGTGTGTATCCCTGGAGATTCATGAAAGTTTTTCTGTATTCCTTTTTATTACTGAATAGTAATCCGTGGTATGGGTGCACCGCAGTTTGTTAATTCATCTGTTGAGAACATCAGACTTTTTTCTACTTTGTGTTTATGGTAAAAAAAACAAAAATAAAAACAAATAAACATGCTGGTATAAATATTTGTGTCTAGACTTATTGTGAAGATAAGTTTTTATTTATCTGAGATAAAAGCTTTCAGAAAATCATCGTCATATGATAAATATACATTTAGATTTTAAGAGCCAAATTGCTTTCTAGAGTGGCTGTACCATTTGTATTTTTGTGAGCAATGAGTGATCCACTTTCTCCACATCCTTGCCTGCATATAGTAGCAACATAAAATATATATATATTGTAATTTTAGCCATTCTTATAGGTGTATTATAATTTCTCATTGTGACTTTAATTTTCATTTACCTGATAGTTAATATTGATTTCATGTGCTGATTTGCCATCATTAGATAGATAGATATTCTGAAATATCTATCTATGTCTTTTGCTCATTTTCTAATTGCATTGTTTGTATTTTTACTGTTGACTTTTGAAATTCTTCATATATGCTAAATACTAAGCTTTTGAATAGACACCCACACTCAGTATGCAAATATTTTCTCCCATTGTGTGGCTTGTATTTTTATCCTCTTAACAGAGTCTTTTATGGAACAAAATTTTACTTTCCATACAGTCTAATTTAACATTTTTTTCATATAATAGATTTTTTAACAGAAATATCATGGAAAGAGACAGCTAAGAAGAACCACGTTGAGATCAATGTCACCCTTGGAGATTGAGAAGGCCGTGTGTGTGTGTGTGTGTGTGTGTGTGTGTGTGTGTGTGTGTACACGTGCTGGGTTGTGTGCACTCAGCAGCAAACAGAGCAGGCTATGTGCAGGCTTGCAAGCATTCCGCAAGCTGCACACAGATTTTTTGATGCAGAGCAAAGGCATTTTTCACACAATGGGCTTAGGTACAACTTCCAACCACACACTGGCTGAATAAGCTATTCAGACTCAACAATTTAATTTCTAGGTATGTACCAAACAGAAGTGAAAACATAGGTCCTTACAATAACTGGTAAACACATATTCACAGCAGCATGAGTCCTAATTGACACAGAGTGGAAACAGCAAAAATGTCTTTGAACTAATGAAAGGATTAAAAAAATGTGGCATATCTATACAATGGAATATTATTAGGCAATAAAAATGAATGATGTACTAATGTGTACCACTACATGGATGAACAATGAAAGCTTTATGCTAAGTGAAAGAAGCTAGTCACAAAACAACATGTATTGTATAATTTCATTTATATAAAATGTCCAGAAAGTGTCAATCGGTAGAGGACTTCGAGAGGTAAACTAATTAATAATTATCTTTTTTTTTTTTTTTGAGACAGAGTCTCGCTCTGTCACCCAGGCTGGAGAGCAGTGGCGTGATCTCAGCTCACTGCAATCTCTGCCTCCCAGGTTAATGTGATTCCCTTGCCTCAGCCTCTCGAGTAGCTGGGACTACAGGCGTGTGCCACCACGCCCGGCTGATGTTTTGTATATTTAGTAGGGACGGGGTCTCACCATATTAGCCAGGATGGTCTCGATCTCCTGACCTCGTGATCCACCCACCTGGGCCTCCCAAAAGTGCTGAGATTACAGACCTGAGCCACCGCATCCGGCCTAATTGGCCTAATTATCTATTGTATAAATATACAAACACGACTCTATAAGAAGCGGAGCCTTTATTTCTCATATTCTCATTTTCTCTTCTAATTTCTTTTGAATGAATGAAAGCTCAAAACCGAGTTTTGTGTTTTGTCTGTATAATCCCCAAGTCCCCATGCAATATCATGCTTTATCCAATGTAATACAGACTCTTAAATAAGCCCTTCTTTCAAGGTGTTTATTTAAATCCAGTTACAGTAAACTTCCATAGATGCTCAGTTTTTTCATTCAATTAATATGGTGTTGTATTAAATATAACTAAATGGACTAAATAAATGTCAGGACCCAGAAATCTTATTAAATAGAGATTTTCACTCTAATCTTTGAAAAAATAATATCTACTCATTCTCTAAGAGTGCTCTTAGCTTACTAAAATCCATCTCACTTCTGAGAAATCCAGACATCCAAACCCCCTAGATATGTGAATGATTCACATTCCACACAAAATTATTTTTCTCTTGCCACCCCACTCATAAATTTCCTTTCCTGAGTATACTATAACCCAAGAAGATTTTGTCAAACTTTGTTCATATCACAAAAATAATAGTTTTTACTGGTTTTTAAAATTTAAAATATTATAATGTTGAATACACTTCCTCCAAATGACAATAGTCTCTAAAAATATTATCCAATTCACCTGCCCAATAATTGCCATTGTTGAAATTTGCACATATTTACACACACACACACACACGTGTCTTATTTTAAGCAACAATATTTTAAATCCCCCTCTGGACTGTAGTGAGGTTTTCTGGTTTTTTTGTTTTGTTTTGTTATTTATTTATGTATGTTTTTACCTAAATACTTTAAAAGTTAACTATAGCATTTTACTTGCTTTTTTTTTTTACGTTCCTACTCTTTGTGGATGTATCACACATTACAGAACTATTTCTTTATTGATAGCCATTTATATTAATTCCATTATTTTCCTATTTCAAGCAATATTATAAAAATATTATTGGGGTTACATATTTTTAAGTACAATCCCTGTGATTGCTTTCAGGAAAAACAAAACAACAACAAAAATGATAAAAACAAAAAACAGAATAGGCCAGGTAAAGTGGCTCACACCTATAATCTCAGCACTTTAGGAGGCTGAGGCAGACAGATCTCTTGAGCCCAGGGGTTCCAGACCAGGCTGAGCAACATGGAGAAACCCCATCTCTAAAAAAAAAAACCAAAATTAGCCAGGGCGATGGAGGGTGCCTGTAGACCCAGCTACTCAGGAGGCGGAGGTGGGAGGATTGCCTGGACCCAAGAGGTCAAGGCTGCAGTGAGCCAAGATCAAACCACGCACTCCAGCCTCGGTGACAGAGGAATGCCCTGTCTCAAAAACAACAACCATAAACAAACAAACAAACAAAAACAGAATTAGAAAAATGAAATACCCGGGGAAAAGTCTTTCTGAACTGGGTAAGCTCATATCTGGTGAAACAAAGACAGCCTTGCAAGTGAATCTTCCAGGGAATCACCTGATAGGTCAAGGGAGGACAGTTATCTGAGAGGGAAGCTGGGAAGATGCCCCAGCCACGTCCTGCTCCCGCAGTTGACTGCTAGACTGGTGGTGCTGACTTTGACTTCAGGACTTTCGGTTTTTCAAGGCTAGAGACAGGTATTGGCCAACTCAAAAAGTCACATACCTCCCTGTTCTCATCAAGAATTGCTGCTTTTTCTGAATAACAGTCTGGGTTTAATTTCCAGAGCCTGCAAATGTTGATGCTGCCAGTTTTTGGCGTTTTTGTTGTTGTTTTTTCTTTTGAGGAGGATAGGATTTTGCAATCCTTGCCCTGGGATTTTCCCTGACATCTGAAAACAAACTGATCTTTATATGACTCTTGTACTGTAGTGTCACTATAGTCATTGTTACCTTTCATAGATATTTTGTAGTTTTCTTACAATTTCTACATTGATGATTCTTTCATCTGCAAATAATGATACTTTTAGCTTTTGTTCTAAATCGTAATCCTTTATTTTTCTTTTTTTTTTTTTTGCATTGTTACACTGCCTGAGACGTCCAGAACAGTGTTGAAGGAAAGTGATAAGAGAAAATAACATTGGCTTTTCTCCAATTTCAGGAAGAAAGCACTTTCCCTATTAAGGATGTTACCAACTGCAAGTTTTCATCAATGCTATTTATCAGGTTGATAAAAGTTTCTTTTTATGCCCAGTGTACTCAGTTTTAATTGTATTATGAATAACCATTAAATTTTTCCAAAACCCTTTGTTCAGATTTCTTTATATCCAGAGTCAGCAAACTTCTTCTGTAAAGGTCCAGAAAGAAATTACTGTAATGTTTCCAGGTAATACAATCTCTGTCATGCTCTGTCATGACAACTCAACACTGATTTTGTAACACAAAAGCACCAAAAACCATAGAAAACCAATGGATGTGGCTTTGTAAACGTTTATTACACATGTGGTAGGCTAAATATTGTCTACATGTTGGTTGGCCAATCTAAGATAAAGATAATCATGTGATTTTTCTTTTTTTTCTTTTCTTTCTTTTTTCTTTCTTTCTTTTTTTTTTTTTTTTTGTGATGTAGTTTCACTCTTGTTGCCCAGGCTGGAGTACAATGGCGCAATCTTGGCTCACCACAACTTCAACCTCCCAGGTTCAAGCAATTCTCCTGCCTCAGCCTCCTGAGTAGCTGGGATTACAGGCATGCACCACCATGCCCGGCTAATTTTGTAATTTTAGTAGAGATGTGGTTTCTCCATTTTCTTCAGGCTGGTCTCCAACTCCCAACCTCAGGTGGTCTACCCACCTCGGCCTCCTTAAGTGCTGGGATTACAGGCCTGAGCCACCGTGCCCAGCTGTGATTTTTCTTTTTAATCTGGTCTGTTAATAGGTAAATTTCACTGAATTATTTTCAAGTGTTAAACCAGTCTTATATTCTTAGGATAGATCCCACTTGTTCATGATAAATAATTATTATTTGATTATTATTAGATTGTACTTAACTCTATATTAAGTATTTTTTGCATCACTATGGATTTCTTGCCTTTCCACATTTGCATTTTTATCTCCTGTCTTCACAGTAACAATCTTACTCCCAAAAATATTGACATTTTCTAGTTTTCTCAAACCTAAAATATGCAGTAACTAGTTTAGAATTGCTCTGTGTATTCAATTACCAGAAATACACCTTCGAACTAATAATTTAAAATTACTAAATAATTTGGTATATACCATAGATCATGCCAAATGATGTAAAAACTTTTATTCCAGTCTGAAAAATAATCATCAAATTATATTTTACCTTGATAAGTGTTGAAGTGGTGACAAAAGAGCATATCCCATTTTGACACAGCTTTATATGCAATGTGTCTTTATTTCTACTGGACTACTAGAGAGTAAAGCCAAAAACAGTTTAATGGGAATGATGCTTTCCCATTTACACATATGAAAATTCATTTTGGTGCCCTTAGAAAAACAAAATGTTTCAAATGCTCTCTGAAAAGAGAAAGTACCCATATGCATTTACAAACATATAAAACAAAACACTGAAACACTTCTATAACCTAATTTCTGATTAGTGAACATTGCCAAATTCATCTACCTCTTTGCCCTAGTCAAGTTGCTATTAATATAAACTCATATTTGAACACATTATTAAGCCCAACTTTATTCTAATTGTTATAAATGTCTAATCTTTAAGAAATAATATATAACTACTCTCATTAGTAGTTTACATAGTTTTCTTGTAGTTGATTTATAATCTTAATAAAGGAATTTAACCACTGAGTTTACTGTCTCAAAAAATCATGTGAGCAGGTGTAGTCACAGGTCTACAGAATAATATATATCCACCAGCTTTGCTTTAGGTGGGCAGCCAACCTTGACATTTAAACTTAAAGACAATAAAATAATGTTATAGTTATGTTAACTGTTATTGACAAATATCAATTGTTTTTAACTCTTCAAAAAGTGATTCATTATTCTTCATAAATGCTTAATGACTACGACGGTCTGAGTGTGTCCTCTAAAATTAAGATGTTAAAATTTAATAACCACTGTGATAGTAAGAAGAATGAGGCATTTAGGCAGTGATTAAATCATGTGGGTGGAGTTCTTGTAGATGGTATTAGCACCTTAGAAAAGGGCTTGCAGAGGTGAATCCCTTCCTTCTGTCTCATCATCCATGTGCGGATACAGAGGATGCAGCAACACGGCACCATCCTGGAAGCAAAGGACAGCCCTCAACAGACAATAGACCAGACAGCACCTTGATTTTGAACTTCCCAGCCTCCAGATCCATGAGAAATAAATTTCTATTGTTTATAAATTACCCAGTCCCTGGTATTTGTTAAAGCAAAACAAAAGGACTAAGACAAGGACCTTTTTTAAAAAATCTTCTCTGTGAGTCTAATTCTCACTTTTCCTCAATGCAAAAAACAACAACACAGGATTTTCACCTTGGGTACATAAATGTGGTAAACATGAGTTTTGTTACTTTAGTGTGTATTTTTCAGTGATAACATCCTACTTCTGTAAATTTTCTAATTAATATTTTAGGTTTGGTAGAAAAAATTTGAGTCACAAATCGCTGCCCACAGTTCCAATATTATACTAAAGGTTCATAGCTTTAAAATCCTAAGTTGGGCCAGGCATGGTGGCTCATGTCTGTAATTCCAGCACTTTCGGAGGCCGAGGCAGGCAGATCATTTGAGGTCAGGAGTTTGAGACCAACCTGACCAACATGGTGAAACCTCATCTCTACTAAATACAAAAGTTAGCCAGGTGTGGTGGCGCGTGCCTGTAATCTCAGCTACTCAGGAGGCTGAGGTGGGAGAATGGCTTGACCTCAAGAGGTGGAAGTGGCAATGAGCCGAGATTGTGCCACTGCACTCCAGCCTAGGTGAGAGAGCAAGACTCCCTCTCAAAAAAAAAAAAAAAAAAAATTGCTAAGCTGTATTGTCGTATAAATCATCATGATTTTCTCACATATGGTCATACTATATTCACAATCTCTTTCTGACCCTGTAGTAGTAAATCGCCAGCAGTGTCTTCTAGCAATTAGAAATAGGTAAAAGACCACTTTACACTTAAAACATAACAAAAAATAGCTTATGATTTCTCTATTTTAATAAATAAATTTTTAGATTCTAACATCTGTGTAATTGAGTGTATCTTTCAATGCGTAAAAAACTCAGTCAGCTAAACAGACATCATGAAATACTGCTCAATTCATGTGCAAATTTAGAAACATATCCATATTGTCATTAATTTGGAGATATGTGCATTATTAGTTGTATATGTGTTTGGCTTAATTGGCATTTAATGTGTTAAAATAGACTAAAATTCAACACTAAACAAAAGGAAATACGAAAATAAAGCAGAATCTAAAAAAGTAAGCAATAAATTTGATGAATATTCATCATCTAGAAGAATGATGTTTGCATATTAGCTTGTGAATAAAAAACTAAGTGCTTTAATGAACTTAAGAAGATACTTTCAGGTACAATCATGTGTCACTTAATAATGAGGTTGCATCTTGAGCATGCATTTTTAGGCAAATTCACCATGCAGACATCACAGAGTATATTCACACAAACCTAGATGGCACAGCCTACTACATACTTACGCTAATATGGAATAGCCTATTGCTCCTAAGATACACACTAGTACATTATGATATTATATAGAATATTACAGGCAGTTGGAACACAATGGTAAGTATTTATGTATCTAAACATAGAAAACATAGTGTAAAACATAGTATTATAATCTTACAAAACCAGCATTGTATATATAGTCCATCAGCAAATGAAATGTCATGTGGCACATGACTGCAACTTTGTTGTGTTCTAAAAGATTGCCTATGATAAGTATCTGATATGAACATGAGAAAAAATTGCCAAATTCTTCATAATAGTTATAAGAAATTCACAACAAAGTCTGGTGTGACAGACTCATGCTTAATCTAGAACTATTTTTAAGACATCAAACATTCGTGTGTTAGAAATCACCTGTCTACTTTGACCGAAATCTCCTTAATTTCTAATGGGATTTTAATCTTGAGAAAAATAAAACTGTATAGAAAATACTGATTTATTCACAGTTTTTGACTTGCTTTAAAATTATAATTCAGTGCTACAAAGAACAAGATCATGAATGCCAATTATGAAAAGCAGCATACCATTGTGAAGCTAAAAATAACTGCTGTTCACAAAACGTTGCTTGCATATTTAAGTTTACCCTGTACAACAATCTCAAAGAATGAAATCTTCCCTAATAATTTTGCTGTGCATTCTGAGAAACTGGATAGGTGTCAGGTGGCCTGACAGAAAACTGAGTAAACGTTTTATGGAATTGAGATCCTCCAGCCTTTTATTCTAAATTGCCAAGTATCTTGATTCTTAATGCAGTTCATGGCACATACCAGAAAAGGTAAAAATGATCTTGGTGAAAAATATGGCTAATTGATTCTGCCCCTGGTGGACTTTATGGTCAGCTACAGTCTCTCAACATGCCAGTCAATAGGCCTCTTAAAAAATCATTTGAAGAAAGAATATAATTTCAAGATTTTTTCTAAAAACATTCCAATAATACAGTATAATCAAGAAAGCACCAGCACTGACCAGGTGCGGTGGCTCACGCCTGTAATCCCAGCACTTTGAGAGGCCGAGGCAGGCGGATCATCTGGGGTTGGGAGTTCGAGACTAGCCTGACCAACATGGAGAAACCCCTGTCTCTACTAAAAATACAAAACTAGCCTGGCATGGTAGTGCATGCCTGTAATCCCAGCTACTCAGGAAGGCTGAGGCAGGAGAATCACCTGAATCCAGGCGGAGGTTGCAGTGAGCCGAAATCTCACCATTGCACTCTAGCCTGGGCAACAAAAAGAAAACTCCGTCTCAAAAAAAAAAAAAAAAAAAAAAGAAAAGAAAAGAAAGAAAGCACCAGCATTAAAACCTCCTTAATGAATATCAGCCACATGGAAGACAATACTAGAGCAGGGCATTCTGTTAAGAAAGGCTCTGTCATCTCAGCTCGTTATGTGAATCATTTTTAGAAAATCATAGACATCAATGACTTTGCATTAAAAAGCTGTGGAAATACTGAGTTGGACTCCAAGCATGAAGCTTTTAAGAAATATCTTGATTGAGGTATTTATCTTATATTTTTCTTTCTTTATGCAAACAAGTGACCTGAAACAAGCATCTGTGCTTAAATAGAAATTAATTTAAAATTTCATAATGATAAAATGTAAAAATTTTAAAAATTATAATGTAATTCACTCTGCGGTGTTTTTATTTAGTAGTACCTTATATAATGGTAAATCCTACAATCTGTGGTATCTTATACTAAATGATATGGTGCCAATATTTTGTCATTTAGTCATAAGCAATTTTTAAAAGTCAGATATTTCGAGAAAATGTTGTGTCCTATTAGGTTGGTGCAAAAGTAATTGTGGTTTCAGACAGTGAATTTTAAATCATTGTAACTAGGCTCAAACACATCTTTATTAATCAAAATAGGAGCCATTACAATCAACACATTTTTGTCAACGAGAAATGTTTGTTTATTCCTGTAGCATAAAAATCCATGCTTCGGGATTCGACAAACTATTGGAAAGCATTTTCTGCATCCTGCTGGTTGTGGAAGCATTTTCCCTGCAAAAAATTGTCAAGATGCTTGAAAAAGCGGCAGTCAGTTGGCAAGGGGTCAGGTAAATATGGCGGATGAGGCAAACCTTCCAACCCAATTCATTCAATTTTTGACGCATTGGTTGTGTGATGTGCAGTCCTGCCTTGCCGTGAAGAATTGAGCCCTTTCTGTTGACCAGCGGCGGAGGCAGGCATTGAAGTTTTCAGTGCATCTTATCCATTTGCTGAGCATACTTCTCTGAGATCATGGTTTTACCAGGGTTCAGAAAACTGTAGTGGATCAGACTGGCAGCAGACCACCCAACAGTGAGCACGACCTGTTTTTGGTGTAAGTTTGGCTTTGGGAAGTGCTTTGGAGCTTCTTCTCAGTCCAACCACTGAGCTGGTCATTACTGGTTGTCTTACAAAACCCACTTTTCATCCCACATCACAATCTGATTGAGAAATGGTTCGTTGTTGTTGTGTACAATAAGGTGACACTTCAAAACGATGATTTTTTTTTTTTTTTTTTTTTTGGTCAGCTCATGAGGCACCCACTTACTGAGCTTTGTCACCTTTCCAATTTTCTTCAAATGTCAAACTATAGTAAAATGGTCGACATTGAATTATTTGGCAACTTCTTGCGTGGATGTAAGAAGATCAGCTTCAATGATTGTTCTCAATTAGTCGTTGTCAACTTCCAATAGCCAGCCACTAAGCTCCTCATCTTCAAGGCTCTCATCTCCTTTGGAAAAGTTCTTGAACCACAACTGCACTAGACATTTGTTAACAGTTCCTGGGCCAAATGTGTTGTTGATGTTATAAGTTGTCTTCATTGCTTTACAACCCATTTTGAACTCAAATAAGAAAATAGCTCAAATTTGGTTTTTATCTAACACCATTTCTATAGTCTAAAATAAACATAAAATAAACAAGTGGTAAGTCATTAGCAAAAAAAAAAAAAAAAAAGTGAAAATTGCCCGTTAAAATGATGTATAACATGACCACATTTACTTAAGAACATATCCCAAAATCAAATGGCCAATTCTGACAATGCAAAAACTGTGTTACCTTTGCTCCAACCTAGTATCTTGAGGATCAAGGAAATGGCACTAAATATTTTTTCATTGTGTTCATGAAAGTAATTCCTTAGCAATAGCAGTAGCACTCAACAGAAAAGAAGATAAAAACATAGAAATGAGATATTATATATAAGCATACATATACATATACCTATAAACATACATGGCAATATATATCCGTGTCTCTGTGCGTATATACATTGAGTTAAAAGAAATTTGGCCAGAGACTGTCTCTTTTTCTTGAGCTTTTACGTAACAAACTGCAACCTGACTTATCCAAAGCCTAACTTAGCATATTTTTTGTAACAACTAACTGAGTCTCTGCCAATCACAGTGGTTGAACTTCAGCCAATCAGAGGCTGCCAACTGGTGACCATGCCCAAATAAGGCCAAAGCTGTAACCATTTTTGCTATTCCTGTACCTCACTTCCATTTTCTGCCTAGAAAAGCTGTTGACTCAGGTTGCAGAACTTGAGAAATGCTGTGAACAACTTTTGATTCTGAAAACTGCCAAATTTGCATCACAAATGTTCTTTGCTCAATTACTCTGTTTAATTTGTCTAAAGTTTTCCTTTTAATTGTGTGTGTGTGTGTGTGCATATGCACATCCACATGCAGGCATGTATGTATACTTTTAGCATGCCATCAGGCTGCCCACAGGTATGATATTAACTCTTTTATTAATTGTCTTTTATTGTCACTGTTTGCATAACAAAACACAGGGAAAGGATCCCTATCATCAAGTGGTTTGCATGTCCATGGCATAGCATTGTAAGATTTTATTTTCCCATTTATGGCAAAAGTTAAAATGAGTTACATGACATTTTTTTCACACTCTTCTATAAAATAGATTTTCCCATTGCATGTTTAATTATTAAATTCCATTTTTATGATTGCTTATATCAATTGTTATTGCTGAATTCAAAAGAGTTAAGAGAGAAAGTGTTTCTCCCAACTTATAAAGTATCAATGAAGTTTAAATTAAACATAAGTTTCAGCCACTAACTAGGTGCCATTTTGCCAGATACAATGAATAAAATGTGAATAAGATTCAGTTCCTTCCCTGAAGATGTTTGTGTTCTAGGGCTGTTACCTTTGACTAGAATTCAATGTTGTAGTGAGAAACAAATCTGTTAAATTAAATGTTATCAGCTTTTGGGAAACTACTTCCTATTTGTGAATTCACTGGATATGTACAGAAGCCTACAAGGTATCAGATGCATTATTAGGTACAAGAGACACAAAGATAAATAAAACACGTTGCTGTACCCAAGGGAACTATAGCTTTGTTCACAATATAAACACTAATAATATATAATTATACTGCGTTATATATTAAGATACAATTAATACATATGTTATGGTATATATTGATGGGATAACTAATAAAAATAATGAATGCTTATATGTGTTAGACACAATATTAAGAGCTTTGCATATATTATACCTGATGAGGTAGTTGTATCATTATGATTGCCATTTTCAGTTGAAGAAGTTGAGACACAGATATGGAATACCTTAAACAGGTAGTATTGTTGTTCTGGAATTTGGACCCAGGAAGTCTACTTCCAGAGTAAGGAAGGGAATAAACAGTGATGATTAAGCAATAGCTATCATAGCAGTTTAAAGATAATTATAAAGAAAGAACAATTCACTCTTCCTGGGGTAATTGGAAATGTCTAAATAAGGAAACCAAGATTAAACTGAATCTTAAAAAAGAAGTCTACCTATATTTATTTTTCTTTTTTTGAGATGGAGTCTCACTCTGTCGCCTAGGCTGGAGTGCAGTGGCACTATCTTGGCTCACTGCAACCTCCGCCTCCCAGGATCAAGAGATTCTCCTGCCTCAGCCTCCCAAGTAGCTGGGACTACAGGTGTGCAACACCATGCTCGGCTAATGTTTTTGTATTTTTAGTTGAGACGAGGTTTCACCATATTGGTCAGGCTGGTCTTGAACTCCTGACCTCGTGATCTGCCTGCCTCAGCCTCCCAAACTGCTGGGATTACAGACGTGAGCCACTGCACCCGGCATCTCTTTATTTTTCAAGTTATAAGGCTATACACATGTATCATGGTTCCACTCTTGTTACAAAAAATATATATGCCTCACAATAAAAGTAGCATTAATTTAAATCCCAGCTAACTTCTTCACTTCTTAGATGTGTTCCCAGAAATGTTAAAACTTCTCCATGCTTTAACACTTCTCATATATTAAAAGAGGATAATAACACCATATTTGAAGATCTCACTGCCAAATATCTATTAGTGCTTATGTTTTTAAAAATGGCTACTAGGCAATAGCAAGGAGTTTGAATTAACACCTGCTTCAGATTCCATGTTTCAAACTTGTGATCCCAAAGCCAGCATTTTATACTTATGGTCACCATATGTCTGGATTTTAAGATGTATTACTAATTTCAAATAATCATTTTAATCCTTTAATATTTTTTTAAATTACAAATTAGAAAAAAGAATTTTCAACCATATGTCAAATGCATAATCATTGTACTTAAACACCTATGACTGTAAAATGTCAGATGACCTGGCTCTCCAACTGGACTAAATACTAAAAAAATGCTAACTTTCTAACTATTTTTTTGTTCTATTATCACTGGGCTATTGACTCAGGCCTGGATTTTTGTAACCATATCTAGAGGACACCTGCCCTTTCAATCTCTTAAAATGTTTCATTTGTGCCTCTTTCTATGAATACATGCTTTTGGAAGTGGGAATCTCACGTTATATGTTGCTGCTCGTTGGTTTCAATTGAGTAGGTCTCATTTCTTTTCCAAAATTCTAGGAAAACTCATTAGATTCCTCTATAAATGGATTATGGATCACGTTTCTTCTATGAAATAATATGGTTAGAAAAAATAAAATATGTCAAATAATCTGTTATGATCACTCATGACTTGGTGAAAATCAGAAATATGGTTTAAAATAAAAGTTGTTTTGAGAGCCCCTGACTTTAATTTAGACTAGCTGTCCCCGCAGTGTCTATGCCTGAGAATGGATAGCTGCTGACAGCTGCACTAAGAATGGCATAGGGTCAAGGTTGTTATGATTTCTCATCATCTCATTATTAACCAAGAAAAGAATATATTGTAGAGGGGAAAGATGGAATTTTTATATGTCAGCCACAGATCTGAGGAATCTGGCATACATTCTGGCTTCTTAGGTAAAACCCAGTGAAAGTGCCACAAAATGAACCTGTGTGCCACACTTTCTAAAATTCAGAATGTTGCTTTAGCAGTCTGATAGGCTTGACAGCTACTAGTGAATTCTAATTTGGAAAACCATCCAAAATTAGCAAACAAGTCTTCTAAATTGTATTATAAATTTTGTTCTTTATGTATTAGAGCAAATATTCCAGAGGCACATTCTTTGGATAATTTAAAGATTAACTCCTACACAGATTGGCAACAGGCCTGACTTCCCAGGCTCACTCCAGTTGATAATGACCATCTGAGGCCAGTGTTGCCAGGATCCACGCAGGATGCTTGGGCTTAGTCAGAAAGCTTGCCGAGCAATGTGAGCCAGAGGCACGCACACTGTGTGCATGTGGTCCTGATCCTCAGCTCACCTTCTGTGTCCTAAAGCACAAGATGCTGTCCAACCATTTTTCTCCACTCAATGTGAGGAAAGTCAAATAAAAATAAAATAAAATAAAAAACAGAAAACTGTATATAGGATGTTTTTCTGTGGAAGGAATTTAAACTTGGATAATCTATGATTATAAGAAAATAGTCAAAACTGTTGTTAGATATTTAATATCAGTGTAGCTTAGGGGGAGAACATACAATTTGTTTTTTCTCATTTAAAGTGAAATCGTTATTGCATGAATAAACTGGTTTTAAGGGAGAACATTTTAATATAATTTTACATAACTTTCATAATACCTTTTTTCCAAGAGTTCAATACTTGAAAGATGAAATTGATGAAACATTTAAATGTGTATATTTATAATATATTAAAAGTGGCATATTTAGACTTAGTAATGCAGCATTTTATCTGCCAAACTAAAGGTGACATCAACTTCTATCTCTTCTGGACAGTTGGTACAACTTGGGACTTTAGACTCAGTAACAGAGTGGTAGCTGGGAAGTCAGGACATGAATAAGAGACATGATGAGCGGGTATGGCTATCTATGACATAAAATTTTAGAGGAAATAGAAAGTAGATTTATAAGAGTCTTTGAAATTCAAGGCATATTCTTTGAAAATAATAGAAACTCTGTAACTAGATTTAAATAAGAAAAATTTAATTACAAATTTAAGATCCATTCACCCAAAAGAAAATGAAACTCATCAAGCAAGAGCACTTACCATGATTTTTGTTTATGTTTTCCCTTTTCAAGTACATAACAAAATTTGGATGAGGGTAAATTAATGGGAAATGATGCTGTAATAATCAGGAAATGTGAATGATCAGAAAGATCAAATGTTTACAGAAAAAAAATTTTTTTCAGAAAAAATTTCCAAACTATTATTGAAAAACAAAAGGTAGTAAAACTATGACTATCATATTCAGGTGATGTCTGTTACTCACATGTGACACATCACTCACATGTGACACTACAAACTCTCATGCTGTCAAGAGATGTGGTGACTACACTTTGAGAAGACAGAAGTAAAAGTTGATTTTAGTAGTATAGAGAGTTAAAATGCTTCACACCTAAGTCATAATAAACCACTTTCCATGTATTATATATGAATAGTCTGTTTTAAAATGTCCTCATTTTTATACAATGATATATACATTGTATATATATTCAAACACCAAACATTGGTGAAAACATGGTCTTCTAAATTTGTACAGCTAGCTAGAGAGCTTCTACCTGTGTCAACAAGGGAGCAAACAAAGAATAAACTTTTTTAATTCATGGAAAGAAAAAAAATAATGATGACTTGAACTTCCCCTACTAGCCTCTGTGAACATTGAACACAGCTGAAAATATAACTTTCCTCAGGTGCCTGAAAGAGTTGCAGGATTTACGGAAATTCAGCAGGAGACCACATTAAGTGTGTTTCAATCAGCAGGAAGCTTCTGTACTTTATGGCTTTTTCATATGAAAGTATAGTCCTCGGAAGATGTATTTTAAGTTATATAAATCTAAAAATATACAAGTACCATGTTTTTATTAAAGGTGAATACAGGAGTCTCTCTGTAAAATATGCTTTGATTTTCTTCATCACTTGTATTTTCTATATTGAAAAATAGGTATTACTTCTTAAAATAATTCCATAACAAAGCCATTCAATATTTTTTCAAATAACTCAAAATTTCACAATGTTAGTTGTAGTCAAATATTTAATGTCACAGGGAAGATATAAAAGAGATCCTCAATTCATTTTCACTGAAATAAGGAAAGTATTTATAACCTTCCAAACAAGAGATCAGGAAATAGGACTGCTTGAATAATGATGTGGCAAAGCTCTAGATTCAGTTCTCAGACTGTTCAACTCTATCTTCCTTGACATGTTGGTTCGTTCTAAATCTCACAGCAAGAACACTGCTACAGTTCCAAGAATCAAATCCATCGATAATACAGGACACAGGGCAACTAGAAAGTGCAACAGCCTCTCCAACGTGTTATCTTCATAGTTTCATGTCATTCTTTAACCAATTACTCTGAGAAAGAGATGAGAAAGAATGAGAATCACCTACATGTTGAGGAGTCAAACTCCATAACTTTCATCTCTTAACCCTTGCCTAAGATACTAGGATTGGAAATTTCTTGGGAAGAAACCTGGGGCATGAAAGTAAATTTAATAAACAATATATATATGTTCAAAAGGAAATGGTTTTATTTTTCAACTATCAGTTACTAAAAAATATTCTCTTTTCCAAACAAATGGAAATATCTGAGTAATAAATATTCTACAATAACTAATAAGCAACAGCATCTGAAAGACAACCAAAACCCTGCTTTTAATAAAAACTTGCTCTGGGATGATTTAGTAAAACCTAAAGTCTAGGATCTTGAATGTGCCGTGTAAGACTTGTATTTATGTTTTTAATGTCATAATCAATATGATAAGCTATCTAACATAGTCATTATATTTTGTCCTACTTTGTACAAATTGCTCTGTGTAGAACGTGTACTTTCAAGTTTCGATACATTGAAAACAGAAGTTTTAGAAAGTGAATGATATATATTTTAAAAACTTCACTAGAAAAGTGCTTGGAATAAAAGCAGGATCTAATAATAAGGTATATAGGTTTTAATTAACCAGCTAGCGAGAGTCCATCTGTGTCAATAGGGGAGCAAACACAGATTAACTTTTTTTCTTAATTCAGGGAAAAAAAAAGAATGACAACCTGTATTTTTTCAAACTACCTCTTTCTAAACAGTGAACACAGCTGAAGATATAATTTTCCTCAGGCCTTTTTGAAAAATATATGGAATTTACAAAAATTCAGCAGGGGATCATATTAAGTGTATTTCCATCAGCAGGAGTATTCTGTATTGTATGATTTTCTCCTATGCAAATATTAAAGTTGAAGATAAGTACATGAAAAATTCTTCATAATTTTAAAGGAAACCTTGAACTGATAGCCACATTTCTCCCTTTTGTGGGAAGAAATGAGCTTTCATTATACCTTAGGTTTTGATTTAAACATTCTTCTTGCTTTGAGAAGATAGAAGTGAAAGTTACTTTTAGTACTATAGGGAGTTAAAATGCTAAGTCATAATAAACCACTTTCAATATATTATATATGAACAGCATGTTTATAAATGTCCTGGTTTTTACACAATGATATATACATTTTATAATTTATACATTCAAACAGTGAATGTATACATTCAAATATTTGGAGCAGTGTTTCTAATATGTCATTTGAGGAGCAAAACTAGAAAAATGTAAATAGAGTGTAAAATCAGGAAGGCGTTTTTGTATTTTGTTTTTTAACTGTGTTGCTTGTTGTAGAAACAGAAATGTGTATGACAGTGTGTAATGGCAATGGCAGGTAGCAGTGATTTTAAAAACATCACTGTCGGCTGGGTGCGGTGGCTCACACCTGTAATCCCAGCACTTTAGGAGGCCGAGGTGGGTGGATCACAAGGTCAGGAGATTGAGACCATCCTGGCTAACATGGTGAAACCCCATCTCTACTAAAAATACAAAAAATTAGCCAGGCGTGGTGGCGGGCGCCTGTAGTCCCAGCTACTCGGGAGGCTGAGGCAGAAGAATGGTGTGAACCCAGGAGGCAGAGCTTGCAGTGAGCCAAGATCCTGCCACTGCACTCCAGCCTGGGCAACAGAGCAAGACTCTATCTCAAAAAAAAAAAAAAAATTGGTATGTTATGCCACATAGTGGTAGCAGTGAGAGCAAAACAAAAGCACCAGTAAATGAAACTCCTCTCTAGTTTGGTGCTTAATCCCTAAAGAGGTCAGCAGATAATTTTAGGGTCTCAAATTATAGTAAATATAGCAATGTCCAATTCCTGTCAATTAACTTACCAGAATTACTATTTGGTGATCAATCAGGCTTTCAAGTCACAGCTAACCCACGGAACCCTGGGGACTTACAAGTGGTGTATAAAAAATATCAAGATTTATCATAAATGAAAACAAAATGTATACTTAAGCAAGAGAAGACAACCAGAGTAAAAAAATATCAAAAGTCAGTCTGGATTAACTAGAAGACCCAAAATAGACAGTAGTTGATAAACAAAACTAGATTTATTTATCTCTGAGGAACAGAAGGAATCCATCATAGTCAAGGATTTATATCAGAATATCCGCAAATTTATTCTAGACAGACAGAAAAACAAGTCTCCAGATCATAAAATATTTACAAGGTATGCATAGAATTTTGAGTAAAAATTACTGTAGAGTGAGTGATTGTCACATCAGACTATCAAAAAGTTCAATAGTGCCAAAATAGAATACTAGAAAATGTATATTATAGGAGTTGAAATCATTAAAAGATTTTTTCTTATTCTAAAAGAAATTAAATCTGGAGGTTAACCTTAGACTCAAAGAAAATTATAAATCTAAATGTGTATATTATATATTGGCAGGTAACTACCCCAGAAATGCAAAGTATAGTGGCTAAACCAGTGGAGGCAAAAAGAACAGAAATATTTTAAATGCAAAAAGAAGTTGATGGCTCTCATCAAACCCTGCAAAACTTTAGAGCTTGCAATTTCATTTGCCATTATTGTCAGGTTGTAGTTTGAGTTTTGCACACATATAAATAACTAATTTAATAAAGGGCATAAAACCTTTTCCTGTTTGCCCTGAAAATAGTTGCTGGTGGTGTTTGTGGCTATAATGTTTACCCTGAGATAACTTTGCCATGAAATATTTCTCTTTTATTATTTTCCTATAACTATAGGATATTAATTTTGGAAACAAAAGACATCATTCTATTTATAGTATTCTGGTTTTAGTAATGGGATTTCCATTTACAAAATATAGTAATTCTGGGTTGCTGAAAATGCTGAATCCTAGAAAATGTAGCATTCTTACTCATGAGTTCTCGAACAGTTGCTGGCTGAAGATTCATTTGATGAATTCAATCTTTCCAAAATAGACAATTCCGATGATTCAGACAATTCTGCTATTAGTTCTGTTTAAAAATAACTCCAAGAACAGCTGTTATATTTTATTTTCAGTCAGATTTTCTTCAGCCTCAAAGAGTGTGTTTATGTAAAATTAAACGAACACTGGCAGCGAACTGTACTTTTTCTTTTCTAAATAGGAAAAAGGGTTAAAGAAAAAGAATTATAAACCAGCTTCAATTATCTTCATTATTATATCAATCTTTAATATAGTCTGGTCATTAAATTTTAATATTCATACTATTTTAATTAATTTTAAGGTACTGAAATTTGGATCTCCTCACTTACTAAATATGCATGTTAAGGAAGAAAATGTTTTTGATTGTTTTATGTTTAAATACTAATTGGGCTCCCCAGGGCATAAACTAAGAAAACAACTAAAAAATATATATTAAGGGTGTTGACGCTAAAAGCCAAACTATGTAAAATATTTAAATATGTTTATTCTGAGTCAATATGAGTAACCATGGTCCAAGCAGAGTCCCAAAAGGTCCTAAGAATGTGTGCTCAAGGTTGTTTGGTTACAGTTGGCTTCATACATTTTAGGGAGACAGAAGTTACAGGCAAAGACATAGATAAATACGTACAAGGTATACATTGGTTCAGTCTAAAGAGATGGGATATCCAGAATTTGATGGAGGGGCTCACAGGTCATAGGTGGATTTAAAGATTAACAGCAATTGGTTGAGAGAGATAAGCTTTGTCTAAAGACTTAGGAAGTCACTAGAAAGAAATGCTTGAGTTAAGATAAGGGGTTTTGAGGAAGCCACAGTTCTTGTTATGTAGACAAAGCCTCTAAGTATCCGACTTCAGAAAGAATAGGTGGTAAATGTCTCTTTTGAGACTTAAAGCGTATCAGAACCTAGTTAAATCTCTCCTAAATCCAGGAAAGAACTAGAAAGGGAAGGGGATTTTCTACAGATGCAAATTTACCCCAGAAGTGGGGGCCATTTCAAAATATGTCCAAGAAATATATTTTGGTGTAAAATACTTTTATTTCCTTCAGGGCCTGCTATTTGTCATGTGATGCTATAGCAGAGTCAGCTTGGAATTTAGTGTCTTATTGCCACAAAGAGTCTATTTGGTCAGTTTCATGATCTCTGTGTTAATGTTAAGCCGGTCAGTTGTGCCTAAACTCCAAAAGAGAGAGGGTATAATGAGGCGTGTCCAAACTCCTTTCCTGTCATGATTGGAAATTCTATTTTTCAGGTTTCCCGTGGCCCATAAGGAGTCCACTCAGCTGGTTGGGGAGCTTAGGGTTTTCTTCTTGGTTTACAAGCGGAACTACGAATTAGAATAATGCATTTAAGGGATTTTTAAGTTCTAGCTTTGACATGTAAAGGGCTTAACAGGAGTCACTCTTATCTTTATAACAACAACAACAAAAGAACTGAAGTTTTATGATTTTATTGGGCCAATCAGAAAACTGAAGTTGGAGGGGAAAACGACACCCTGAAATCTGAAGAGACAGACACACCCAGAGAGATACAGAAACAGATCTGTTTACCTGGAGCAGGAGTGCTGGAGCCATTAACCGGTACAAGCCCTGGAACAGTAATTGTGACGAATCACAGGAGGCTGGATGTGGGCTAGTGTGAGGGTGAGAAGCTTCTGGGAGCTGCAGTCTCAGAAAGCCAGTTGCACTTTCCAGGGCTTTACCTCCAGGAACCCACCAGCTTCTCACTGCAAAGATCCAAATAAGACCCCCATATGACTCTGGAAGAGGAGAGGAAGAGCAATCATTGCGAAATAGGCCTAGAGTGCTGGCCACAGAAAAGTCCACCCTCCAGGGAAACACTTCCTAGGGCCTTTTTTCACCTGAGCAAGGGCATTCCTCAACCTCCACCCACTCTGTTCTGACTGTCTCACATAAGGAAAGAAAAAATAAATCACCATCAGAAGAGAATCACAGTGAAAGTTACCGCTCATAGTCACAGGCCCATGAAGAGACAGATTTAATTGTAAGATTGTAGAAATTTTTCTCTTTTTTGTACTTTAAAACACCACCAAAGAGGACCCCATAAAACAGTGATGTAGAGCTTAAATGATACGAGAGAGAGACTCTCTAAAAGAGGGATATCACAGAAACTGAAAGCCAAAGGGAGGCACAAAAACAAGGACACTGGAGGAACTTGAGGCTAATGGCACTGACAGTAACAGCAAACATTAAATAAAAAGCTAAAATCCTAACCATATTAGCATAAATCATCACAAGAAAGGCCCATGTACCTGAATTGGTATTAACTGATACAGCATGTTATCATTCTATGAAACCATAAAAGGCAACCAAATGCATGAAAAAATAGAATCTGAAGGAAAAAAAGCAAGCATTAGAAACAGATTCAGACATGATATATAAATGTTGGAATTTTTACCTAAAGAAATTAAAATCGATACAGGAGCTAAAAAGAAATTACTTAGGCAGATAGTGAGGGTAAGAGATCCTAAGTGGAATTTCCTTTTAATAAAAAGCAGCCCCCAAATCATGTCTTTTCTAAAAAAAAATTAGTCTAAAAAATCAAGCTACAAACATAGATAAGCAAACTAGAAGGTTGCGTAGGTAAATGCCAGCAGCTGTGTGAATAGAAAAGGGATAGCTGAAAACCAGGTATGTTCAACATGGAGGCTCCATCTTCCCTTTACTTTGTCACCATGTGTGCAGTAAAAAGCAGGCAACATGGCACCGATCAGGCAGATAACCCATCTGCATAACAAAAGATTAGGGTGGGGTGGCCAGCTTCTTCACACACTGTGTAAATGGCACACCTGGTCCAACCAATCCTTTGCGCCCTATTTAAATCAAATACCACCTCGTCAAGCTCATCTACAAAACCAACAGCATCTTGCCACAAACAGGGAGATCGATTTGGAACACCCTCCCTCTGCATGAGGGAGCTTTTCTCTTTTGCCTATTAAACTTCTGTTCTTTTTTTTGTGAGATGGAGTCACACTCTGTCATCAAGCTGGAGTGCAGTGGTGCAATCTTGGCTCACTGCAACCTCCGCCTCCCGGGTTCAAGCGATTCTCCTGTCTCAGCCTCCTGAGTAGCTGGGATTACAGGCACCCACCACCACACCTAACTGATTGTTCTATTTTTAGTAGAGACGGGTTTCACCAGGTTGGCCAGGATGGTATCGATCTCTTGACCTAGTTATCTGTTGGCCTCAGCCTCCCAAAGTGCTGGTATTACAGGAGTAAGCCACCGCACCAGGCCTAAATTTCTGTTCTTAAATCTTTCCTTGTGTTTGAACCCTTGATTTCCTTGGTGTGAGGCAAGGAACCTCGAGTATTGTATTACCCCAGAAAAACAATGCTGCTTCAAAATGACTATAATTAGTATGATAAGGGCTTTAATGAAAGAAATGTAGACAGCATGCCAGAATATATGGGTAATGAAAGCAGAGATAAGGTAACTCTAAAGAAAGAATAAAATGCAAATGTTAGAAACAATAACGAAGAAAAATTGCAACAGCATTCAAGAATGCCTTCAATGGGCTCAACAGTCAAAAAATCAGTGATCTCAAAGACAGAATGATGGAAACCTTTCAAGCAGAAATACAGAGATAAGAACAAATGGAAATGGAAATGGGGGGAAGGAATATCCAAAAACAGAATTACAAGAACCATGGAGCAATTACAAATGTGTATGTGATTGGAATACCCAATAGAGAAGAAATAAAGAATGGAGACATATATTTGAAGTACTGATAGATAAGAATTTGCTAAAATTAGTGACAGAGACCTGACCAGAGATCTAGGGAGTTCAACAAACACAAAATAAAATAAAATCAAAATATCTATGTTGAGACAGCTTCTAAGTGGCGAGTGGCACACATAGCATGGGTATGCTGGACACCAGAAGGATTCACGTTCCAGGAAGGGTGGAGAAAGATGGTGGGAAGTTTTATCATGCTATGCACAATGCACAGAATTTAAAATTTATACATTGTTTATTTATAGTATCTTCCATTTAACATTTCAGGCCACAGTTGACTGCGAGCAACTGAAACCAGGAAAAGTGAAACCACAGATAAAGGAGAAAGCTGTATTTTATATGATCCCATTTTATAATCTCCTCTTGCTTGTAAATTTAACACAAAGAAAAATAGTTACAAACATTAATGTAATGACACCAATATTTTACCTAACTACAACAGTGTTAATCTAATTATGTCAATGCTACTTTAAATCTGAATAGTGTAAATACAAATAAAAAACAAAGACAGCAGGGTGAATAAAAAGAATCCCAAATCTATGTTATCAATAATAATTCCATTTTAACTAAAGACTTAGATAATTTAAAACTAAAGGAATGGTTAAAAAAAAAAAACAAACAAAGAAAGACAGAATATATGTTAGGAATAGAAGAATCAAATTTCACAATAAACTAGGCCTAACATACATAGAATACTTCAGCCCAAAACAGCAGAATGTACATCCTTCTCAAATAAAATTGCACATTCTTCAAGATAGACCATACATTACAGCTGAAAACAAGTCTCAATATGTTTTATAGGATGGATATTCAAATTATCTTCTCTGACTGCAATAAGATGAAATTAAAAATAAAACAAACAAACAAACAAAAAAAACAGAAGAAAACCTGAGGATTTGCTGGCAAGATGGCTGAATAGGAACAGCTCCGGTCTGCAGCTCCCAACAAGATCGACGCAGGAGGCAGGTGATTTCTGCATTTCCAACTGAGGTACCCAGTTCCTCTCACTGGGACTGGTTAGACAGTGGGTGCAGCCCAAGGAGGGCGAGCTGAAGCACGGTGGGATGTCACCTCACCCAGGAAGTGCAAGGGGTCAGGGAAGTGCAAGCTCTCCTGGCCAAGGGAAGCCATTAGTGATTGTACCATGCACTCTGGCCCAGATAATGCGCTTTTCCCTCCCTTGCCTACACCACCAGGGCCCTGGGTTTCCAGCACAAAACTGGGCAGCCATTTTGGCAGACACTAAGCTAGCCGCAGGAGCTTTTTTTCATACCCTCGTGGAGCCTGGAATGCCAATGAGACAGAACCATTCACTGCCCTGGAAAGTGGGCTGAAGCCAGGGAGCCAAGTGGCATGGTTCGGCAGGTCCCACCCCAAGGAGCCAGCAAGCTAAGATCCAGTGGCTTCAAATTCTCGTGACTGCACAGCAGTCTGAGCTCGACTTGGGACACTCGAGCTTGGTGGGGGGAGGGGCGTCTGCCATTGCTGAGGCTTGAGGAGGTGGTTTTACCCTCACAGTGTAAACAAAGCTGCTGGGAAGTTAGAACTGGGCAAAGCCCACCGCAGCTCAGCAAGGCCACTGAGGCCGACTGCCTCTCTAGATTTTTTCCTCCTCTCTGGGCAGGGCATCTCTGAAAAAGAGGCAGCGCCCTAGTCAGGGAATTATAGATAAAACCCCTATCTCCCTGGACCAGAGCACCTGGGGGAAAGGGTGGTTGTGGGCGCAGCCTCAGCAGACTTAAATGTCACTACCTGGCAGCTCTGAAGAGAGCAGTGGATCTCCCAGCACAGTGTTTGAGCTCTGATAAGGGCTGCCTGCCTCCTCAAGTGGGTCCCTGACCCCCATGTATCCTGACTGGGAGACACCTCCCAGTAGGGGCCGACAGACAACTTATACAGGAGAGCTCTGGCTGGCATCTGGCAGGCACCCTTCTGGGACGAAGCTTCCAGAGGTAAGAATAAGCAGCAGTCTTTGCTGTTCTGCAGCCTCCGCCAGTGATATGCAGCCAAACAGGGCCTAGAGAGGACCTCCAGCAAACTCCAGCAGACCTGCAGCAGAGAGGCCTAACTTTTAGAAGGAAAACTGACAAACAGAAAGGAATAGTATCGTTATCAACAAAAAGGACATCCACTCAGAGACCCCATCTGAAGGTCACCAACTTAAAAGACCAAAGGTAGATAAATCCATGAAGACGGGAAGAAATCAGCACAAAAAGGCAGAACATTTCAAAAACCAGAACGCCTCTTCTCCTCCAAAGGATCACAATTCCTCACCAGCAAGGGAACAAAATTGGATGGAGAATGAGTTTGACGAATTGACAGAAGTAGGCTTCAGAAGGTGGGCAATAACAAACTCCTCCAAGCTAAAGGAGCATGTTCTAACCCAATGCAAGAAAGCTACGAACCTCGAAAAGAGGTTAGACGAATTGCTAACTAGAATAACCATTTTAGAGAAGAACATAAATGACCTGAGGAGCTGAAACACATAGCACGAGAACTTTGTAAAGCATACACAAGTATCGATAGCTGAATCAATCAAGAGGAAGAAAAGATATCAGAGATTGAAGATGAACTCAATGAAATAAAGTGAGAAGACAAGATTAGAGAAAAAATAGTGAAAAGAAACAAACAAATCCTCCAAGAAATATGGGACTATGTGAAAAGACCAAATCTATGTTTAATTGGTGTACCTGAAAGTGACAGGGAGAATGGAACCAAGTTGGAAAACACTCTTCAGTATATTATCCAGGAGAACTTCCCCAACCTAGCAAGTGTGTCCAACATTCAAATTCAGGAAATACAGAGAACACCACAAAGATACTCCTTGAGAAGCCCAACCCCAAGAACATAATCATCAGATTCACCAAGGTTGAAATGAAGGAAAAAATGTTAAGGGAAGTCAGAGGGAAAGGTCGGGTTGCCCACAAAGGGAAGCTCATCAGACTAACAGTGAATCTCTCGGCAGAAACCCTACAAGCCAGAAGAGAGTGGGAGCCAATATTCAACATTCTTAAAGAAAGGAATTTTCAACCTAGATTTCATATCCAGACAAACTAAGCTTCATAAGCAAAGGAGAAAGAAAATCCTTTACACACAAAGAAATGCTGAGAGATTTTGTCACCACCAGGCCTGCCCTACAAGAACTGCTGAAGGAAACACTAAACATGGAAAGGAACAACTGGTACCACCCAAAACATACCAAATGGTAAAGACATAGCAAATGGTAAAGACCATCGACGCTATGAAGAAACTGAATCAATTAATGAGTAAAATAGCCAGCTGGCATCATAATGGCAGGATAAAATTACACATAACAATATTAAACTTAAATGGAAACAGGTTAAATGCCCCAATTAAAAGACACAGACTGGAAAATTGGATAAAAAGTCAAGACTGATCCGTGTGCTGTATTCAGGAGATCCATCTTATGTGCAAAGACACACATAAGCTCAAAATCAAGGGATGGAGGAAAATTTACTAAGCAAATGGAAACAAACAAACAAACAAACAACAACAACAAAAAAAAAACAGGAGTTGCAAACCTAGTCACTGATAAAACGGACTTTAAACCAACAAAGATCAAAAGAGACAAAGAAGGGCATTACATAATGGTAAAGGGATCAATGCAACAAGAAGTGCTAACTATTCTATATATATATGCACCCAATACAGGAGCACCCAGATTCATAAGGCAAGTTCTTAGAGACCTACAAAGAGACTTAGACTCCCACACAATAATAGTGGGAGACTTTAACACCCCACTGTCAATATTAGACAGATCAATGAGACAGAAAATTAATAAGAATATCCAGGACTTGAACCCAGCTCTGGGCCAAGCGGACCTAATAGACATCTACAGAACTCTCCAACCCAAATCAACAGAATATACATTCTTCTCAGCACCACATCACACTTATTCTAAAACTGACCACATAATTGGAAGTAAAACACTCCTCAACAAATGCAAAAGGATGGAAACCATAACAGTCTCTCAGACCACAGTGTAATCAAGTTAGAACTCAGGATTAAGAAACACACTCAAAAGTGCACAACTACATGGAAACTGAACAAGTTGCTCCTGAATGACTACTGGGTAAATAACAAAATGAAGACAAAAATAAAGATGTTCTTTGAAAACAATGAGAACAAAGATACAACATACCAGAATCTCTGA
Organism: Hylobates moloch; assembly: GCF_009828535.3. Lineage (NCBI taxonomy): Eukaryota > Metazoa > Chordata > Mammalia > Primates > Hylobatidae > Hylobates > Hylobates moloch. The sequence goes on along the minus strand of NW_026652284.1, from coordinate 48,559,896 downwards.
GACACATTTAAAGCAGTGTGTAGAGGGAAATTTATAGCATTAAATGCCTACAAGAGAAAGCAGGAAAGATCTATAGTCAACATCCTAACACCACAATAAAAGAACTAGAGAAGCAAGAGCAAACAAATTCAAAAGCTAGCAGAAGACAAGAAATGACTAAGATAAGAGCAGAACTGAAGGAGATAGAGACACAAAAAACCCTTCAAAAAATCGCTGAATCCAGAAGTTGGTTTTTTGAAAAGATCAACAAAATAGATAGATCACTAGCCAGACTAATAAAGAAAAAAGAGAGAAGAATCACATAGATGCAATAAAAAAGGTAAAGGGGATATTACCACCAACCCACAGAAATACAAACTACCATCAGATAATACTATAAACACCTCTACACAAATAAACTAGAAAATCTAGAAGAAATGGATAAATTCCTGGACACATACACCCTCCCAAGACTAAACCAAGAAGAAGTCAAATCCCTGAATAGACCAATAACAAGTTCTGAAATTGAGGCAGCAATTAATAGCCTACCAACCAAAAACAGTCAGGACCAGATGGATTCACAGCCAAATTGTAACAGAGCTATAAAAAGCAGTTGGTACCATCCTTCTGAAACTATTCGGAAGCTAAACAATAGAAAAAGATGGAATCCTCCCTAACTCATTTTAGGAGGCCAGCCTCACTCCGATAACAAAGCCTGCCAGAGACACAACAAAAAAAGGTAATTTTAGACCAATATGCCTGATGAACATCGATGCAAAAATCCTTAACAAAATCCTCACAAGCCAAATCCAGCAGCACATCAAAAAACATATCCACCACGAACAAGTCAGCTTCATCCCTGGGATGCAAGGCTGGTTCAACATACACAAATTAATAAACGTAATCCATCACATCAACAGAACCAATGACAAAAAGCACATGATTATCTCAATAATTCAACAGCCCTCATGATAAAATCAACAGCCCTTCATGATAAAAACTCTCAATCAATAGGCTTTGATGGAATGTATCTTAAAATAAAATAGCTATTTGTGAGAAAACCACAGCCAGTATCATACTGAATGGGCAAAAACTGGAAGCATTCTCTTTGAAAACCAGCACAAGACTGTGATGCTCTCTCTCACCACTCCTCTTCAACATAGTATTGGAAGTTCTGGCCAGGGCAATCAGGAAAGAGACAAAAATAAAGGATATTCAATTAGGAAAAGAGGAAGTCAAATTGTCTCTGTTTGCAGATGACATGATTGTATATTTAGAAAACCCCATCATCTCAGCCCAAAATCTCCTTAAGCTGATAAGCAACTTCAGCAAAGTCTCAGGATACAAAATCAATGTGCAAAAATCACAAGCATTCCTATACATCAATAATAGACAAACAGAGAGGCAAATCATGAGTGAACTCCCATTCACAATTGCTACTGAGAGAATAAAATATCTAGGAATAAAATTTTCAAGGGATGTGAAGGACCCCTTCAAGGAGAACTACAAACCACTGCTCAAGAAAATAAGAGAGGGCACAAACAAATGAATAAACATTTCATGTTCATGGATAGGAAGAATCAATATCATGAAAATAGTCATACTGCCCACAGTAATTTATAGATTCAATGCTATCCCCACCAATTTACCATTGACTTTCTTCACAGATTGGAAAAAACTACTTTAAATTTCATACAGACCCAAAGAAGAGCCCACATAGCCAAGACAATCCTAAGCAAAAAGAACAAAGCTGGAAGCATCATGCTACCTGACTTCAAACTATACTACAAGGCTACAGTAACCAAAACAGCATGGTACTGGTACCAAAACAGATATATAGAGCAATAGGACAGAACAGAGGCCTCTGAAATAATGCTGCATATCTACAACCATCTGATCTTTGACAAACGTGACAAAAATAAGCAATGGGGAAAGGATTCCCTATGTAATTAATGGTGTTGCAAAAACTGGCTAGGCATATGCAGAAAGCTGAAACTGGATCCCTTCCTCTCACCTTATAGAAAAAGTAACTCAATATAGATTAAAGACTTAAATGTAAGGCCTAAAACCATAAAAACCCTAGAAGAAAACCTAGGCAATACCATTCAGGACATAGGCACGGGCAAAGACTTCATGACTAAAACACCAAAAGCAATGGCAACAAAAGCCAAAATCAACAAATGAGATCTCATTAAATTAAAGAGCTTCTGCACAGCAAAAGAAACTATCATCCGAGTGAAAAGGCAACCTACAGAATGAGAGAAAATTTTTGCAATCTATCCATCTGACAAAAGGCTAATATCCAGAATCTACAAAGAGCTTGAACAAATTTACAAGAAAAAAACAACCCCATCAAAAAGTGAGCAAAGGATATTAACAGAGACTTCTCAGAAGAAGACATTTATGCATCCAACAAACATACGAAAAAAAAGCTCATCATCACTGGTCATTAGAGAAATGCAAATCAAAACCACCATGAGATACCATCTCATGCCAATTAGAATGGTGATCATTAAAAAGTCAGGAAACAACAGATGCTGGAGAGGATGTGGAGAAATAGGAACACTTTTACACTGTTGGTAGAAGTGTAAATAGTTCAACACTTGTGGAAGACAGTGTGGCGATTCTTCAAGGATCTAGAACTAGAAATACCATTTGACCCAGCAATCCCATTACTGGGTATATACCCAAAGATTATAAGTCATTCTACTATAAAGGCACATGCACAGATATGTTTATTGCAGCACTGATCACAATAGTAAAGACTGAGCCAACCCAAATGCCCATCAATGATAGACTAGAGAAAGAAAATGTGGTACATATACACCATGGAATACTATGCAGCCATAAAAAAGGATGAGTTCATGTCCTTTGCAGGGACATGGATGATGCTGGAAACCAGCATTCTCAGCAAACTAACACAAGAACAGAAAACCAACACAGCATGTTCTCATTCATAAGTGGGAGTTGAACAATGAGAACACATGGACACAGGGAGGGGAACATCACACACTGGGTCCTGTTGGAGGGTGGAGGGCCCGGGGGAGGGATAGCATTAGGAAAAATACCTAATGTAGATGACGGGTTGATGGGTGCAGCAAACCACCATGGCACAGGTATACTTATGTAACAAACCTGAATGTTCTGCACAGGTACTCCAGAACCTAAAGTATAATTAAAAAAAAAGAAAACCTGTAAAAATTCACAAACGTGTGGAAATTTTTAAACACACTCAACCATTGAGTCAAAAAGAAATCACAAGAGAAATTTAAAAATATTTAGTAATGACTAAAATTAAAAAAAAACTACGTATCAAAACTATTGGAACAGTGAAAGCAGTACTCAGAGGGTAATTGGTAGCTGAAAATGCCTACATTGAAAAACGGCATTGGGTCAATAATCTAACTTTACATTTTAAGCAACTAGAGAAAGAGAGCAAACTAAACACAAGCTAGCAGAAAAAAATAAATCAAACAATTCTGAAAAAAGCTAGGTATCCACATCCAAAAGAATGAACATAGTCAACCACACCCAAATACTAGTATAAAAAAAAAAAAAATGAAAGTCCAAAATTTAAGGCCTAAAATTGTAAAAATTCTTAGGAGAAAACATTGGGGACATTTTTTGTGACATTAGTATTGGCAAATTTCATAGATCAAACAACAAAAGAAAAAATTGATAAACTGAGCTTGCACTTTTGTGCTCAACGTTCACTATCAAGGAAGCAAAAAGACTACCAACTGAATGGAAGACACTATTGCAAATCATATTATCCGATAAGAGATTGCTTTTCAGAATATGCAAAATAACTTCTAACATTCAACAACAGCAACAACAAAATAAACAACCCAATTCAAACATGGGCAAAGGATTTTAATAGAAATTTTTCCAAATACGATATGCAAAGGACCAATAAGTTCATGAACATATGCTCAATATTACTAGTCAGTAAGCAAATGCATATAAAACCACAATAAAATATAACAAGTGTTGGTGTGTAGGATGTGGAGAAATAAGAACCCTTTTGTATTGCTGATAGCAATGTAACCCAATGCAACCCAATGCAGCCACTGTGGAAACCAGTTTACTGTTTCCTCAAAAATTAAATATACAAAAACCATATGAGTCAACAATTCCGTTTTTCATTTTTTTGGTATCTATGCAAAAAAACTGAAAGTAGAAACTTGAACAAATGTGTGTATACAAATATTCATTGTTGCATTATTCAGAATAGCCAAAAGATGAAAAAAACCCAGATGCTTACAAAAAGATGAATGGACAAACAAATACGGTATAGTCATATGATGGAATATTAATCAGCCATTAAAAAGAAAAAAAATTCTTATGCATGACATAATATGCCTGGACCTTGATAATATTATGCAATGTGAAATCAGCCAGACACAAAAGGGCAAATATTATAATTCCACTTGTATGTTATACCCAGAATAAGCCAATCCAAAGAAGCAAAAAGTAGAATTTAGGTTAACCAGGAGCTGAGGAGGAGAAAAGAGTGAGTAGTTATTGCTTAACTGGTACAAAGCTTTTCTTGGGGATGATGAAAATGTTTTTGGTATAGACAGTGGTAATGAGTTCACAACACTGCTAAGGTATTTAATACCTCCGAGTTGTACACTTAAAAATGGTTAAAATGATAAATATTATACTTTGCATGTTTTACCACAATAAAAAATAACTGGCAATATAGATACAGCCATATATAAAAATATTATATACCATGACACGGTGGAATTTTTATCATGAAAGCAGTTTTGTAATTTTTTAAAATACAGCAACATTTAAAAATATATTATGTACCATTGAAAAGGGCAATTTTTTCTTATGTATGCAAGGCTTTCTTTCCTTTTGATTGTATGTAATACACCATACAAAGGACAAAAGGCAAAACCACATAATTGTCTTAATAAACAGAGAAGAAGTTTGACAAATCCAACATCCTTTCAGGATTGAAACAACAAACTAGGAATTGAAGGTTACAAAAGAATAAACAAGAAAAAGGAATTGAAAGTGACAAAAGTAAAATGTCTGCTCTTGCCTCTTCTATTCAACATTGTGTTACACTTTCCAGCCAAAGAAATTAGGCAAGGAAAACAGATATTCGAAAAAAAAAAAAAAAGGCAGAAACGAAGGAAAAAATGAAAAAAGTTCAAAAGGAAGGAAAGAAGGATCTCTATTTGCAGATGCCGTTACCTTACATGCAGAAAATTCTCAGTAATTTGGTCAGAAAAAGCTATTTGAAATAATAATAAAGTTAAGGTTTCAGGATAAAAGATTATTGTAAGAAATATTTCTATAAAGTAGCAATGAACAATGGAACGAAGAAAAACTTCCATTTGCAATAGCATAAAAATAACAGCGTAAAATAACAGTCAGGGTTCTCTAGAGGGACAGAACTAATAGGATATAAGTATGTATGAAGGGGAGTTTATTAAGGAGTATTGACTTACATGATCACAAGGTAAAGTCCCACAATAGGCTGCCAGCAAGCTGAGGAGCCAGGAAGCCAGTTTTAGTCTCAAAACCTCAGAAGCAGGGAAGTCGATGGCGCAGCCTTCAGTCTGTGGCCAAAGACCTGAGAGCCCCTGGCAAACCACTGGTGTAAGTCCAAGAGTCCAAAAGCTAAAGAACTTGGAGTTTGATGTTCAAGGGCAGGAAGCATCCAGCACGGGAGAAAGATGAAAGCTGGAAGACTCAGGAAGTCTGCTCTCCCATCTTTTCCTACCTGCTTTATTCTAGTCACACTGGCAGCTGACTAGATGGTGCCCACCCAGACTGAGGGTGGCTCTGCCTCTCCCAGTCCACTAACTCAAATGTTAATCTCCTTTGGCAGCACCCTCACAGACACTTCCGGGAACAATACTTTGCATCCTTCAATCCAATCAAGTTGACACTCAATATTAACCATCACAAATAGTTAGGAATACATTGAACACAAAAAGTGTGAGAGTTTCATACTAAAAACCATAAAACATTGTTGAGAAAATGTAAAGGAGGTCTAAAGAAATGAAAAAGACATTCATACTTCCTGGATAAGAAGACAATATTGCTAAAGTGGCAGCACTCCAGAAATTATTCTACAGATTCAACATCATCCTTGTCAAAATCACAGTCTGCTTTTAGTTTTGTTTTCTAAATTATTTATTATTTATTGGTTTGCTTGTTTATTTATTTTTATTTTATCTTAGTTTCTTGAGTCGACGTCTTGCTCTGTCACCCAGACTGGAATGTACTGACACAATTATGGCTCACTGCAGCCTCAAACTTATAGGTGGTAGTGATCTTCCCACTTCAGCCTCTGAAGGGGCTGAGACTACAGGCACATGCCATCATTTGTGGATAACATTTTTTAAATTTTTAATAGAGCTGGGGGGTCTCAACATGTTGCCCAGGCTGGTCTTGAACTTTTGGCCTCACCTGATCTTCCCACCTTGGACTTCCAAACTGCTGAGACTACAGACACGAGCCAGCTCCCAGCCTGATTTTAATAGAGACTGACAGGCTTATATTCAAATTTCATGTGGAAATTCAAGTTGCTAATAATAGCCAAAAGTCTTAGAAAAAGAAAACTACTTTGTAGTAGTTTTTGGAGGATTCACATTCCCTAATTTTAAAATTTACGACAGAAAACAAGACAGGATGGTAGAAGAATACGAACAGACATACAGATTAATGGAATATATTTCAGTTCAGAAATGTGCCCTTACACTTATGGTCAGTTGATTTTTGACAATGGTGCCAAGATAACTCAATAAAACAAAATAATTCTTAGAATAAATGGTGCTGGGACAAGAGGACATCCACATACAATAGAATGAACTAGGACCCCCTACTTCACATCACGTACAGAAACTAACTGAAAATTTATCACAGACCAAGGTGGAAGTGCTAAAAATATAAAACTCTCAGTATAAAACAGAATAAATCTTCATGGCCTTGGCTTTAGTAGTGGTTTATTAGACATGATGCTGAAAGCATAAGTGGAAAAAGAAAAAATGAATAAATTAGACTACATTTGAAATAAAAATGTTTGTACTTTAAACAATACCATTAAGAGAGTGAAAAGAAAACCCACATGATGAGATGAAATACTTACAGATCACATATTTGATAAGGGTCTTATATCCTGAATAAGAAAAGAGCCCTTAGAAATCAATAATATAAGAACAAATGACCTAATTAAAAAATAAGCAAAGAATCTGAATAGACATTTCTCCACAGAAGATATACAAAGAGCAAATAGACACATGAAAAAATGATGAACATCATAAGTCATGGGGAGATGCAAATCAAAATCACAGTGAGATTCCCCTTCAAATCTACAAGACCGGTAATTTTTAAAAGGTAGTGAATTATAAGTGTTGGTGAAGACTGAGGATAGAAACTGGAACACTTATACATTGCTGGTGGCAATGTAAAATAGTGCAGTTACTTAGAAAACACGTTAGCAACACCTCAAAATCTTAAAAATAGAGTTAGCATTAGCGTATAATCTAACAATTCTACAAATTCTACATATATACCTGAGAAAAAATTAAAAACATAGTTTCACAAAAAAACTTGTACATAAATGTTTATAGAAGTATTATTTAATAATAACTCCTAAATGGAAACAACACTAATGTCTATCAACTGATACACAGATAAATAAAATATAATATAATCACATTATAAAAAGGAATAAAGTACTGACACTTGCTACCGTATGGATAAACCTTGAAAACATTACACTAACTGAAAGAAGTCTGTCACAATAGACCCCGTGTTGTGTGATTCCAATACATGGAGTATCCACTATGGCAAATCTTAGAGAGACAGAAAGTAGGTCTGTTGTTGCTCAGAGCTGGGCTTGGAGTCAGAATGAGAATTAACTCCTAATGAGGTTGCTTTTCGGAGAGATAGTTGTTTTTTTTTTTTTTTTTAAATTAGGTTGTGGTTATGAATACATAACTCCGTAAATATACTAAAATCCATATAAATTGCACACTTAAAATTAGGAATTTTTACAGCATGTGAATTATATCTATGTAAAGCCATTAATAAAAATATTACTTGCTTTACGAATAGTATAAGAAACAAATATATTTAGTGATAAAAATATGCTCAAAAATAAAGTATTTTTTATTATCTTTCCTTTTGTATTATTCATACTAGAATTCTTCTCTACTAATCTATTGAGTAGTTATAATACAATCACTATTTAAAAAAAAACAAATACTATGTAATCATTCGGAATCTAGGTTCAGTTACTTGTTCTTGCCCTAAATAAACTACCTCCTGTATTAATGCCTTAAGTATTGTACTTTTCAGAAAACTTCATTAATAATGTATTAACATTACTGATGAATATCTTGGCAACAGTAGGGTTTTTGTACTAGTGAAATGCTGCAATTACTTTTTGAGTTTGTTTTTTGAGTTCGTTTTGTACATGGGTAATGTATATAGATTCAATTTCCACTAATTGTACAAAACTACCAGATCCTCAGGTGAAATCAGCTATTTTTAGGGTACTGGTGAGTTTCCTATCTTTGCCTAGGCCATTTTCCAGGTTACCAACAGTGATAAGATATTAAAAGTGAAGTTATTGAGAGCAGTGAATAAACCACCCATTATGGTGGTTTATATATGGTGGTGTATATATAATATACACTTTAAGTTTCAACCCTTAATCAATTAATGCTTATGAAGTTGTCAAAATTCCCTTCAAAGTAAAATGATCTACCTAGGAGATACTGTTAGCCAGTACATAACTATGATTACTGACATGTTTTCTACCCTGATAAACATTATTTTTAAAAATATATAGTTTTCTGTATAGATGTATAAGTACAGAAATAATTGATATGATAATGCCTGTTATCCAAGGAAACAATGGGTAAATTATTATTGCAATAAGTTAAATATAATTCTTGATATTCAAAAGAATTTTTTTAATGACTTGGAATATTTTCTAAAGTGTAGTAATTAACCCTCTGTCTTTGGAACATAATTCTGAATCTTCTGAAATTACTTTGTTACTCTCTTTGACACACTGCAAATTTGTTATAATAAATGTATAATTTAATTTTGAGAAATGGAGATATATCATGCAATTCTTGGCCTGTACTCATTAAACAGAGGTAGTGAATAAAGGTGAAATATATATAAAAAATTATATTTTGTAAAAGTAAAAGAATCTAAATATGAGAACCAAAACTATTATTTTGAACAAATTATCTGTTTTGTTTGTTTTTTGACTTGAAAAAATAATACAATGCAACCACAAGGGCTCTTGTCATTGTTCTCCTTCTGCTCCTATCTAGGAGCAAGAAGACAGAAAACCTGGAAAAGCTACTACCTTAATTCCAGCAATCAAGCAACAGCAAAGGACTGTTAATTTCTGAACAAGAAAGAGCTGGCAGATGCGAAAGGCTACCAACAAAAGGGCTAATTTGTTATGATTTGTGTGACTTATCCTGGCAGGAATCTGGCTTAAGATTCAGAACCTGAGCCAATCACTGGAATGAACTGTCTACTAAAATGAATGTAAGTATTGACATCTTCTTCCAAAATGAGACATGGAAAGTAAGAGAAAACAATCTCAAATAAACTGTTTCCTTATTCTACAAATAATCTATATATTTATGCTAGGAATTTTTCTTTAAAATGTCTCCTCTCAAATGTTATTTATTATTAGATTTTACAATCCCACAAAATAAAATTACATCTAGATAAATACACCTAAACAGTATAATTAATGCCTATCAAAATACTCAATGAGTATTTTCATATAATTGATAATTATTTTGACAAATGTACTCATGTTGATATAATTTTCTTTGTTTAGTGAAATTCTGAGTATACTTTTGTTTTCTACTTTTATGTTTGCAAAAGTATTGAATAAAGATGTATTTTTGTGAAAAAAAAAATCAACTTTACTGTTGCCAAGGTTTTTCTTCTCCAGCTTCTTAAATGTCATCTCTTTTTCTCTCTCTCGTTCTGCTTTCATATATGTATATGTATTATATATGTGCATCTGAAAGTTTTTAAAACGAAAGATAGTGGGTAAATAAAAATTATTATTACACAGATAAATTTCTCATATTTTGAACTGCATCTTTTGCCCCCAAATTATTTAAAGAACAGCTAATAGAAAGCTTCTCAAAAACTTTTTAGTGCCTCAACTTAATGAAATTGCTACAACTCCAGCTAGGAATGTAATTCTAAACATAATTTTGTCAGAATAATCGTGAGTATTGTTTAAATGGAAATATCCATATTATTAGTTAGTAGGTTCTCTAAGACTGACACCTGTACATAGTTTATGTATCAGGTGTTTCTTCAGTAATTCCTGCATCTCCTCCATTGCATCTATCAAGTAATAATAAATAACAACAATAATAATAACAACTGCAACAATAGCAGCAAAACCCTTCCAATGTGCCAGGCATTGTTCAAAATGCTTTACATTAATTAACTCATTTAATCATCAAGATGATCCTATAAAATATAGTAACCCCAATTTATGGATGAGGAAACTGGACATAAAAGTTTGAAAAACTTCCTAAAGTCACATAACATGTTAAGTGATGGGGCGAGGATTGACTCCTAGAATACTGTTTTCAAGCTAAGCTTTCTACCACTGTGTGCTACTTTTTGTCTTCCTATAACACACACACACACATACACACACACATGCATTTGCACACACAAACACATATATGGCTTTATTTAAATCTTCTTTAAACTCCATCCTTCTCCTACACTAATAACAATACAATCTTTCATTTTGTTTCAAGTAATATTCCATACAGCCTCTGGTGTACCACAAACCTCAGTGCAATAAGGCTGTAAAATTGAATTTACTGAACTATGAGTTGTCCCTCATGGTCTTATGCTGATTTCGGGTGAAAGACAGTGCCTATAAAGACTATAATAAAGAAGCCCTCAATCAGCTCAGTAGGTAGAATGATTTCCACAAATACCTTAGGAGGTACTTTATTATGATGCTCATTTTATTAAAGTAAATTAATTCGCCCAAATAATAACTCTCAAGGACAAGATCACTCCCGGGCATGATAACACTAGAATTCTTATTCTTCACCATTATGATATCAAGACAATAGTCAAGGCTTGGGATAAAAATTCATGTCTTCATGGCATCCGCATTTTGACAGTAGCTGAAACCAAAGGAAAATATAAAGTTGCCCAAAGAAAGCAGGAAAGTTAAAAACAATGAGCTGGACTCACAAGCATGAAACATATAGGTGGAAAAAGAGGTGAAGAACATGTGAAAGGTAGGATAAATACTAGCTATGGGTGCTTCGAGGGTGGCTCAGAGGGAAAAAGTCAGTCAGTTTCAATTTCATAAAGGACAGGGAGGAGCCATCAAATGAAATAGCGTTCCACTAAGGAAAAAAGTCTTGAATCAAATGAAAGCATCTATGGAATTTAGGATAGTTTCAGCAAAGTGGTAGGCTTGGAAAACATATTTAAGAAGCAGAGGCTGGGCACAGTGGTGCATGCCTGTTAACCTTGCACTTTGGGAGGCTGAGGTGGGTAGAATGCCTCAGCCCAGGTGTTCGAGACCAGCCTGGGCAACACAGTGAGACCCTGTCTCTTAAAAAAATATACAAAAATTAGACAGGCCTGATGGTGCACACCTGTGGTCCCAGATACATGAGAGGCTGAGGTGAAGGATTGCATGAGCATGGGAAGTCAAAGCTGCAGTGAGCCGTGATTGTGCAATTGCACTCCAGCCTGGGAGACAGTGAGACCCTGTTTCAAAAATAAATAAATAAATAAATAAACAAACAAACAAATAAATAAATAAAATAAGAGGTAGAGGTTGTTGAGGGAATTGGATTAAGAAAATGGAGATAGCAGACATAAAATCTTTAGGTTTTTTGTTTGTTTGTTTGTTTTATATAAACTTGCCTTAGGAAAAAATAGCTATTTTCAATTGTAAGACAAGGTCAAAGTTGATTTTTTTCCTCCTTTGAGTCGACAGAAAAGTAAGAATGTTTACAGCTAGAGGAAAAATGCTCTAGTCAAGAGAAAGAGGTTAAAAATAGAGGTGACAGTAAAAAGAGGGAACACTTACTAGAGGAAATTATTGGAAGACAACAAAAATAGAATTAAGATTTTATTTTAGGAAACTTCACTCTTGGCTACTGATAGGGAAGCTTGACACAGGTGAATGCTCCCACTGAGAACAATTAGAAAAGGTAAGTAAAATACTAAAAACTGTTTGGAGGAATTGGAGAGTTTACACTGTATTCATAACTTAAAAAGCCAGAACCTGGAGGAAAGGGAGCTTATGTAGGAGAACCTAAGTTTATGCAAGCCACATTTCCCCTTAAGCATTTGCCTACTGGGGGTTGAGGGAAAGTCTGAGAACCAAAACAGAGGGCAGATGCTAACAAGAAGAGGAACCACCATCTTCCAGCCATCCCATGGAGGAGACAGAACAAAATATTGGAGTTGATGGGTCAAGATGACCAGCAGGTAAGGGGCCAAAATCTCAGAGAAGAGGGAAACACAGAGATGTGAAAGTGATATTTAGCACCTTCTGTCCTGTTAACACACTTTCTACGTTAATCTATGTGGTAGACTGTATGATAATAATCTACATAATGAAGGAGAATAAAAAACAAAGCAAAAAGGAACTGCAAAGCACAGTGCAGTTGTTGGCAGTATTGCCGTTCTAGAAGACAAAATGGAATCAAGGATTCAAAAAGAAGGAAGGCTCTAGGAATCATCCCAAGCTCTCAGTTATACTCCCTCCCGAGGAGTGTGGGTAAACCAGAGAAAGACTGCACCTTACACAGACTATAAACAAGCCGTGATTCACTTCAGTCCCTAATAGATTTGAGGTTATCCAATTTTCTGTTCCCTGCACAAACTACCAGAGTACAGGATACAGCCTGTATGAAGGGAGAGAACATTATCTGTAGAATTCTCAGTTTTTCATAGAAAATTCTGAGCAGTCATTCAAAAATTTTGTAAGCATGCTAAAACAAATAAAGTAGAAAAGCAGACAGCAGAAACAAACCTGCAGGTGACCAATATCAGAATGGGTGAAAACAAATACTACAGTTACAAATTGTATAACCCAATTAAAAAAAAAAGTATACCAATGGAAAAATGGGCAAAACTTGATACCTCACAATAGAAATTTCCAAAAGCTTCCAATATTATATGCTTCCAAAACATATTATACTGTATGCAACTTCATTAGTTGTCTGGGAAATGCAAATTAGAATCTCAGGCAGACTCTACTAGAGACTTACCAGAATACTTAAAAACAGAATGACTGATAAATTAAGGGTTAATAAACAGATGTTTTCACTGGAATCCTCATACGTGGTTGGTAGTAATGAAAACTGTACACCTACTTGGAGAACTCCTTGCAAATATCTGCTAAATACATGCATACCCATTTATATGAAATTCAAAAACTGACCAAAGTTACCTAAGCTGTTACAAGTCATCACAGTGTTAATCTGTGATGGGTAGTGACCAGACGGGAACACAGGAAGGACTTACAGAATACTCTTTTTAAAGTTCATCCCTATTCCCCAAATCACATTCTCTCAAGCCTACCTTTTTGTGTTAGCCATCGTTGTAGCACTGAGCTGAACATAGGTGTCCTTCGGCTACGTTCTTTATGACTTGGATTCTGTGTCTCTTATCTTCTATCTGGAGCTTCTCTGCAGCTGTCACATTCTATAACTATAGGAATGTTCTCAAACATACCAGAAATTATGTAAATATATAAATACAAGGTAGTCACTACATTCTATTGCTTTGATCAATATCAGGCAGGAAAAAAATTGTTGATATTACCCTTTTCTTGGTTTCTTGTAGGCAGTTCTGAGATGTGTTCTGCACTGCTTTTCAGGGATCCCCAGCTACTTGGAGCCCCAGGTACCCGCAACACACACTAGCTCAGTATACACTCTTGGATTGGATTTTCCTCCTTATGGGTTTTTCTAATCTTAAAACCTTCAATTATGTTCCCTTTAATTACTTCCTACTTTTAACTACTTGTCAGCAATCCCTTGATTCAGGCTTTGCTTTTTGAGGAAACCCAATCCAAACATGTTGGTACTCTCAGATTCTGGAATAAGACCACTTATTGATCAGAAGAGAAACTGATCTTATTGCAGGTGAAATTAGAATATTGATAATCCGTCAATGTGTAATAAACTACAGTTACTAAAACCTGATCAATGGTTGATTATACTGAGGTACAAATGAAAAATGAAGCATTTGTTGAAGCCCTAGTAGACACTTGAATGTTATAGTGTCTCTTATAATGACCTGGGTTTATTAAAAACTTTAGAATCTTTGAAGAAGACAGAAGCAGAATCAGATTAACAATCAACCCACCTCACCCTGAGAAAGCCAAAGATCTTCCATGGTAGCATTTAGAGACTCATCTCCTGCAGCTAGAAGATGGAGTGTGCTACAAATTAGTCTAGAATATAATTGTGAGAGGAGCCAAGGTACAGGGAGAAAAAATGCCACACCTCCTCCCACCGCCAAGTGTCCTCTGGCAACATTAAGGAGTTGATAAGATCCCTCCTAGCATAGGCTGGGTGATAGGGCTTAAATGACAGAGGCAAAATGGATACAATTCTAAATAAAGTGATATAAACATTATTGTGTTTATAATGCCTATATCCTCTCCAAATTCATATGCTGAAATCCTAACCCCCACAGTAATGGTATTAGGAGGTGGAGTCTTGGAAGGTGATTAGATCATGAGGGCATAGCCTTCATGATTGGGATTAGTGCTCTTACGAAAGAGACCACAGAGAACTAGCTCACCTCTTCCACGTTGTGAGAACACCGTGAGAAGGTGACATCTATGAACCAGGGAAAAGGCCCTCACCAGACACCAAGTGTTCTTGTTTTTCCACCTTAGACTTCCCAGCCATGAGAAATACTTTTTTTGTTATTTTAAGCCACTCAGCTTATAGTATTTTTGTTATAACATTCTGAACAAACTAAGGCAGCAAGAAGAGAGATAAATAAGAAAGCAAATAGGATGTTGTTTGGCTTAACCAGAGAAAACTAACAACAGCTTAAAAGCAAAAGATTGAATTCAGCTGTAACAATAGAAAAATGCAACTTTTCCTAAAATTTCCAGATCTAAGCCAGTACTTTGACTAGAGACCCACAATGAAACAGCAAGGGCAGTTCATTTGGGGAAAGGTCTTAAATACCACTGCACGTATATACAATAAATACCACCCCAATATTTTGCCAAAAGGAGCTGAAGCCATTCACCAGAATAAAGAGGAGCAAAAAACAAAAATAAAAACAAAACAAAACAAAAAAGTGCCATTCACCATTGTGTCAAATCAATGTTTAGGGAAGCACTCGATAGTTTTACAGGATGATTTTTCCTGCAGCTGATTAGGGTGGTGCCTCAAGCTAGTGATTCTATGTACATACAATGGGCTTTTCAATAAAGTACTCATGATGACAGAATGGAGCCTATTATTGGTTCAAAATTATAGACTCCATCTAACTAAGGCCAATCTAAATGCTGCTACTGATGGAGGACCAAGCTATTGATAGCAGAAACCAATATTTAGCCTTTGAAATTGCACTGTTCCTCAAGAGGATGAGCAAGTTTCCTGGTGGCACATTGATTAGATTGGATCACTTCTAGTCTGAAGTGGGTAAAATTTTGTCCTTACTAAAAGTGATATCTGTTCTGGAAATGAGCTTGCCCTCCCTGCTCAAAAGACCTCTGTCAATATCACCATCTGAGGGTTTAGAGAAGGCTTGATTTACTTTCATGAGTCCCGGAATAAGATCTCCTCAAACAAGGAATTGTTTTTTTAATCATGGAAGTATGGCAATGGGCAACTAAACCAAAAGTCTCGGTGCTCCTCTCAGATATAGCTTCACTTAGAAACAGCCAGCCTAGTAGAAAGATGGAATGTAAAGTCTTATTAAATGCTCAGCTAAAGTGTCAAGTAGGGGGCTTTTGTGCTGTCCTTCAGGATGTAATATAAGCACTAAAGCAGTGACCGAATACTACACAGAATCGATAGTACCTAAAATACATGGATTTTTATACCAAGGCTTAGACATAGAATCAGCACTTGTAACTATGAAATAGTTGAGGAATTTCTACTTCATTAGTCCACAATTACATTGGATTAGAAGTGTTTGCATCCTTGCATCCGTGTGTGTGTGTGTGTGTGTGTGTGTGTGTATGTGTGCATGTTGGGATGAGCAGTACTTCCCTGCAGGTAAACCGTAAGGGTTTCACTGAACCCAAAGCTGTGATTCCCCATGACGATGTTCGAGTTCTCATGCTGATTGACTGGTAAGCAATAAATGAAGTTACTATATTGGTAGGATTGATTGACACTGATTTATATGAGTATCAAAGCAAGATACTACACAATGGAGACAGAAAGGATGATATCTAGACCCCAGAATAATCACAGATTTATCTCTTGGTGCTATGTCCAGTTACAACTGTAAATGGGAAATCATTCCAATTATGGCTCAATTAAAGCAAAAGCAACCAAGGACTCTGATCCCTTGTACTGTTCACCTTACTGGATACGATGAGAAAAATCTAAATGGGTGAGAGATAATAGACATCATAAGCAGAAAACACAGCCCCAGATCAGTTATAGTTGGTGAGTCTGTAAATTATTTTACTGGTCCTTTTGTGTTGAGTCTTTTGTAGAGATTGTGACTATCTGACACTTTGCAGTCTTTTGTGATAGTCCTGATTTAGTTAATGAAAAAGCATGAGTGGATCCAAGGTGCAAGGGATGAACTGTGCTGAACATCCATTGTACCCCATTCTTTTGGCCAAATGTTTACAGTTGGTCATTCACAGCAATCAGTTGAGCATAAATATAGCTTGAGAACATATGTCCTTGATTTTACTGTTTATCTCTTTCTTCCTGCTCTGAAAATTATCTTTTGCTGCACATAGGGCACCTGAAAGAGTCTACTGACCCATTTAACCACGTGTACGAATCTGGAAGTGTGAGGGTGTTAGGATCTCTTGGGCAAATCTTGGGCAGTGCGAAGCAGGCGTGGTCAGCAAATCTCTTCTTCCATGTGTACAGCAGACAGCCCTTCCCAGTTGGTCAGAGGATCGCTAGTAGGACTGAAGCCTCTTTGCACACAGTGGTAACCAGTTCAATTTTCAACTATTCAATTGGCTTTCTTTCTTTCCTTATTTCACTGTTCTAAATTCCCCCAGTTTTATTCACTGAAATGTTTCAAATTAAACTAGCTATATAAAAGTTTTTGTCTCCAGTTCTGCTTTTTAGAAGAACATAAGCTAAAAATATGACAGTGTTCTATTTCATAATCTGGGTGATTGTTACACAGAAGTAAAGAGTAATGAGTGTACTATTCAGCAATAGAAAGTTTATTTTAAAAACATATACTCCAACTTGGGAGATTCTAAGTAAATTCTAAGACCATGCTATCTCATGAAAACTTCTTACCCTAATAGAAATGATATCCACTTGCTCTTAATATACCTTTTCTTAGCTCCTTGAAAATGTGCCATTCCATATCCCTCTTTTCTTATACAAGTCTGCATGAGTCCATGAGATTTTTCTTTTCTCTCTTTTAAAATTGTCATTAAAAATAATTTTAGATGCAAAAAGATTGCCAAAGTTATTTTTATATGCACTGAGCTTCCCCAAATGTTAACTGACATGATCACAGTACAAATATTAAAATCAGGAAATTAATGTTGATACAGCACTATTATCTAATATACAGGCCTTATTCAAATTCATCACTTGCTTCACTAATACCATTTTCCCAGTCCAGGACCAATTGAGGGTCACATTGCATTTACTTGTCATGGTTCCTTTGTCTTCTCTAATCTTGGGCAGATTTCTGCTTTTTGTGACCTTGTCATTTTTGCTTCCATTTTAATACCACTATTTTTCTTTTTTACTTAACCAGACTAGACCGATACAGTTCAGTGTGGCCTTGTTACTGAGCTAAAATCAGTAACATATAAGGAGATATAACGTGGGTCTGTGCTCTTCCTGGCTCATGAAACTCCCTGCTCATGTTCTCCACACCATTTCCATACTAGCTGCCTGGATCAGAGGTAGTCACTCGGTGGGGAAAGGGGGCTGGATGTAGAAGCCATGGAAGAAGGCAGAAGCTTCTGTCATCTTGAGGCACTGATGTGAAGAATGGCCAACACAGACCTACTCACTGCAGGTATCATTCATAAGCAAGAAATAATTCTATTATATTTGAATAATTTTGCATTTGTATCTGACTTATTTAACTAGTTGTTTGGGGGTCCAGACTACCATAACTAGTTCACAGAGAAAAAATGGATTTGAGGAGTTAGGGAAAGTGCTTAAAATAAGCAATGGGTTTCCAGATTGGGGGCAAGGGGAGTTGATGAGGGTAGAGAACCATGATGTGGAGATGAGGATGCAGGAAAGTGCAGGTGACTAAAGGGATGCATGGGCTTTCTGAAGAATGACTACAATTAAGTGAATGCACAGCGCAGTATCAATTAATTAACTGAGACCCCACAGCTAGTCAGATTCATTTTCAAGCACTACAGACTAAGTGTTTTCCTGGAGTTGTATCAGACACTGAAAATTTCAGGGTCCAAAACTGAATTCATGACCTTCCCACAAAATTCTCCTACGATTTTTAGCTTAGAAAAATGCCACCACCATCCACACGGTTATTCAGATCCAGAAATCTCTAAACCACAGAAATAGCTTTCTAGTTTTTATGCAACATCCCGTTTTGTCACCTCCATCCACTCCTTTCTCCAAATGTTGCCAAAACTTTCACTTTAAAAGCAAATCTGATAAGAAGACCTCTCTCCTTCTCCCTTTTTTCTGCTCCCAATCCACTGTTATGAACCATGAATGTTGATCATTTCTTTTAGTATAAAAGCATAGTCCTTACGGTGGCATCTCTGGCATGGCATAATTCAATTCTTTGCTCCTTAAGATGCTCTATATTGTCACTCCAGGGATTTTGCATATGCTGGGTTTTTTCATTGTTGTTTGTTTGTTTTTTGGCTTAGGAAAGCTTCTGCAACTACTGATGAGTAACTCACTTCCCACACCTTAGGTCAACTCTCACTCCCTTTAGGAGACCTTCATTGAACCCACAGTGACATATGTTCCTGTTGACTCCCTGTACTTCTCCATTTGTAGAACTCATTGTAATTATGGATAGGTGTTCAGTATTTGTATAACTGACTTAAAAATAGATCCTTTGGAAACAGAAGATGCCTATTTCATTCAGTAATTTTCTTGTTCAATATTTTGAATAAATGCAAAATGTATCTTCTCTCCAAATGGCTCCTACTGCATCCTCTATATCTTGATGTCCTTCCCCAGTCTGGTGAGCTGGCTTAGAGACACACAAGGAAACCTCAATCACTTACAGCATTATACAGAAACTACGAATTTTCAAAATCTATAAGTAAGTACTTACAAGGTATTGTGGGGATACCTGAGTGAGGGTTATGATTATGCAGGACAGGTTATACAGCAACACTTCAGGGAGGATTTAAGTGTTGAGATAAGCTTTACAGAAGGAGAGAAACTTGATTTGACAGGAAGAATTAGGATCAGAAAACCACCAAATGGAAAAATGTGTGCATTCATACACTCTGCAAACAGAGTTACAGGCATGCAAAGATAAGCATCCATAAGATCTTCTATCAGATATTAAAAATGCACAGGAGGAAACGCACAACAAATCACACTAATGAAATGTGGGCAGTTCTCTCTGCACACCGTTATGCAGTACATTATATTGCTTTTAGCTGAACAACTGAATAAAAAGGGTAACGCTATTTGTGTTTTATTTCTTTTATGTTTTGAGAAGTCAAGGTTAGGGGATTCTGGGGCTATTTAGAGATTCGACACCAGAACTTTGGGTCTGCTTTAGTGTGATTTCACAGACCTCTGGGCCTGCTTGCAAGGGGACTACAGCAGCGCCAGGTATCCTATTCTGATAGGATGATGCCCTAAGTGGCTCTCTTCGCTCATGACTCATCCAGTTTCTCGGCAGAGTAGATGGGGGTGAGGGGTGCAGATCTCTTTCAGGAACCTGTGACCATAGCAGATCTATTGCCCAAGGCACAGAAAGTCAATACAACAACACCGAGGGTTGCAGCAGAAAAAGAGCTTAATAATAGTAGGGCAGCCAAATGAGGGAACAGGAGGAAATCTCAAATCTGCCTCTCCAAGGAGTTTGAGGAAGAGATATTAAGGGGTTTAGCATGAGCTGGGGTGTGAGGATCATTGATTAGTCAGAGTGCAGGGCCAAGTCATGGGACCAGGAGAGGAAGAAACTGCATTCTCGTGATGACTAGGTTTCTCTGTGAGGATCGTTAAACTGTTTGGTGTCAGCCATTCAGCCAGAATTCAGAGTCTGAAAAACACCTTAAGCAATTCTTAAATTAAAACCTCATGATTCTAAGGTCAGCAGTCTTATCTATAGGAACAACAGGGATACAGATAGTCAGTATCTAGTGCTGTGTAACTTTGAATTACTTCCTTGTATTCAATTAATTAAGCCTGATTAATGCATGCTTATAACCATATTTCTGCCCAGAACCCAGCATGTAATTCTTGTTAACACTGTAAGGACAGCATCCAACCCTCTATCCACACCACTTCAGGTCAGGATTGGGCAACAGAGCCATGTTGCAGCTGGGAGCCAGGTTACGGAGCTGAGTAGCTAACATTTTCTATACTGACAGCCAGCTTACAACTGAAAGAAAGGAATGTTCCCAACTATGGGTACTGTGTGGCCTATCAATAGTGTGTGCACATGTAGAAATCACACAGATATTACTTACTAGCTCTGACCAAATGACGAAGATCTTCAAGGAAGAAACAGTACTTCAACTAATGTGCACTTGAGAACCAAACTTGTTCCTGAACTTCGGAGGCATGGAAAGTAGAATAGTGGAAAAACAATCATAGCCCCTGTCCCTCAGGCCATTGGACTTGCTGGTGTCCCTCAGGCCATTGAACTTGCTGGAGCATCTTCCTCAAGATTTGCACATGGCTGGCTGCATTTTGTCATTTGGATACCTGCTCATATGCTACACCATCAGAGATGCCTTCCAGATGTCTTCATCTCAATTAGCTATTTTCCTGCCGAAATCGCACCTGTCAAACGCTCTTTAAGTTATAAAGCTCTCCAAGTTAACACCTGGAATGTTATCAATGAGATATGTAGGAGCAAATTAATAATATAACCAGAAGAAAGACAAAATGACTAAGTAGATTGTAGTATAACAAAAAATAAGTATTTGATCTTTTGTCTGGGTTCCTGGTACAAAATTTCTAAAATCTTTGGAATCTCTGCAGGGACAAGAGTGTCTTTTCTATGCTAATGAGACAACAGGTGGCTGGGGTCTCCTACATAGCTTCAGGATGGGGGCTGATGACCAGAAATAAAAAATAACAGACATGAATAGAGGGTCAAAATTCTCATTAGTCCCTTCCTCCTAATTCCCCACTCCATTCTTGGGACTGGGAGACAGGCTAGAGGCCGAATTCAGTCACCAAAAGTCAATCATATAACTAATCATGTCTGTGTAATGAAACCTCCATGAAAACCCCTAAACAATGTGGTTTGCAGAGCTTCCAGGCTGGTGAGCACATGCAGTAGCTGAGAGTGTGGTATACCTGGGACAGCCACCAAAGCGCCACACCCCTTCCTCCATAGCTTGCCCTGTGCATCTCTGCCATTTGGCTGTTCTTGAGTTGTATACATTATAATAAACTGGTAATAGTGAGTAAAGTATTTTCCCAAGTAAGTTCTATGAGTCATTCTAGCAAATGATCAAATTTGATGGGATATCCTAGGAACTGCCGAGTTTGTAGTTGGTGAGGCAGAAGTGCAGGTAGCCTGGGCAACCCATCTGTGGCTGGCATCTGAAATGGGGACAGTCTTGGGGACTCCGTTAAACTTGTGGAGTCTGATACTAACTCTAGGTATTCAGTGTCGGAATTAAGTTGAAATGTTGAATACCCAGTTGGTATTAGACATTTAGAGAACTGGTTGGAGCTAGGAGGAAAAAAACTGCTCATTAATAAAAACATTAAATACAGAGATAGACACTGACAAAGAAGGAAAAGAAATCATCAACTACCAACACTTGCTAATATAGAGACAAAAATAGTAAAAAAAAAAAAGTTAGCAAATAAGACTGATACTTTATTAAGATTATAAGATACCACCAAAAAGTGACTTTAAGAAAAACATTGTTTCCAATGACAAGATTCATTAAGGGAATACATTCAAAAATAGCAAATGAGTAAAACATTATTCATTTGATTGTGCCTGAAATGGCATTTGTTTTTGTTTTCCCACACTACACTGATACATAAAATGGCACTTGAAATAAGTCAACATTTCTTCTTAATAAAATCTCATAGTGAACAAAAAATAAAATAAAATTAACAGAAAATATAATATCTTAAAGCAGCCACCAACATTATGCATAACAGTAAAGTCATCATACGGGTTATTTTCAGATAATATGATGGTGAGCTAGAAAAACAATAGAATTAGCTGCACCCACCTCCAACTACAACAATGACTCACAAAAGTGCTAATGAGGGTAAAATTCAGAAGACTCTTTTATGAGTAAGACAGATTTTCTTTCTTCATCACTGATACCATTCTGATTCCAGTGTGAGTGCTAAGCAGAAAGACACCTGGAGACGTAGGGAGACAAGGTAGGAGGGAAGCCCTTATTAGGCAGGTATAGAAGGGAAATGTTGTACCTTTCTATTTCAGAGGACTGTGGAAAGGATAAGATAATTAGAGGGATTGTGAGGTTGAAATCTTGGTTCTAATGCCCTCCTAACTGTGGAATTGTCTGCGAGGAAGAAGTGGGAGGTGAGGAGAAAGCTGAAAAAAAAAGAAAAGAATTTGGCCCAGTTCCCATTTGGTTTTCCAAGAAGAGATTACTTCACTTTTTCGTTTTAAAGAATGTTGGTCTTTAATAGAACTTCAATTCTTTAAAATTTAACGGAGATCAAAGTACAGAACATCAGAAAGTATTCTCCATCTGCACTTCTGAACATTCACACTGTTGGAACAGAGGTCACTTGAATTTTAAGGAAACATATTTTAAGGAAATATATTAAAAATATTTTAATCCTATTTACTATACAGTTCTGTATTCTGATAAATCTATACAGGCATTTAACTACCACTACAAGATACAGCACAATTGCATCACCTAAAAAATGTTTTTAGTCAAGCCCTTCCCAGACTTACAGCCCTAACAGCCATGGAACAATGTCCTAGCAGTTTGAAGGCAAAAATGAAATCTGTTTTGTGCAGTTATTTTTTTTTACCAAAAAAGTTTTCTTTTCTGCTTATTTTGCATCATTTTAAAAGTACCTTTATTGGGATATGATTATTTCACTTCTTACTCCCAGTCTCCCTGCTCCTAGACACCAAAATACTTTGATAGGAAAAGGTAGAAGAAGCAGAGGCTAAGTAGTCTGGAAGAATAATTATATAGAGCGTTTCTCACTCTATCCTCCCCTGTTGAGCATGCATGCTGGAGACAGTGTGTGTACTGGCACTCTCTATGAAGCCCCCCTTAACATCCGTGTAGTAAAGAAAATATCCATACGTTAGCACAAGCTCAAAAAGAAGAATACGAGAAATGATTAAGGAGCATGATGTCACAAAGACATCACAGAGAAAGGAAATTAACCTGTAGTCAAAGATTAGACAGCAGATCTCCCAACCTACCAGAAATTAAGCCAGATCTCAGGATTCTACCATGCTTGCGAAAAATAACGGAACCAATCACTGACATAATTTGACGGCTCTCCTGGGGCAGACCACTACTCACATTGGTTTCAATGCTAGCTGAATACCCAAAGTCAGTATTAGCCTCAACGGTGGAGTGAATAGCATCCACATGCATATAAGACCAGCCCGAGCACCAGCCTGAGATCAGAAACCCCCTTCCTCCATCGCCAAAGCCATGAGTCTCTGAAATGCCCATGCCATCTTAAAGAGGAAACAGAAGGAAAATAAAACAATACCAAAAACAATCCAACACATATCTCCCAAATCAATGAATGATCCAAAGGAGAATATTTCAGTTGATAGAGACTGAAAAAATATTTAAAGAGAGGTCTAATGGGTGTATTAAATAAGTTATATAAAATAGATACTTTTTATTTAAAAATTTAGGTATAGATTTTTTATAAACTAGATAGTTAAACATTTAATATATTCCATTGCTTTTCTATATAGCAGCAGAAAATAAATGGAGACATCTATCAAGTTTATGGATATAACCTGCTATTGTGAATGTATTAACTCTCTACAAGACCGCCCATACAATTAAATTAATCTAATCAGAAGAAGAAAAATTAGGCAGGAAAACCAATAATTTCTAACATCAAGAAGCAGAACCTCCTTGTTTCTAAAGTTCATCTAATTATATAAAATTAGAAATTATAAAAAATGAGTTATTGGATAGATATATATTTTAAAATATATTATAGAATGTAATCTGTACATAAAAGAGGTTAATAACCTTACAATAGACAGATGAAGTTGGAAATTGATGGTTACTCAGTTACCATTGTGGGGAAAATAATTTTTGAAGCAATTTTTTAAAACGTGATCTATTGAGGTCACTAAAGGAAAATCCTGCTAAATACAGAATTCACATTGTGTTTGTCTTTGTTTATGTCCTGTGCATGCAGAAAGACTATCTCTGTGTGGAGATATTTTATTACTATATGTGAGTAAAATTAAAAAAGAAAATGCTGAGCTACAAGTTATTTTTAAGCATTCTGTGATCCATTAGCACTTTCTTTCTTTCTTTTTTTTTTTTTTTTTTTTTTCTGAGACAGGGTGTCGCTCTCTTTCCCAGGCTGGAGTTCAGTGGCGTGATCTGGGTTCACTGCAACCTCTGCCACCCGGGTTCAAGCGATTCTTCTGTCTCGGCCTCCTGAGTAGCTGGGATTACAGGCACGCACCACCAGGCCTGGCTAATTTTTGTATTTTTAGTAGAGACAGGGTTTCACGATATTGGCCAGGCTGGTCTCAAACTCCTCACCTCAGGTCATCCGCCCACCTTGGCCTCCCAAAATGCTGGGATTATAGGCGTGAGCCACTGCGGCAGCAGCACTTTGTTTCTTTTAGGAATTTTAACAGTCAATTTTATAGATTTATGTCCACTGCTTTGTTTTACCTACAACATATTAACATAATTCTTATTTGGCCATTATCTATATTGCTTTTGTTTAGTATATTGTCCCAATTTTTATTAAACCATAATCTGTATACAGCAAAATTAATCCAATTCAGTATGCAGTTCTGTATTCTGATAAATCTATACAGGAATTTAACTACCACCACAAGATACAGCACAATTGCATCACCTAAAAACATTCCCCCTTGCCCTTTATAGTCAAGCGCTTCCCAGACTTCCAGCCCCTGACAGGCCTGTTTCCTGTTCCTACATTATGGAGAAAAAAAAAAAAAAAAGCCTTCAATTTTTCTTATCTGTCTTTTTTCAGTTTTCATTGTAGAGATCCTTTGCTTCTTTGGTTAACTCCTAGGTATTTAATTTTATTTGCGTCTATTCTAAATGGGACTATTTTTCGTTATTTCTTTTTCACATTGTTCACTGTTTGCATATAGAGATGCTACTGAGCTTTGTATGTTAATTTTGAATCCTGCAACTTTACTGAATTTGTTTACCAGTTCTAATAGTTTTTTGGTGGAGTGTTTAGGTTTTTCCAAATATAAGATAATGTCATCTTCAAATAAGGATAATTTTACTTCTTCCTTTCCAATTTGGATGCTGTTTATTTATTTGTCTGATCTGATTGATAATTTGTTTCTCTGTTATGAATTTAGGTACAGGTTTAGGTCAGTGAGAATTCTTTTGTGCCCTCCTGAGGGGTGTGTGTGTGTATATGTGTGTGTGTGTGTGTGTGTGTGTGTGTGTGTGTGTAAAGGAGCGATCACATTTCATGGATTTGAGGAAAACCTTTCCCTCATCCTTGCGGTGAAACTTTGAAGGTAGCAAACATTAAGCACTACAATATTTCTCTTGGACTGTTTTTCTCACCCATTCTTCCCCCCACTACTCTGAATGCACTGATATTCTGAAATATACCACTTTAGAAATCTAAGATTTTCCGGATGTGAGGAAGAGGAGGACTCTCAGGTAAAACTAACCTCTGTGGTTACAGAATGGGATTTTCCTCAAGGACTGTGGAACCCACACTCTAAAGAGGAGGGGACTGACCACAGTAAAGGAAAGAGAGGGACCTTGAGACTGGGTAGCAAGGAGTTTCTACTCCTTAAAAGACACTGAGCATAGTGCTGACATCCAGGTTCACTGTGAATAGTGCTAGTTTTTTGAGGTCATTGAAAATTCTTAAATTCTTCTTTTAGATTCATCTTATAACCATCAAACGTATGCATTCAAATAATTCTTTTAAAATAAAACATGAATTTTCTGAGTCCCTCCATGTGCAGAAATATTTTTCTATTGACTTTAATTATTACATACAAATTGCTAAGAACAAACGTCTTGAGTTACAATCCTGTCGCACTCTCTGAGGCCATTTGGCTATGCTTAGATAGAAGTCCTTTTTAGGCTGACGTCAACAAATTGTAACCTCTCCAGTTCAGAATACACATTTCCATTTTTCAATGCTTTATTTAATACTATGCTGTATAATTGCTTAGCTTCATTTGTAAAAAGATCTTCCTTGGGTCCAGCCCTTATTTTAATATTGGTTCTATTCTATTTTGTCTATGATCCCCTCCAGCCCCTGGTTTTGATAAGATTCCCTTCAGCGTGCTGTGCTATAGAAGGTAGTGTTGTTCCCTTCACTCATTGTTCACCTGAACCATGAGGCCCAGTCGACAAATGTTGCCCCTGAAACACTCAAGACCCCTCCCAGGGCATTTGCTGCTCCCTGCAAGCTCTTTCTCCATTGCTCACCACTGTCGTTTACTTACAGGGAGCCCGTGTTCAAGTTGCTGTTCACCAGTTTCTCTCTGTTTGCAGAGTGTAATAGAATGAGATTATAAATCTTGGGAGTTCTAGATGACAAAAATAACTGTCTAGCAGTGCACCTCCAAATCTATGTAAACAATGAAAACCAGAATGCACTTTGACTTTGTTGTCAGAATTCAGATGATATTTTTACTGTTTAAAGGTCAATGGAATTAGACGAATAACATAAAGCCGGTAGTTGTATTTACTTGGTGTCTCTCAAAGCAAATAGGGACATCATTATCACTTTACTGTCTGTACCTACACTCAGACAGCCAAGGATACTTTTAATCAGAAAATGCAGCAGCCACCTCTTTACTGTGTTTTTGCAGCCTTTCCAAGCAGCTGGGCTACTTTTTCTTCCATCAGTACAGTCGTTCCTCCATACAGTTTCCTCTGGAAAACTGGTTACAAGACTTCCCACAAATACCAAAATCTGAGGATGTTAAAGCCCCTTACATGAAATGGCATAGTATTTACATACAACTTGCATACATCCTTCCAAACTTTAAATCATCTCTAGATTATTAATAATACCTAATTCAATGTATAGGCTATGTAAATAGTTCTTAGCCTGTATTGGCTTTTATTAGTGATAATGGGAGCAGGACAGGGAAGTGCTGGGAGGAGAAGGATAAGGTCCCTGGCAGGGGCAACGCCCTCAGGCCTGTGCCCGTGGACCTAGTTGAGGACAGGCATTTCTGTTTTCGCAACCAAATATTGCATTTTCAAGACCACCCTTGCCCATCATGCCCCCTATCCCGTGCCCATAAAAACCCTGAGACTCTAGAGGGCACAGACACAAGTCTGTGGACGTCGAGAGGAACACATTGGCGGAAGAACACACAGGCGGTTGGACATAGAGGGGAGCCGAGGGCTCCAGCAGACGCCAACAAGCCATTGTCTGCAGGACAATGTGAAATTCGGCTCTGGCAGTCATAGGAGAGTAGGGCTGCCAGCAGCTGACTCCAGGCGAAGACCACTTTCCCACTCCATCCTCCTTCTGGCCTCCCCATTCACCTCGATGAGAGCTACCCCCACTGAATAAAACCTTGCCCTCATTCTCCAAGCCCACCTGTGATCCGATTTTTCCTGTACACTAAGGCATGAACCTGGGATGCAGAAAGCCCTCTGTCCTTGTGATAAGGCAGAGGGCCTGACTGAGCTGATTAACACAAGCCACTTGCAGCTTGTGTTAATCAAAAACTGAAACTGAAAGAGCGCACTGTAACACACGCCCACGGGGGCTTCTGCAGCTGTGAACACTCAACCCTCGGACACTGCCCTGGGGTTGGCGCTCCCCACTACCTGCCCTTTGGCGTGCTCCCCTCTAGGGGTATGAGCAGTGGGGCACCGGAAGCGAGCCACACCCCCATCGCATGCCCTGCGAGGGGGATAAAGGAACTTATCCTGTTTCATGTGCAGTATTTTTTATTGTCACATTGTTATTTTTTATTTTTTACTTTTTTCGAATATTTTAGATCCACAGCTAGTTGAGTCCCCATATGCAGAGTCAGGGATATGGACAGCTGACTGTAGTGCTCTGTGACAATCATTAAATGCCAAACTCTCACTCCTCCCAAGAACAGCTAAACTGTAAATTAGTTATACTAAGCTCAGTTCTTTGGAGGTGAAATAAAGATCTCTTATCCATATCATCTCCCATAATATATATTAATTAATCATTTTTTAGCACTTTTCTTGATCTTTCATCTCTAACTAAAAATAGGATTCAACTGTATTGTTTCTTCCAGCCCTTTCTCTTGCCCCAAATAAATGGCTGCCTGTAGCCATAGTCTCCAATTTTTTCCAGTGACATCCTTTAACGTCTACTTATTCCTAACCAAAAATTCAGTGAACAGTGTTCCCTTTTACTGATCTCATTATTGAACCACTTCCCACAATGAGTCAAACAGATAGAATAAGTGTTTTAGAAGAATTTTCAAAAAGTCCTTTATATGAAATAACAGACCGTCAGCACTTGCTTACTATGTTGGAGTTCTGAATACTATTAAATTCACTTAATTACAAATTGTTGATGCTGCTTAATAATGTAAGCAGCATCAAAAATTTGAATGTTCTGTGTATCAGATTTGTCAGCTAGTTTTATGTTTTCAATAGAATAAATGTAATATTTTATGAGAATTTGTATTAATTTTCTCAATAGTCAATGACATATTCTTGTCATTAAAATGTCTTTCTTCATACTGCATTAAATTCTCACTTATAAAGTTTCTGATTTTGTTAGGGCAGAAAGTTTTAGGTTCTGGTTTTGGGAACTGTTTCAATGTGTGAGTTCAATAATTCATGAATAAATGAATGCTCAGATAGTAGTCAGGAAATGTCAGGAACATTTTTCAGGTTGTTTAAATTTATTCTTGACTGTTAAAGAACTCAGTCTTGTCCTTGAAATGTCTTATTTTATTTTCATATTCTTATATGAAATATTTATCAGTGAATTTACCTGGGGACATCACTTTAGATTAAAAATAGAAGACAATAACAATGATATACGAGGATTACTTTATTGTGAAAGTGACTGTATGGTGACCATGTGATTATGTAATGAGTACCTGAAAAGTTTAGGCAGTTAAACTTTTAGGAAATGAACTAGAGTTCCCTGCCAAGATATTGATGACTAGCCAATAGTGATGCCATTTCCTAGAGAGAAAAAAGCACCACTAATAGGTTGACTGAATTATTTGCAGGAGTACCCACATTGTACTGAAGCTAAAGACAATAATTTGATGAGATCTCATTTGTTTAATGTCTAGGGACAAATCTTTTCAGGAAATTGTACTTATCTTTAGATAGATGAACTAGTAATGGCTTTATAATTAATGGTACTTTGTCAGTTCGTTGAATACTTTCAGACTGTTCTGAGGTGGATCTGATATATCTGAAAACTTTATGAACTGAGCAGAAGAATAATGTTTTCAAAAGAACAAGTCATGTGTCCTGTAAAATGTGAAAAGTTTGAGATATAACAGGGCAAATAGAATGACCAAAATAAACTTGTAAAGTAATAAAACATTCTCAAGTTCCGATTGAATATAATAAACACTCAATGAGAGGCCATTATGTACCAGGCACTGAATGCTTGGGGCTAGAGATTAATAAAACACTAGCTATTTTTGTTTTCTGAAGCTTCCAGTGGACTAGGAGAGGGGAGTATAAAAACAAATAAATGCCCTGTATGATAAATAAAAGTGACTGGCAAATAATAATTTTTCCACAAATGTTAGGCACTTTGTTTTAATGGGACTGGGAACTGAATTACAATGGGAAATCCCTGGAGAAAGTGGTTCACTTAGTTCAGTGAGGCTATGCAATCTTCACCTCCAGGGTGGTGATGCCAGAATTACTGAGTCCAAAAGGAGTAGCCACAGTTGTCCAGAGATAAATGAGGATGCTGTGAAACCTCAACCTCTTGTGTCTTTGCTTGCAATAATCTCTCCACCACTATATGCCCATATAAATATTGCAGTGACTTTCACTGTTGCTCAACAATTTTCTTTGGTGATAGACACTGCTATCACTTATAGCAATAGAAGTAGAACCAGTATTTGAAAATAGGTTGATTCACCATTTTTCAACACCTTCCACTGAAGTCATTAGCCAGCTTAAATCAAGAGTAACCAAAGGATGCCCTTTGCAATCAGCACAGACATTTCCATGACCAAAATAAGAAACAGAAATTACAAGGTCAATGAATCATCGTGTAGATTCAGACTTCAGAAATGCATCCAGAAAACTGACACCTCAGAGTGCCTGATTTAAATAACACCTTTTCATTCACCGGTTTATGACTTGGAAAATGTATTTAGCCATCTCTGTGTCTATTTTTCATCAACATAATGGATTTATGAGTAATAAAAATTTTATACAATTGTGATGATTAAATGAGATAGTCTATATAAAGGAAGTGCTGTATTCTATATAAAAGCTCAAATTATTATGTTACCTTGCATCAACCTAATAATTTACATGTACTTAAGTGATTTTATATGGTATTTCCCATATGTGATCCGTAAGTTATAAATGAGTAGTTTTTAAAGTGTGTATTTTAGAACCTCAGGGCCCACCAGGGATCGGACAAGGGAAGATAAAAGATGCAACAAAAGCCCCCAACAACCTATGGGAATTCAGAAACAATAGTATCAGGCTGCCAAGTATTTACAATCTTTATTATATCTTTTGCATCTGTGGGAATTTAAAGATTTTTATAATCTATAAATGTTGGATTTGATTTTCTTAAAGCACCTACTTCAAAATGTATGCATCTAGAATTTATTCAACTATTTACATTTTAAAATATGCTTTTCTATAAATAATATCATTAAACACGCGACAAACCCTACAAGGAGAGTTACGAAAGTCTCATTTTAAAGATAGAAAAATTCGAACTCAGGGAGATTAACTTCCTATTGTTCTATTGCTCACAGGCTTACTCAGTGGGGCTCAAAATATACTAATTGTTTTCATATATAAAGCACTATTTTTTCATTAAGATTTTTATTTTGACATAATTATAGATTTACAAGCAGTAAATACATAGAGATCCTTTATACACTTTATCTAATTTACTTCAATGCTGACAGCTTACAACAGTATAAAAAAATTCACTACTAAAATATTGATAATGATACTGCCCAGACAAGCTTGGTCAGGGAGACCCTAACCCAGCAGCACTAGAGGAATTAAAGACACACACACACAGAAATGTAAAGGTGTGGAGTGCAAAATCAGGAAATCTCAGCCTTCAGAGCTGAGAGCCTCAAAAAAGAGATTTACCCATATATTTATTGACAGCAAACTAGTGATAAGCATTGTTTCTATAGATTATAGATTAACTAAAAGTATTCCTTATGGGAAACAAAGGGATGGGTCAAAATAAAGGGATGGGTTGGGCTAGTTATCTGCAGCAGGAGCATGTCCTTAAGGCACAGATCGCTCATGCTATTGTTTGTGGTTTAAGAACACCTTTAAGTGGTTTTTCGCCCTGGATGGGCCAGATGTTCCTTGCCCTCATTCCGGTAAACCCACAACCTTCCAGCATGGGCATCATGGCCATCACGAACATGTCACAATACTGCAGAGATTTTGTTTATGGCCAGTTTTGGGGCCAGTTTATGGCCAGATTTTGGGGGGGCCTGTTCCCAAGAGATATAGTCAAACACAGATTTGTGCAGAGGCACCCTCATGTTGCTCTTTTATAACCACACCTTTTCCTCCAGCCACCAATTCTCCCCATCCTCAATATTTGGCAACCACTAAATGGAAATATAGAAATTTCCATTTCTATATTTTTGTCATTTCATAAAAGTTATATAAATATAAACTCATAGACTTTATAACTTTTTGGGGTTGACTTTTATTCTCAGCATTATTTTCTGCAAATTTCTCCAGATTGTCACATGTATCTATAACTTGTTCCTTTTTGTTGCTGAGTAATGTTTCATGGTAAGGACATAGAACAGTTTGTTGAAACTTTCTCCTATTTAAGGACATTTGGGTTATTTTCAGGTTTTGACTGTTACTACTGAAGAGTTAAGCATATATTTTAAAAATTATCACCATTGAAAATATATGAAAAACATGATTCTGTGGTCTTGATACAATATAGATTGCTTTTATTTTCCTGAAGCTAAATCAAATATTTTGATTAGATTTGTAGATAAGATCAAAATTGTAATGATATAATACAAGTAAACTTCCTTCTTTATATTTGAACAAATGGCATGTAAACTACTGGAACAATAATAAAAATTAAGCTCCCATAAATCCTATGAAGTTATCAGGGAACTAAAAAGTAATTTTCTTCAATCTAATTTCAAATATATAAATTATTTGAATTTCTATATTGTCAATTTGTTTTTGGTTAAGTTACAAACATTTTTAACCTTCTTTTTATAACCTTACTTTTTATATCCATATTGTCTTTTGGGAGCCTGTGTATGACTTACTATAGTTGCCAATGCTTTAGGTGAAGGGATTAGGAAGAGGGGAAAGAGCTCATCACCAGTCTCTCTAACATATGCTAATTTTCTGATTAAATTGAGTGCACTCAGTATCAGGTTCTTAAAAAAGAGAAGAAACCTCAGTGTGCCAAGAATGGAGCACCAGTCACCTGTGCTCTTAAGTTCTCCCAGATGTTTTCATGGCCAGGCAGAGGCATTTTCTACATGACAGATTTGGCTTGATTAGCCAAATTTTGATATTGATTATATGGTGCCACTTAGACCATGGCTTTACTATAGCTAGGAAAAGCCAGGAGGATCAGTGGGGTTTCACATTCACCTGAAGAAGCAGGAAGTGCATGCAGGAGGGCCACTTTATGACCGAAGCTCAGAGCTTTCTCCCTCTAAAAACAGAAGTGAGAACCTTTTCCTTCCCAGATCATCTCTTCAAAGTTATTCATCCCATATGCAGTCCCTACTCCTTTCCAAGTTAGTTCAAAGGTACTGTCATAAGAAGCAGGAAAGTAATTCTTAAATATTTACTTAAATTTATATTTTTATTAAAATATATTTTATTATACTTTATTAGTTTTTATTAAAACATATTTTTCAAAACATTTAAACTACTTTTATTTGAACTTAGTGACACTAAAACCCAAAACTTTTCAGTTATTAGCCCATGCTGTTTTATCATAGGACTGTGGCTTGCATTTTTCTTTCATGGCAAGAAAATCTTCAACAGTGCTTTAAGGTGTTACCTGTGTATATCTTACAATTATATTCAATCTCCTAATGACTCCTTCACTGGCAAATGTTGACTTGAAAATCTATATTGAGTTTAAAGTTTTGAGACTACTACTCAATATCTCTATTGTCAAAAGATTTACTGAGTCACAGTTATGTGCCAGACACAAGGCTAGGCATGCAAGATATAATTACTCTTGGCATAACCCTAGCCTTAAACCACACATAACCCAGTAGGTGAGCAGACCAGGAATATAGTACTAGGTTTTAACAGTTGCAAGAAAGGACTGTCATTCTCAAAGAAAGGTCCTGTTTATCTCACTCAGCAGCACCTCCAGCATCTAGCACATTAATCAGCATTCTTTTTATACTCAGAAAATATTTATTAGATTGATTAACTGAATAGATAAATTATGGGCATAAGAGTTCATAGAAATTCTATAATTTGAATGTAGAATTACCTAGATTAAATTGACAACCCATCCTATCATACATGTATTTTCTCTTTTGAATATTTTTCTCTAAAAATAATAGCAATGAATATACATTTGTGGTTTCTGAAATATTGAGCAATGTAAAATTTTAAAATAAATATTTTCTGTATTTTCAGGACCCAGAAGTACAGGTAAAATTGTTTGTATGTTTTCTTTCAATTGTATTAAGTGTTGGACATTTGCCAAATAAAATTAGTATCATACAATATATTGGATTTTATTTTCTTTATAATTAACATTATATAAACAATGTGTCAGTATTGTTTAAGGCTACATGATAGCTCATCCTATATATCAGTATACTGAACATTATTGATAATTACCTTACTATAAATGTTGATTGTTCCCATTTATGTACTATTAGTAATACTGTGATAGATAGTAATGTGTGTTCCTAAGTGTTTGTTTCAGGTTACCTCTTGTATTCGTGAAGCGGCTTTGTTGTCTATGGTAAATACCCCGGGTTCATCATCTTGTGCCAAGAAAATTTAG
This sequence comes from Hylobates moloch, assembly GCF_009828535.3. Classification (NCBI taxonomy): domain Eukaryota; kingdom Metazoa; phylum Chordata; class Mammalia; order Primates; family Hylobatidae; genus Hylobates; species Hylobates moloch. The sequence continues at coordinate 48,525,151 of NW_026652284.1, read as the reverse complement.
GACATGGACACACATGAGGAGTTTAGAAGCAGAGGTTTAATAGACAAAAGAAAGAGAAAGGAGAACAGCTCTCTTCCCTACTGAGAAAGAGGGGATTCTGAAAGGAAACACCAGCCAGTGGTGGATGCACTGGATTTTATAGGCTGGCTTGAGGAGGCAGTGTCTGACTTATGTAGAGCCCACAGATTGGTTCAATTAGGTGTGTGTGACATTTACATAGCGCTTAGGGAAGGCTGGCCACCCCACCCTAGTCTTATTATGTAAATGGGCCTTCCATTTGACCAGTGCCATCTTGTCTGCTCCTTACTGTACACGTGGCTGGCAAAGAGAGAAGGGAAGATGGAGTTGCTATTTTGAACATGCTTAGTCCCAGGTAGCTTTTTCTGCTGGCATTCACCCATGCAAGCTTCCAGATTGCTTGTCTATGTCTGCAGCTCAATTTTACAAGCTGCTCTTTGTTAGAAAATGATTTTGGGACTGTTTTTCATTAATAAGGAAAATCGTACCGAGGACTCGATGCTCTCACTATATGCCTAAGTAACTTCTTCTTAACTCGTATATCATTAATCTGTTCTCACACTGCTATGAAGAAATACCCAAGACTGAATAATTTATAAAGAAAAGAGGTTTAATTGAATCACAGTTCCACATGGATGGGGAGTCTTCAGGAAACTTATAATCATGACAGAAGGCACCACTTCATAGGGCAGCAGGAGAGAGAATGAATGCTGAGTGCAGAAGGAAGGCATCTATTCTTATAAAACCATCAGATCTCGTGATAACTCACTCACTATCATGAGAACCGCATGGGGGGGACTGCCCCCATGATTCAATTATCTCCACCTTGTCCCACCCTTGCCACATGGGGTTTTCATGACTCAAGGTCAGATTTAGATGAGGACACAGAACCAAACCATATTGTCTCCTAACAGTATCTTGACCTAATTGCTATTGTCTTTCCTTTATCATCAGTCTACTACTGAAAAACTACAAGAAATGCTGAAAGACTGAAACGTCTAAAGATCAATATAGAAGTTGCATTAATGGCCCACAAAAAAAAAACTGTAGTGTTTCTGAGCAATAAAATTCTACAAATAGAAAAGAAAAAGATAATTTATTTTAGAGTCCCATGAAAAGAATTTTTGCTCCATTTATCCCAAACCTCTGATTATTTCACATAATCATTTTATCTAATCAACGTAGCTGGGGTCTTTGACAAAAATTGATAAATATGATAGCACTCTGTTAGACTCCATAAAATATGAGAAGAGGAAGTAGCATGAGCCACTAATCAATGAGGATGTTGTATTAAATAAGCTTAGATTGACTTGAAAATGACCATCTCTAGCAGATAGACATTCCAGAGGACAAGTAGAGCTACTTATGCGATGCAGACTCATAGCTGTCCTGTAAATAACACCCCTCTTTGCTCATTTAGAGTTCACCAGAGGATTGAAAAACCATTAACAGTGTCTGAGGGTCTGTGCCTGGCCAGCTAACTGTGATAGGTAAACAAAGCATGTTCTCATTCTCCAGGCATTTACAGACTAGCATTGCAGTTATTTAAATGCGTAAACTCCTGCTGAATTAGGCAGACAGATTTTAATACAAATTGTAGTAAGAGACGAATAAACTGCCATGTAAATAAGAGAGATTTATTCATATTAGGGAACCCAGGTAGATAATAACTTTATTTGACATCTATTCAACAAATATTTATTGAGTGCTTATCATGTTTTCCAGAAATAAATCATATAGCAGTGAACTAGACAGAAGTCTTGATCTCATATAGGTTTCACTGCAGCAGAGGAAGGCAACCCCCAAACAAATAAAACAGGAAAAATAGAGTTATCATTTACTGAGATGGGCACAACCAAGAATGGCCTGCCCTGAGGGACAGAGTAACAAAAGCTCAGTTTAGCATGGGTAAGTTTAAAATTTAAGTGTTTAAGGATAAGAAAGAGAATTTCAAATCAAAAGAAAATTTTAAAATTATTTTTTTGGAATTCTAGAATCTAATCCAAAATATAGAGCAACCAGATGGACTGTTTAAATGAAGAAAAGGATGGGTGAGTTTTTGTAAGAAAGTATTGTGGTAGTTTTGTTCACCTGTCCGCCATCTCCCAGTCTCCAGCCAGTGGGAGTGGTCGTGGCTGTGAGTTTGGCAACCCTAGTTCCCAATGTGCCTTGCTAGTGCCAAGAGGCTAATATGCACCTTGTTCTCAAAAGACTGGCTCTTAAAATTCATGTTAGTAAAATATTGTGTTTTGACTTTTTTGTGGCTCCCAGAGGAACAGGCACAAAGGCTGCTCTTGTTTTGTTTTCTTCTTTCCTCCTTGGGTTGGGATGACTGTCCAGGCAGTGACTCTGGTGGTCTCTCTAAAAATTTAGAGACATATTGTACCCCTTCATACCTGGAGAAAGGGACAGTAAACAGGGAAAAATAAAATAAACCCAAGGACAGGAAGAAGAAGGCAGAAAAGAAATTTCCTTGGAGGAATAATGGCTCAGAATGACCATTACATATACTGGGGAAAGAGGGAGTGGAATGTGCAGGCCCAGCACCAGAGGCAGGCTCAGAAAAGACTGCAAAGGACCCTGTGCTTACCCTCCTGGCCGATCTGCAGACTCTGCAGAAGCCAAAGGGAAAAGCAAAGCTGAATTATAAGCAACCCAGTTTAGCATTGAGAGATTGCTCCAGCTCAAAGCCAAACAGAAATTTTTTTTTTTCTCTCTCTCCTTCTATTTTTTCTCTCCCTCTTTCCCCTCTTGGCTATAAATGTTTAATAAAATTACTTCTCTGTGATTTGGTGACAAGTGAGAAAGTGAACAGAGATGTCAGTGATCACACATGACAAGGTATGCAGTATTGCAAAATAGTTTGAAAAAAAGTTACTAGACCACTGTACAACTACAGATCTCAGGAAGTAAACCTAGGGAAGGGTGAGAAGCTGACTTCCAGAGTTACCGGAACACAATACTCAGAAGTCCAGTTTTTAACAAAACATTGCAAGGCATACAATGAAAAAGGAAAGTATGGCCCATTCAAAGGAAATATTAAATTGACAAAAACCATCCCTGAGGACATACAGACATGAAACTTATTAGATAAAGACTTTAAATCTACTGTCTTGAATATGTTCAAATGGCTAAAAGAAACTATGGACAAAAATCTAAAGGAAACAATGGAAGCCATATGTGAAGAAAATGAGAATATCAATAAAGATATAAAAATTATAAAAAGGAAGCCAATTGAAATTCTGAAACTGAAAAGGGCAATAACTGAAATAAAAAATTCACTCAAGAAGTTCAACAGGATTTGAGCAGGGAGAAGAAAGAATCAGCAGCTTAAAGATAAGACAATTAAAATTTCTGAGGAGAAGAAAGAAAAAATCATGAAGAAAAGTGAGCAGAGTCTTAGGGATCTGTAAAACACCATTTTACCGTTTTACACCATATCACCATTTAAATATAAATTTATTATATATTTTATAATGTTTTATATATAACATATACATAATATATAATTTATATATATAATAGTATACATAATATATATTAACAAATATAAACTATGTATACTAACTATATATAAACATGTATATTAACCATATATATTATGTATATTAACATATATGTTAACTGTTTGTATATAGACAGAGACAAATATTAGCTGAAACCCCTTTAATAAGTGGTGCAGGAGCAACTGGATTTTCACACACAAAAAAATAAGATTAGGCTGGGCACAGTAGTTCACAGTTATAATCCCAGAACTTTGAGAGGCCAAGGCACACAGATTGCTTAAGTCCAGGAATTCGAGACCAGTCTGGGCAACATGGCAATAACGTGTCTCTACAGAAAATACCAAAAAAAAAGAAAATTAGCTGGGAGTGGTGGCATGCACCTGTAATCCCAGCTACTTAGGAGGCTGAGATGAGAAGGTCATTTGAGCCTGAGAGATTAAAGCTGCAGTGAACCATTATTGTATCACCTTACTTCAACTGGGCAACAGATTGAGACCCTGTCTCAAACAAACAAGCAAGCAAACAAACAAGCAAACAAACAAACAAACAAATGCTCTCAGACTAGAGGATTTAAAAATAATAATAATAATAATAATAATGTTGGACTCCTAAATTCAAAATGGATCAGTGACCTGAATATAAGCACTAAAACCATGTAACTCTTAGAAGGAAACAAAGAGGTAGATATTTATAGCCTTATATTTGGCAGTAGATTTTTAGGTATGACAGAAGCAGAAGCAGCAAAAGAAATAAAACAGTCAGACTTCATCAAAATTGTAAGCTTTTTTGTATGAAAAAAATCAGTAATAAAGTGAAAATAACTTACACGATAGAGCATATTTACAAATATTATATCTGATAAGAAACTAACATACAACATATATAAAGAATCCTTACGACTCAACAACAAAACCACATACAACCTAATTAAAAGCTAGCCCAAAGACTTGAATAGACCTTTTCCCAAAGAATATGTACAAATGGCCAATAACCACATAAAATGATGCTCAACATAATCAGTTATTACGGAAATGGAAAAACACAATGAGATATCATTTCACTCCCACTAGCATGGTGATTTAAAAATAAAGAAAGAAAAGAACAATTGGTGGCAGGGATATGGAGAAATTGGAACACTCATAAACTCTGGTGAAAATGTAAAATGATAGAGCCACTGTGAAAACAAATATCTCCTCAAACTGCTAAACATAGAATTACTCTATGACCCAGCCATTCCACTCCTAGTTATATACCTAAGAGAACTGAAAACTTGTAGTCATAGGAATACATGTACATGCATGTTCAAAGCAAGCAGCACTCTTCACAATAGCGAAAAGGTGGAAACAGCCCAATTTTCATCAATAGAAGAAGGGATAACAAATTATGGTATATACACATAATAAAAAGTTATTTAGCAATAAAAAAGAGTGAAATAATTATCAATATATGCTACAAAGTGATAAACCTCAGAAACTTCATACTAAGTAAAAGAAGGCAGGCCACAAAACATCATATCTGATTCCTATTATATAAAGTATTCAGGTCGGACACAGTGGCTCACGCCTGTAGTCCCAGCACTTTGGGAGGCCGAGACGGGTGGAACATCTGAGGTCAAGAGTATGAGACCAGCCTGGCCAACATGGTGAAACCCCGTATCTACTAAAAATACAAAAATTAGCCGGGCATGGTGGCGGGAGCCTATATTCCCAGCTACTTGGGAGACTGAGGTGGGAGAATCGCTTGAACCTGGGAGACGGAGGTTGCAGTGAACCAAGGTCGCACCATTGTCCTCCAGCCTGGGCAACAAAAGTGAAACTCCACCTCAAAAAAACTTAAAAAATAAAATAAATAAATAAATAAATGCAGTATTCAGCATAGGTAAATTCATACAGACAGAATTTATATTGGTAGGTGTTAGAAGGTGGAAGGAGGGGGAAATGAATACAACTGCTTAATGGTTACCGAGTTTCATTCTGGGGTGAAACAAAAATGTTTTGGAACTAGGTAGATACAGAATTTGCAGAACAATGTACTGAATGCCACTCACTCACTGATTTGTTCCCTTAAAAGCAATCAATTTAACGTTATGTGAATTTTACCTCAATTAAAAAGATAATGTTAATGAACTCTGTAAATTGAATACATTGATGCACCAACAAAAAAAGAAGAAAAAAGAAAAGAAAGAAGTAATTCAAGCTAAGATATAGAAGCAGAAAAGCACTGGTAATATTCATGATCTGGTGTATAGCCCGGCTTCAAAGAATACAAAATAAATAACAAGGGATAATGGAAAATAGGCCTCACAAAATAATTCTACTGTGATTATGAGAATAGTCTTCGTCATAACATCGTACTAAAGCAATTGTAATGCTACTCATCAAACAAGTGGTAAGTATTAAAATATGAAAGATACCTCATATTTTGTGGTACAAAAACTATTTTGCATTCTTTGTGGAAATACTGCATCAGTTTTAGGGCTCTACAACTTAATGTGAGCACAGACTAAAAATCATTACAGAAATCATTTCAGTAAGTCATCAAACACTGTAGACACAAGATATATATAAATATCCATATGCTCATTTTCCTTTTACTTTTAAAAAATCTAGAGAATGAGAAAATTCTCAAAGACGGAAACTAAAATAATCCTCAGATTTATATAAAAACACATTTTTGCTTTTTAATGGAAACAACTAATGCAATTAATAGTGGTTATGTTTTCTAATGAACATTTAATTTACTCTTTGAGATATTACTTGTGATTACAAGTCATTACCAAATAATTGCATACAGTACAGTGATTTGTGTCATGTCATTAATTTGTACTGGTGAAAGGGACAAGTATTTCTAAAGTCAAATTCTAGTCTTTTGCAAAAAAAAAAAAAAAAAACACTTTCTTTTTCATAATAAAAATTAATACTGTTAAAGCAAACTAAATATGGCCTGAGAAGGACTCTGTACTTCTGTATTTGAGTCCTTGTGGGTGAACTGCAACCTAACTTAATTAGTAGACAAAATTAAAAACGTAACTCAGGAGTATGCACCTGTAAAAATCGCTGAGTCTTGGCCAGTCCCAGCGGCCATACTTCATACATGGCTGAGTGTTCAAACTGTGTTCAAATAAGGCAAACACGGAGCTGTAAACAATCCAGCTGTTTCTGTACCTCACTTCCTATTTCTGTACCTCACTTTACTTTTTTAGTCTATTAATTTCTTCCGACCACAAGGCACCCTGGAGTCTCTCTGAATCTGCTGTGAATCTGGGGGCTGCCCAATTCACAAATTATTCATTGCTCATATAAATCCTTTAAATTTAATTCGGCTCAAGTTTTTAACAGTACTCATAAATATAATCCTTTTCAATTGCCTGGTGTTTGCTGACAAATCACTGATGGGATAGAAATGTCATTTTCATTTAAAGAATATATCGATAATAGAGGAAGGGTCAGGTTGTAATCTACTTGATTTGGATTTAAATCGTCAACAGAAGAAGTGCCCAGCTGGAGTAGAAGGCTAGATCGCTGATGACTGCCATTGCAGGCATGACTTACCACATGTGTAGCATTTTCTTTTGGGATGATTTTCCTATGAAAATTGACATTTTGCATTGAGTGCAATTGGAGTTGTCCCTTCCCTTTGCTGTAGTCAGTTTACCCAACAGTCGCCCTTGCCCTAAGGGTGCGGCACAGGGAACTCCAGCCCAGCAAGGGCCATTGCCTCAGTCGCTGCAATGGACCAAGCCATAGTGGAAATGGGGGTGGAACATGGGGATCATTGCATTGCTCCATCCTGGGAGTTAAATATCTGTGGTCAAATGTCAATATTCCTAATGATATGCTCTGAGGACCTTGGGAAAACTTCTTATCATGTGTTAGCTTCAATTTCCTCATTTGTAAAAAGGGGACAACTACAGTACTTGGGTTGTTGGGATTAAATGAAAACTGTGTAAGGCACTCAACTCAATTCCTGGAAGAATGAAAAAACATTCAGCAGATAATAGCAGTTATGATTATTGTGAGTAGTTGTCACCTAAGCAAACTATCCATAAACAACAGTTTGCATGTTTGTGCCTTACTGGGAAGAAAACAACAAGTGAGGAAGAAATTCCTAGTTAAAAATATAAAGCAAAATGAGTATTTATATTATAAAGCAAACAATTGTACACTGGACATTTTACAATATCACTTTCAAGGTTCAATGCAGCGTTTGGCATTGAACATGCTTTCTCGGTGGGAACTTAAGTATTATTCTATTTTTAGGTGCCTGGAACAAATAGAGGTTCAAGAAATATCTGTAGGATAAATGAAAGAATTTAACAAACATTTACGAAATGAATTTTTTCAAAATAGCTATTTCATAGGTTAATGATAGTTAAACTAAGAATATTAAAAAATTGAAACCTCTTTTGTGTGTTTCCTATTTGTTCATATTATCAGGATGTCTTAAAAGACTATTCCATTGAGTCAGAAGCAAGGCCTGAGATGCATAAATTTGAGCTTACCAGCCAGATAAATATCTGTCCTGGTAAAACTCTACAATTTTCTCTTAAGCTGTGTCTCAATGTAACAAAATAAAAAATCTTAAATTCCTTTTTGTATAATATAATATATAATATAGCTGAGGCATATAATTATAATATACTATGTATATAATTATTTAATTAAAGCAATTACAAAAGAAAAGTGCATGTGGTCGTTTAGGCTTATCAGCTTTTATCTCACAGTCTTAAACTAAGGTGGTATATCTATTGGTCAAAAATATCAGCTCAGGTTTACATCTCAAAATTTCATTTATAGACTTTTGTTCTGGGAAAATACTCTGGACAGGTTCAAAATAACATGACCAACTCACTGATATTACTGATGTTATTTAGATTTCTACAAGCAGCTTTGATCAATCTCCTGTCACCCAGAATAAAGAAATAATAACTTTGTAAGGAGCTGCCAGACGCCTGTGGTGGCAGCTTATGCATTTAATAAAAATGAATGATGGTGCAAGAGATTCTGAATCCCACATACTTGCTATAGCGTGGTTAGAACAACAGTGCTGCTCTTTCTCCCCACATCTCTGTAATCTGTCAAAAGCACATCTTATTTTCGAGGAAGAATTTTTATTGAGCACATATGTGCCAGGGCTGGCCTAAGGCACTTAAAATATCAATTCAAAATATATATTTACAATAAGTCCAAAAACTTAGAAGTGATCTGAGGTAAAAGTTAAGCCAGGAGACCAATTTAATCAATGGAAGACACCCAGGTTTTTAGTCCTTGAATTGTTAATCAGAAGACAGAGATAGCGGAGAAGGCGAAACAGACTTAAGCTCTACCCTGAAAGAGAAATGGCAAGAGAGTGCTTAAGGGGCTCCAGGTAACAGCATCAAAGGCGCACTTATCATCCAGCACCTCATGCAGCCTGTGGGCCGAGCATCTCACTTCAGTCCTTGGAAGCTGTTTCTCATCTCTATCATCAAGTCATGGTAAATTGTTTCACTGGGTGGTTTGGAGGGCATTGCCTGTCATAGGCACTTCCTTTGCTTCACTTTATATTCATTAAGAAACTTCATTTCCAAAACTCTTATAAAGTTGTAGATGATTCATTTAAGAGTGGGTTTCAACTTGCTGACTATTGGTTGAAGTCCTGTATTGATGACTACTCCAAATGAATCAGGAGCAGATGACTGATAATGACAAACTTGTATGGTGACACTTTCAGATAAATCTAGAAACACCAGTCACTCTGCAGAATCACCAACAGAATCACCAACCTGCCACCCTACAGAATCACCAACAGCATAGCTATTTTAAATGAGAACAATGGATGCTTGGGCCTAAAGAAATTAACCAATTTAAAGGTCACATATTTATGTTAGACCATATGGATACTATTAACTCAAATAATACGGAACCTCAGAGTCTCAGCAAGAAACAGCATCCACTTGAAAATGGTTTAAATAATGAGACCTAAATAAGAGACTATTTAATAGAGTGTGGTCAGGATTAAGAAAAACAACAATGATGTATGCTGAAATCTAAAGGAGCAACGATTTGAGATTACAGCATGGAGGGAGCAGGGAGGAAACACCCTGACCTCTACTGTATTGTCCCTATAGCATCCCATCACTCTTTTTCAATTAGAAGCCAGCTGCTAAGGATCTGAATGAGGACAAACATTGGGCAGAGCCTTGGAGATCACAGAGCAGGGCAGCGGGATCAGAGAATGTGTCTGGGAGAGACCAGCGGAGACTAACCAGCAAAACCCAACCACTTATCCATCTGGCATTCTTTCTTGCCTTTTGTTCACGTTAAGAAATTCTCATGCTAAGTAGAAGGGAGTCATAAAGTATCATTGGCCGTTGTATATCACTATGTGATGTAAATTTCACACTTCCTTTTAGAACTTAAATTAGGATGTTAGACTCCATTTAGGCACCAGTAGAACACTGAAGGAGAAGTAGGAAGAAACAGTTAAGATAAAATACCCACACCAGCCATGATTGGCCTCTATAAATGAACACTAGACCACGATTATGAGCATATCTCAGCTTCCAATTCCGTGCAGCCTTTCTTGGTGGAAGTGTTTGTTTTCTTGGGAAGTCGGGTCTCCAAAAAACATCCGAGGGAGACACAAGAATCAGAAAGTCCTTAAAGGCTGAAAGTTGAAACTGTGAGGGATACTCACTGCTAAACCCTCCACCACATCCCTGGCCCTGGACTCTTGTATTCCGGAGATGGGGGAAAACAGCACCATATATTAGTTCTGAGTTTAAAGCAAATGCTGCAACCAGTGAGTCCTTATTTCAATTTGAAGGATAGATGATGATAGACATGGAGATACATTACCAAGGTCTCCTTCAGGGACTGTTGTCCCAAGGCTGAGAGGGTAACCAGCAGACAGTCTTCACTGGTCTGCCCCTTCAGGGATTGCCCAAGCTCTGAAGAGCTGCCTCCTCTAAGATCATTCCCTTCCTTTAGGTATCATATATCCAGTGACTTACTGAGATGGGTTTTAAAGTTCTGGATCCTTTGGCCCAGTGTGGAAAAACTCAGCCCTTTCCAGCTCCAGGGTGTAATGTAGAGTTCCTGAGGCTATCAGGTCTGAATAGCAGGTTGTCTTCTTTCCCTGTCCAATTATGCTTCCTTCCCCACCTTCTGCAGATGTCAATCCTAAAGACATTCAAAGAGAAGCATACCAGACATTATGCTCCCTCTTAGAGTCTATTTCTTCGAGAAGCAACTGTCACATCCTATCTCTCAGATGATGCTGTCACTGTTTGTTCCATAATTCACATCGGATTTATCAAGCCAGCAGTTTGTAATGGAATTTGCAGAAAAAAAAGAAAATCAAGTGGCAAGTCTCATACCACACTCCTTTCCCTGTAAAACAAATTCTTAAGTCAAAAGCAGTATTTGTGGAACACCATCTTGGCAAGTAAAGAATTCTGAATGTCCACAGAGGACAATGCTGGCAGGAACACATGGGCAAAGGAAGAAAAATTGTATTTGAAAATCATCTCTTTCCTGATGAGAACATCACTGTTCCCTAAGGGATGGAATTTGTCCAGTAGTTCCTACTACTCCTGGGAGGCTGGCTGCCCCCATCTGTAATTCCCAGGGAGTTGCAACATGTCAGGGACTCTGTGCTGGCCTCTGCTGTTAGCACTTAGTGAAAGTGGTAGCCAGACCTGTTTTGGTGAGAGGAGGTCTCTGTTATCGAACCCTTGCATGGCCTCCACCCCTGCCTGGAATGATGAGTAAATCCATTGCATAAGTGCTGGGAAAAGCAGGGAACAGAAGCTTGCTGACATCCACAGCTCGATTGTCTTTCCATCCTCATCTGTTCCACCTGATAAAAGGGCATCTGCCTTACCACAGATACCTGCTGAGGGGTGGTCCCAGGATCATGGACATCCTCACACTCTCTGCTCAGTCTGAGCAACTCATCCATCTGGTCTTTCCTGGACCTCCTTGCCCTTAATCTTCCAATTTTTCTTTTTCTGGGTCCTTGATCAATGAGGCAAACCGTATGTATGCCTATGCCCCTGCCTCACACCACTTCTCTCTCCACACGCAGTGGACATTATTCTGTACTCTTGCAAATTTCCACTCTCCACTGTATTCCAAGGCACTCTCCTGAGTGGGGCTCAAATGCATCACTTTATATTTTGTCATATGTTCACAACCAAGCTGATTGATCTGTGAACCAAGCTGATTGATCTGTGAACCAAGCTTGATCATTTCTTTATCCATCACCCCCGCAACACACACACCAAGAGGCAGAGCCCTGGTGGACAGTGAGAGATACAGGGCCTGGGACACTTGCTAATGCATCTTACTCTGTTCTGGCTCTGCCCATTTCTCATCTAGGAGGTACCTCCCTTGTCTGTATATGGATTACTGTTTTGCCTAAATGATATTATGACTTGATGGCTTTGATATAGCTCAGCTGATGATGGGCGATTTTGGCCACAAGGTTATTTAGTGCCCCATGGTCAGGCAATTCATATATGTTAGGTCCAGTAGCATGTCAAAAATTGCTTTGTTTTGTTTTTTTAATGTATAATTCTCTTCTGCATACGGCTTGACCTTACTTCAATACCCTAAAGGTAAATATTATAATTTTGCATTTGGGCTTTGCTCAGGAGGCCACGAGGGATGATAAAATAATTAGAGTCTAATATGGTTGGATTAACAAGACATGTGTCTCAAATGATAGGACTAGCTGCACAGTAGTCTGGATCTTTTACAGAGCCCTTTTCTTCTTCAGTTCCTATTAAAAGTGGGTAATCCCTCCAAAGTGGGGGATCTTTTGGGTAATACAGCTAATGCACCTGGTTCCCAGGAAGCTGACTCTGAGCTGGAGGTCTGTATGCGTGAAATTCATTCATATCCCAAGAATTCTTGGGATAACACTTCGAGAGGAGTGAAGAAAATGGGGTTAGGCAGAGACAGATTGTTAAATTGTGATTTTAGTTGCAAAAAAGCTCTCAGCAAATCTTTCAGGGAGTTCTACATCTGGGACAGACTTTCAGACTTAAATTGGAGCAAGGGGTCCAGGCCTATATGTTTTTATAGAGGTATCCACTGTAAGCACACATGCTCTGTATAGGGGACATAACCTTGGTCACGGAGGCTCTGTTCAGTTAAAGGCAAATCCCCAAAGAGGAATCAGCTGAGAGCTGTCAAAGGCTGAGGGAATAAGTGTTTAATCTCGGAGATGGAGGGGTGGAGGCATTAGATTTGCCAAATTTACCAATAAAAATACAAGGTGCTCAGTTTAATATGAATTTCAGATTTAAAAAAAGCATAAATATATAATATTTAATCTTTGAGACATATTTATGACTAAAAAACTATCTGTGTATATCTGAAATGTAAATCAAATTGGGTGTCAAACAAAAAGTTTTTTATTTCATCTAGAATGGGCAGGCAACAGAGTAAGATATCACTGCTCTAGCAAAATTTATTATTTTAATGTGAACAATATGTAATAAATACTTGACATAGATTGAATTGTGTGCTCCTAAGATTCCTATGTTGAAGCCCTAACCCATAGGACCTCAGAATGGGACTGTATTGGAGACAGGAACTTTAAGGAGGTAATTAAGAGTCAATGAGATCCTAAGGGTGGGGTCTCAATCCAAGGTCCATTTAAGAAGAGGAAAGGACACCAGATATCACTCTCTCTCTCTCACCAGGCATGAACAGAGAAACGACCACGTGTAGTGGAATCATGCTGCCATCTGCAAGCCTGAAAGAAGTGTCTGCCTCGTCAGACACCCTGGCACCTTGATCCTGGACTTCCAGACTCCAGAACTGTGAGAAATACATTTCTGTTGTTTAAGCCACCCAGTCTGTGGTATTCTGTTTTGGCAGCTCAACTGCCAAAGGGATACAATATCCTTCCCCAATTAAACAGTTAATTGTAAAACAAACAAGCAAGCAAACACAGTTGCTAACTAAATATTTAATTGACACAATAGAAAATAAAGTCATCCATAGCTCTGTATTGGTCACTGTCACTAATATGGAAATTCATGTATACATAATAAAAAAGACATGATCTTTTGTATTAAATGAATACTAAGGCAAGCAAAAAGTAAAACACTTATTATAGAAGGAAGAGTTTTAGACTAAATGTTTACTGAATTTGTTTCATAAGCCATTAAAGTTTTCAGAAAGAGGTGAATAAACAGCAGCAAAGCTTTAATAAATAGAAATTTTCCATAAGAAAAAGCTAAAATTGGGATTGAAACAGAGATGGTGGACAAAACCTGTCCTGACCAGTTCTTTCAAGCCTGTTCATGCCAAAGAAATGTTTCTCATCAGAGTGCTTTCTTCTAACATGATTAGAATAAGTAATTTTAAAACACCATAATGGGGAGTTTTAAATTTTGTGACTAATTATATTTTATTTGCACATATTGGGGTTTCCTAAAATAGTGTCTCTGAATATATTCTTAGTGGTCTAAATTTTCAATATAAATTTTTTTCCTGAGACTTTCCTGAAGTTGCGCATCAGCTTAAGCAGATTTTGGGCTGAGACGATGGGGTTTTCTAAATACACAATAACGTCATCTGCAAACAGAGACAATTTTACTTCCTGTCTTCCTATTTGAATACGTTTTATTTCTTTCTCTTGCCTAATTGCCTTGGCCAGAGCTTCCAACACTGTGTTGAATAGGAGTGGTGACAGAGGGCATCCCTGTCTTGTGCCAGTTTTCAGAGGGAATGCTTCCAGTTTTTGCCCATTCAGTATGATATTGGCTGTGGGTTTGTCATAAATGGCTCTTTATTATTTTGAGATATGTTCCATCGATACCTAGTTTACTGAGAGCTTTTAGCATGAAGGAGTGTTGAACTTTGTCGAAGGCCTTTTCTGCATCTATTGAGATAATCATGTGGTTTTTGTCATTGGTTCTGTTTATGTGATGGATTACATTTATTGATTTGCGTATGTTGAACCAGCCCTCCATTCCATGGATAAAGCCTACTTGATCATGGTGGATAAGCTTTTTGATGTGCTGCTGGATTCGGTTTGCCAGTAGTTAATTGAAGATTTACACATTGATGTTCATCAGGACTATTGGCCTAAAATTTTCTTTTTTTGTTGTGTCTCTGCCAGGTTTTGTTATCAGACTGATGCTGGCATCATAAAATGAGTTAGGGAGGATTCCTTCTTTTTCTATTGTTTGGAATAATTTCAGAAATAATGGTACCAGGTCCTCTTTGTACATCTGGTAGCATTCGGCTGTGAATCCATCTGGTCCTGGACTTTTTTTGATGGGTAGGCTATTAATTACTGCCTCAATTTCAGAACTTGTTATTGGTCTATTCAGAGATTCGACTTCTGCCTGGTTTAGACTTGGGAGGGTGTATGCATCCAGGAATTTATCCATTTCTTCTAGATTTTCTAGTTTATTTGCGTAGAGGTGTTTATATTATTCTCTAGTGGTAGTTTGTATTTCTGTGGGATCAATGGTGATATCCTCTATATCATTTTTTACTAAGTCTATTTGATTCTTCTCTCTTTTTTTCTTTGTTAGCCTGGCTAGTGGTCTATCTATTTTGTTGATCTGTTCAAAAAACCAGCTCCTGGATTCATTGATTTTTTTAAAGGGTTTTTCGTGTCTCTATCTCCTTAAGTTCTGCTCTGATCTTAGTTATTTCTTGTCTTTGACTAGTTTCTGAATTTGTTTGCTGTTGCTTCTCTAGTTCTTTTAATTTTGATGTTAGGGTGTCAATTTTAGATCTCTCCTGCTTTCTCTTGTGGACATTTAGTGCTATAAATTTCCCTCTACACACTGCTTTAAATGTGTCCCAGAGATTCTGGTATGTTCTGCCTTCATTCTAATTGGTTTCAAAGAACATCTTCATTTCTGTCTTCATTTTATTATTTACCCAGTAGTCATTCAGGAGCAGGTTGTTCAGTTTCCATGTAGTTGTGCAGTTTTGAGTGAGTTTCTTAATCCTGAGTTCTAATTTGATTGCACTGTGTTCTGAGAGACTGTTTGTTATGATTTCCATTCTTTTGCATTTGCTGAGGAGTGTTTTACTTTCAATTATGTGGTCAATTTTAGAATAAGTGTGATGAGGTGCTGACAAGCATTCCTATATACCAATAACAGACAAACAGATAACCAAATCATGAGTGAACTCCCATTCACAATTGTTACTAAGAGAATAAAATACCTAGGAATACAACATACAAGGGATATGAAAGACCTCTTCAAGGAGAACTTACAAACCACTGTTCAAGGAAATAAGAGAGGACACAAACAAATGGAAAAACATTCCATGCTCATGGATAGGAGGAATCAGTATTGTGAAAATGGCCATACTGCCCACAGTAATTTATAGATTCAGTGCTATCCCCATCAAGCTACTAGTGACTTTCTTTACAGAATTGGAAGAAACTACTTTAAACTTCATGTGGAACCAAAAAAGAGGCAAGACAATCCTAAGCCAAAATAACAAAGCTGGAGGCATCATACTACCTGACTTCAAACTATACTACAAGGCTACAGTAACAAAAAGAGCATAGTACTGGTACCAAAACAGATATGTAGACCAGTGGAACAGAACAGAGACCTCAGAAATAACACCACACATCTACAACCATCTGATCTTTCAAAAATCTGATACAAACAATCAATGGGGAAAAGATTCCTTGTTTAATAAATGGTGTTGGGAAACTGGCTAGGCATATGCAGAAAACTGAAACTGGACCCCCTTCCTTACACCTTATACAAAAATCCACTCAAGATGGATTAAAGACTTAAACTTAAGACCTAAAACCATAAAATTCCTAGAAGAAAACTTGGGCAATACCATTCAGGACATAAGCATGGGCAAAGACTTCATGACTAAAACACCAAAAGCAATGGCAACAAAAGCCAAAATTGACAAATGGGATCTCATTAAACTTAAGAGCTTCTGCACAGCAAAAGAAACCATCATTGGAGTGAACCAGCAACCTACAGAATGGGAGAAAATTTTTGCAATCTATCGAGCTGAGAAAGGGCTAATATCCAGAGTCTACAAAGAACTTAAACAAATTTACAAGAAAAACAAACAACCCAATCAAAAAGTGGGCAAAGGATATGAACAGACACTTCTCAAAAGAAGACATGTATGCAGCCAACAAATATATGAAAAAAAGTTCATCAGCACTGGTCATTAGAGAAATGCAAATCAAAACCACAATGAAATACCATCTCATGCCAGTTAGAATGGCGATCATTAAAAAGTCAGGAAACAACAGATGCTGGAGAGAATATGGAGAAATAGGAACGCTTTTATACTGTTGGTGGGACTGTAAACTAGTTCAATCATTTTGGAAGACAGTGTGGCGATTCCTCAAGGATCTAGAACTAGAAATACCATTTGACCCAGCAATCCCATTACTGGGTATATACCCAAAGGATTATAAATCATTATACTATAAGGACACATGCACACGTATGTTTATTGTGGCACTATTCACAATAGCAAAGATGTGGAACCAACCCAGAAGCCCATCAATGATAGACTGGATTAAGAAAATGTGGCACATATACACCATGGAATGCTATGCAACCATAAAAATGTATGAGTTCATATCCTTTGCAGGGACATGGATGAAGCTAGAAACCATCATTCTCAGCAAACTATCTCACTCATGAATGAGAGTTGAAACAAGAGAGCACATGGACACAGGGAGGGGAACATCATACCCTGGGGCCTGTCTGAGGGTAGGGGTCTAGGGGAGGGATAGCATTAACAGAAATACCTAATGTAGATGACGGGTCGATGGGTGCAGCAAACCACCATGGCACATGTATACCTATGTAACAAAACTGCATGTTCTGCACAGGTACCCTAGAACTTAAAGCATAATAATAATTAAAACATTTAAAAAAATTTTTTAAAATCCTCCTTTTTTTAGTCACTAATCTTCTGTGTGTGTGTGTGTGTGTGTGTGTGTGTGTTTGTGTGTACCTGTTCCAGGTCATTTCAACCGTTTCTTACTTGAACACTGCCATGCAGCATGCGCATTTGTATTCCTGCTATGATTGGATTGGTGCCCAGTGATCACCTAACTCTAAAATGTTTTATTTTAATGTTATGTCCCTTAAGTGGGAGTAGAGGACTCTCAGGATTCTAAAGAGGGGGATCCAGTACATCCCAATAAACACTGAAGATTTCTACTTGTCTTTGGCAAAACAATCTCACTGTCTCCGTTAGCTTCCTCAATTGTAGGCACAAATTTATGGAAAAGATGGTTGGTCAAATGGGCATCATGATGTCTGCTTCTAGGAATTTTAAAAAGCATATTAAGATACTAATTTAGTCTGGTATCTCCATCTTCACAGCAGTGAATAAAGGACTTTTATAACCTTTGTATAATTTTTCAAAAAGGTTATTTTGCATCTTAACAGAACATCACGCATTAATCCTTAACGCACTTTGAAATACAAAAGATTTAAAAAGAGCTACAGAAGAGGAATATAATCCTTAGGAAAGAGTAAAAACAAGACAAAGAAGATTAAAGGAGGCACATTCAGACGAATAACAATTTGCACTGAAGTATCATTAACTGCAGATGGTTAAGGTGAGTTTAGCATGGGCTGCAATAGAAACCAGAATGATTTAAGATAGACCAATATAGTTCCAACTGGAGTGATAAGAATTCAAATTTTGCAGTCATTGAAAACTAGAGGCTAAAAAATGTAAATAGATACTTTTGTAATCAATTATAATTACTTAATTATGAAAATTATATATGTTCTAAATTACAAATGAAAACTCTATATAAGCATATTGAGATGAAATTGTAGGCACTATGAATAAAGGATGATTAAAGAGGTCTCAGAGAAAATAAATTGGGGTTGGTAGGAAAGTTTTTATTTGCCCTTGTGGGGCAAAGCCAATGGGAACAGTAATACAGAAAAGTGAAAAATCATCTCGAATCCGCCATGGGTCTGACTACTTGATCTGTGGCTATGAGCCTTTAGATGCCAGGGAATAGCATACTGTGGCATTATTTCTCATGAGTATCCCTCAGGTTGGATGCTGTTCCTCTCTCTTCCTCGTTGGCATGTTCAGTAATATTAAGGGATGACAAAAACTTTAAAAGTGACTCTCACCTCTTGTGTTTTCTGCCACTACTCACCCTTTTTACCCAAGAAGAGTTCCAAGATATGGCTATGCCTTTAAAACTTCACAGAAAATGTTGCTGCATTTAACTCAAAAATACATCTGCAAAACAGTATAGAAGGGTGTAGTGAGTTTATTTCCTGGTAGGAAAGATCAAATCTCACTCTTCTAAGAAAGTTTCTTGATAAATTAACATGGACATCACCCCAGCAGTCACAAAAGAAATCAGGATTAAATGAAAATTAATAACCATCTAATGATATGCCCTATTCATTGACATATGAAGTATGACTGCAATTTTCAGATAAAGTTATCACCTTTGTAATCTCTGGAGTATCTAAATTAGTGAAGAGAAGAGGATAGTGTTTACTAGTTCATAATATAAATATATATTTGGCTTTAGGATGACTGTTTGCTTTAGCCATCCTTTTGCTTTGGAAAAGAATCTTTTTTTGAAGTAGGGTGCGAGGGCCCTAGTTCAATATGACTTTTAAAAGGAGGAAATGTTGACACAGAGACAGACACACACAGAGGGAAGATTACGTGAAGACACACACGGAGAAAGCCATGTGAAGACTGGAGTGATGCTACCAAAAGCCAAGAAACAATTGGGGCTACCAGAAGCTGGAACAGGGAAGGAAAATTCTTCCTCTAAGATGTCCCAGGGAGCATGGCTCTGCTAACACCTTGATTTCAGACTTCTGAACTCAAGAACTGTGAGACAAAAAGTTTCTGTTGTTTTAAAAAAACCTGTTTTTTGGTACTTTGTTACGGCAGTTTTAGGGAACTAATAAGCCTCTTAACGCTTTTCATGATGGAAAACCATGATGTTGCCTGAGTGTCTGTGGCCTACAACCAGCCACTGTAATAAACTATAGTGGGCTGTGCTCTTGGCGCCCATCTTTCTGTTGTTCGGATGGTTCAGCATCTCCAACAAGCACATACAGGATGCCGTTTCTAAAAGGCAGCTCACTGTCCCCTTTAAACCGGAATGTAAGAGATTTCTAGCCCTTTATGGGTGAGTGCATCAAACCTCACAACTTGAGCTTACTGGTGGTCCAAAACTGATGCATTTTCTTTGTCAATTGTAAATTTAACACGTTAGAAAAAGTCCTGATGGTTCCCTAGACAAACTCCCAAACTGACATTTGGTTCTCTATTAATAGATTTGCAAAATTCTAATTTTACAAATGAACTTTGGAAAGTATTTCACAAAATCAAGGCAATGGGAGTTCACCTTATAGCACTCCCCTCACCCATTTCGAGGTATGCTTTCCCCCAAGCCTTTTAGTTGACTGGAGTGAAGAACACTTGCACTTCAGCAGCATTGAGAGTTCTAATGGAGTAGACTGTGGAGGAGCTGGAGGAATGGTGCACACGTTTGTCCCTCTCACCACTTCTCCTTCCAGCATCCAATAGTGCAGTCCATAGCCCACTGGAAAAGGACAGATCCTGGCTACATAGGAAATGCTGCATTTTACATGGACATTGCATGTGCAGGCCTGTCTCTAAGCCCCTTCTCTAACCCACCTCATGCCATAACTCTAACCCCTGAGGAATAATATGTAGGGTTTTGACTGCCAATGAATCTGTTGGTGAAAATTATCTAATGGAGTATAGAACACCTTGAAAGTGGGTAAAGTTTAAAAATGAGTAGAGGATAGCAACCATGCATTGCTTGTTTACTGTTAATGTACAAGAAAGGCTGTTGAAGATTCAAAGACTCTTCAAATAATTTCTCCGTGAAGCAGGAGATATATTACTTTAATCAACATGTTTACTATCAGTAAGGCAGCATTTAGTACTGTCTTCAGTAAGTACTTGGAAGTTGTAATTGCAAGCATGCTTAGATCTATCATGTCCTCCATGTCCCTACAAAGGACATGAACCCATTATTTTTTATTGCTGCATAGTATTCCATGGTGTATATGTGCCAAATTTTCTTGATCCAGTCTATCATTTTGGGACATTTAGGTTGGTTCCAGGTCTTTGCTATTGTGAACAGTGCCACAATAAACATACATGTGCATGTGTCTTTATAGCAGCATGATTTATAATCCTTTGGGTATATACCCAGTAATGGGATTGCTGGGTCAAATGGTATTTTTAGGTCTAGATCCCTGAGGAATCGCCACACTGTCTTCCAAAACGGTTGAACTAGTTTACAGTCCCACCAACAGTATAAAAGTGTTCCTATTTCTCCACATCCTCTCCAGCACCTGTTGTTTCCTGACTTTTGAATGATCGCCATTCTAACTGGCATGAGATGGTATCTCATTGTGGTTTTGATTTGCAATTCTCTGATGGCCAGTGATGATGAGCATTTTTTCATGTGTCTGTTGGCTGCATAAATGTCTTCTTTTGAGAAGTGTCTGTTCATATCCTTCACCCACTTGTTGATGGGGTTGTTTGTTTTTTTCTTGTAAATTTGTTGGAGTTCATTGTAGATTCTGGATATCAGCCTTTTGTCAGATGAGTAGATTGCAAAAATGTTCTCCCATTCTGTAGGTTGCCTGTTCACTCTGATGGTGGTTTCTTTTGCTGTGCAGAAGCTCTTTAGTTTAATTAGATCCCATTTGTCAATTTTGGCTTTTGTTGCCATTGCTTTTGGTGTTTTAGACGTGAAATCCTTGCCCATGCCTATGTCCTGAATGGTATTGCCTAGGTTTTCTTCTAGGGTTTTTATGGTTTTAAGTCTAACATTTAAGTCTTTAACCCATCTTGAATTAATTTTTGTATAAGGTGTAAGGAAGGCATCCAGTTTCAGCTTTCTACATATGGCTAGCCAGTTTTCCCAGCACCATTTGTTAAATAGGGAATCCTTTCCCTGTTTCTTGCTTTTGTCAGGTTTGTCAAAGATCAGATAGTTGTAGATGTGTGGTATTATTTCTGAGGGCTCTGTTCTGTTCCATTGGTCTCTATCTCTGTTTTGGTACCAGTACCATGATGTTTTGATTATTGTAGCCTTGTAGTATAGTTTGAAGTCAGGTAGCATGATGCCTCCAGCTTTGTTCTTTTGGCTTAGGATTGACTTGGCAATGTGGGCTCTTTTTTGGTTCCATATGAACTTTAAAGTAGTTTTTTCCAATTCTGTGAAGAAAGTCATTGGTAGCTTGATGGGGATGGCCTTGAATCTATAAATTACCTTGGGCAGTATGGCCATTTTCACGATATTGATTCTTCCTATCCATGAGCATGGAATGTTCTTCCATTTTTTGTATTCTCTTTTATTTCGTTGAGCAGTGGTTTGTAGTTCTCCTTGAAGACGTCCTTCACATCCCTTGTAAGTTGGATTCCTAGGTATTCTATTCTCTTTGAAGCAATTGTGAATGGGAGTTCACTCATGATTTGGCTCTCTGTCTGTTATTGGTGTATAAGAATACTTGTGATTTTTGCGCATTGATTTTGTATCCTGAGACTTTGCTGAAGTTGCTTATCAGCTTAAGGAGATTTGGGGCTGAGACAATAGGGTTTTCTAGATATACAGTCATGTCATCTGCAAACAGGGACAATTTGACTTTCTCTTTTCCTAATTGAATACCCTTTATTTCTTTCTCCTGATGAGAAACTTCCTGTTGGAAGTTCCCTGTCAAGAACTTCCAACACTATGTTGAATAGGAGTGGTGACAGATCATAATTCTCAGCAAACTATCGCAAGGATAAAAAACCAAACAGCGCATGTTCTCACTCATAGGTGGGAAATGAACAATGAGAACACTTGGACACAGGAAGGGGGACATCACACACCGGGGCCTGTTGTGTGGTGGGTGTAGCGGGGAGGGATAGCATTAGGTGATATACCTAATGTAAATGACGAGTCAATGGGTGCAGCACACCAACATGACACATGTATACATATGTAACAAACCTGCACGTTGTGCACATGTACCATAGAACTTAAAGTATAATTAAAAAAAAAATCTATCATATCCTAGGCTGCTAGGCAGTAAGAAAAACAGCAATAATCAGTTTGCTGCACCCAGACTTGGCCTAGGTCCTCTCTCCACTTTCTCTCTAAACCTCGCAAGGAGGCCCTACAAGGAAGATGCCATCAAATTCAGGAACCCTCCTTTAGGAATCAGATAGGGAAAATGACAATTGGAAAGACGGAGCTATTTGATTCTGGTTCTGTATCTTATAAATGACAGAGTGAGAATTAAAAACAAGCCTCATCTTTGCCAAAAAAACATGTTTTTGTTTGTTTTTACTTCATTAACTTGTCATAGTGAAAAAAATGGACTTTAAAAATTAGACTTAGAATCAAGTTTCTTATTTAGTTCTATGACTTTGAAATATGCAGTACCTATCACAATGTCCCTCACATAGAAGATGCTCTAAACATAATTCCTCAATGTGTTTATCTGAGTTTAAGTTTCACTGACATCAAAATGGGCCCACAATACTTATTTTAGTGGCTTATTTATTAGGATTCTGTAAGACAGATAAAAAAGCCCGAGGTGTTTTGCTTTCAATAAATGTCAGTTTTCACTCCCCTTTCTTCTTCTTTCTCTCTAATATTTATTTATTTAAAAAAGAAATAATCAGAAGTTTTCAACATCAGTGTGTGTTAATATTGTGTAACTTTTATATCATGAGATAACTTGGACAAAAGAATCTGCCTTATTGTGTATGACACGTTTTGCCAAAGCAAATGAGCCTGAAAATCTATTTCCTTACACAAGATTACAGAGTTATGTGGAAATTACAGACCATAACTAACAATATATCATGCAAAATGTATAGTCAAAAGGAAACATCAATATAGATAAAAAGTCCTAATGTAAGACAGATGACTTTTTTCTTTTCAATAAAGAAGAAATTTTCAGATAATCTGAGCAGATAAACAGTATGAAATTATTTTGCATTTAAATAAGATCAGTTTTAAAAAGAAGAAATTACCATGCTGGAACCAGCAGATGACACATTGAGTTCACTGGAGTTGCCTAAACAAGTTACTCCAAGTTCCGGCCTGGGATGATGAAGGAGGACACTCACACTCATTCTGCCCCTGATTATGAAAATATTTTTTCTTGTCATAATAATCCATGGTAAGATTGTGTCTGTCCATCTTGTTTCACCTCTTGATTGTAACACGATTTTATCCCATTTCCCAGTGACCTTCTGTGAACGTCATGCAAGTTCATGATGATTTTATTCATTGTGATATACACATGACTTGAAGAGTAATTGGAGAACTTGTTTTATTTTCCTTGGGAAACTAAATAAAAGCAACTATAACAAATCAGTCTTAAAAATATATATTTGAAAGGATAGGCTTACATTGAAAGGAACTTATAAAGTTTAATAGAAGAAAAATCTACTAAAATTTAAGATTAGTGATTGTAGAGAATTACCTTTTACTGTTATGAGAGTTTTTTTGTATAATCCAAAGCATGGATGGCTTTGCTCTTGAGAAAATAACAATTCGTGTATTGATACAATGTTCCATTTTGCAGCTAAAATAAAATCTAACATATGGCCAAGGAAAATGTGCAAGGTACTAACTGGATTTGGCACAATAATAAGTTCATTGGTGAACTCAGTAAGAGCGGAGAGGGAGGCTATTGATTTGCATTGATTATGATGGTGGTACCAAGAAGGTGAAAATAATTAAATCTACCAAAATGAGTCAAGGAATATTTGCAGAGGAAGGGACTTAACCTAGTTCAACAGACATGAGACCCTTTTCTTCAGGAATTGCTAGAAAGTAATGGGTCTCTAAGTATTTTAGAAAATTTTATTGAAATTGGAAAGAAAAACCAGATTGTCTCTGTGGCTGGTCACAAGAAGGAAGAGTATACTAATTTTCTATTGATGCATAATAGATTACCATAAACTGAGGGGCTTAAAGCAACACACGTTTATTGTCTCTCACTCTGCAGGAGTTAAAAGTTGAGGCATGGTATTACTGGATTTTCTGCTCAGGGTCTCACAGGTGTCAGTCACAGTGTTGCCAGGGTGCATTCTCATCTGGAGGCTGGAGTGGGAAAGAACCCATTCCTTCACATTGTTTGCAGAAATCATTTCCTGTGGTGTGTGACTGAGACCCTTGGCTGTTGCTGGCAGTGAGTTTTCAGTCACTTGTCTGCCCACAGTCACTTGTCACACAGACTCCTCCGACATGGCCAATTACTTCATTAAGCCAGCAAAGAGAGTCTCTCACTTGAGGGAGGGACCTCATCCCTCTTGTAAGAGCCTTTACCTGAGTAGGTCAGCCCCACTCAGGATGATCTCTCTTTTTCTTTTCTTTTCTTTTCTTTTCTTTTTTTCTCTTCTTTTTTTTTTTTTTTTTTTTGAGACAAGGTCTTGCTCTGTCACATAGGCTGGAGTACAGTGGCACAATCCTTAGCTCAAGCAATCTTCCCACCTCAGCCTCAAGTGTCTGGGACTACAGACCCACACCACCATGCCTGGATAATTGTTTGAAATTTTTGCTACAGATTGGGACTCACCATGTTACTCAGGCTGGTCTCGAACTCCTGGCCTCAAGTGATCCTCCCAACTCAGCCTCCAAAGTGCTGGGATTACAGGTGTAAACCACTGAGCCTGGCCCATGTCACTTTTGATTAATTTAACATTAACTCATTTGAGGCCTTAATTCTTTCACATTGGCCATATTCTACTAGCTGGAAGCAAGTAACAGGTCACACCCATGTCCAGGAGGAGGAGGTTATGCAGGATATGAACTCCAGTGGATAGAATTGAGTGGGCTCAGTAGGGTCTGCCCATCAAAAGGAGAAAAGAAAATGTTGGAGATGAAGCTGAAGCTAGAATTTCCTGAGTGGTAACTATGCAGTCTAAAAGAGAAAGTTCCACTAAGTGGTCACAGAACTCCCCAGTAGAGGCGGATTAAGACCTTTAGATACTGAAAATATTTTGACAATTCTATATGTAATTTAAAATAATGCTATTTATTTTATCCTAGTGATTAACATTGTCTTTTAAAAAATATTGCATTAACAAATTGTAAATGTTCTAGGCTGGGTGTGGTGGCTCATGCCTGCAATCCCACCACTTTGGGAGGCCAAAGCGGGCAGATCACCTGAAATCAGGAGTTCGAGACCAGCCTTGCCAACATGGCGAAACCCCATCTCTGCTAAAAATACAAAAATTAGCTGGGCGTGGTGGCGGGTGCCTCAGCTACTCAGGAGACTGAGGCAGGGGAATCACTTGAACCCGGGAGGTGAAGGTTGCAGTGAGCCAAGATCGCACTGCTGTGCACTCCAGCCTGGGTGACAGAGCGAGAGTCCATCTCAAAACAAACAAACGAACAAACAAACAAAAATTGTAAACATTCCCTTTTTGCTGTTTTCTTAGGCACATATGTACTCAGTATGCTTATTGGGTGACCCAGTTTTGCTCCCTGTAAAAGATACACAATATTATGTACCTACACCTGAGAGAGAAGGGTATAAGTTGTGGGTATATTTTTTAACTCACAGATTCACCTATTATGTCGAGGAAAGAGAGAAAATATAAATATAATCTATTGTTTTCACAAGTGGCCAACTTTTAAGAATTAGCTACTTCTTTTCAAATAATTTCATGAAAGATCTATATTCATACTGAAGGGGAGGATTTGAAACTCATTAAGAAATAGTACAATTCTCTATTGACTGTTTCTGCTAATTGGCTACTAAATAACATGGCTGTAATAATTGTTTATAAAGCTGCCTTCTATCCCGTTTTAGTTCTGATTATGCAATATACAAAATGAAGAAAAAGGTATAAATTATTTTAAAAATTATCTCTGTTTATTACATACATTCTATAAATCTCCAGTTTTGTTCTGCAAAACTGCTGGTTCTAACTTTATGAAAATCCTGTTCAGCATTTCAGAAAAAAATAGAACCACTGATATTAAGTTTAGCTGCCTCTGAAGTCAAATTACAAAAGCAGGAAATTTTGAGCTACAAGAGTCTATAGGGCTACCAAGTATTTTGAAGGTTGTTCTATTTTTCTTTTCCTATGCTCCACAGACATGCTTCCTCATAACTATAGCACCAGCCTTACAAGGCAAATTCTATTCCAGACATACCTGTTGTGAAGTGATTACAGAACAACACAGGGGAAATCAGAGCAGCTTCCTTTTCACTTCCAAGCTGTACACAACGTCAACCTCAGCAGCCCCTAATTAACGTTCCTATAGTCTCTACTTAGTGCTTAGTTGATGGGAGTTAACCTCCAATCCAAGTCCACTGGTGTGTAGCCCGATAAACCAATTTTTAGTCCTCCTGTTTATTTGGCTTGAGTCAGTTAATTTGAGTTGCCAGGAGGGTTCTGGGGGATTTAGAACTACCTCTGCATCTCTAGATGTCTCGGCAACAAAGAATATAAAAAAGAGCCTCGATCAAGAGGATGATACAAACTTATCACAGACCTTTCTCACTTACTGACTCCTTTCACAAAATTAAGTCTTTCACCAGGACTATAGGTGCATTAACAGGGCTGACTGTGTTCTTAGACCACTATCTTTGTTTTTAAATAATAGGAAAAAATAGCCCGGCGCGGCGGCTCATGCCTGTAATCCCAGCGCTTTGGGAGGCCGAGGCGGGTGGATCACGAGGTGAGGAGATAGAGATCATCCTGGCTAACACGGTGAAACCTCGTCTCTACTAAAAATACAAAAAATTAGCCTAGCCGGGCGTG
Organism: Hylobates moloch; assembly: GCF_009828535.3. Lineage (NCBI taxonomy): Eukaryota > Metazoa > Chordata > Mammalia > Primates > Hylobatidae > Hylobates > Hylobates moloch. The sequence continues at coordinate 48,497,844 of NW_026652284.1, read as the reverse complement.
GTAGTAGTCCCAGCTACTCGGAAGGCTGAGGCAGGAGAACGGGGTGAACCTGGGAGGCAGAGCTTGCAGTGACCTGAGATCGCGCCACTGCACTCCAGCCTGGACGACAGAGCGAGACTCCATCTCAGAAAATAATAATAATAAATACCAAAAAATATCAGGAAACCTATGGTTTTTAAAAATCAGGTATTGGAATGGATCTCCGATAAATTAGTTCACCTCAGTGCTCAACTATGATTCAACTGGTAATTTTGGAAAACAAGGATATTATTTTAACTACCTCACAAATGGAGGTCCATAACCACAGACGTGAGACTAACTGAACGTTCAGTACCTGGGAATATAACAATATCCATTAACCATGGGAATGAGCAGAACATGAACCAAATCACACTCACAATGGAGACTCAAGGAAAAATGGACAAGAGATCCAAGGTAAAACATGCTGTTAAGCCTCATAAGGATTGTTTTTGTGTCCTGGAGCCAAAGCTAGCAGTAAATGATTCTATAACTGCCTAAAGAAGTATTTTTTAAGTCATATTTTGTATATCATTACAAAGAATGCAAGTTAACTGCTGAAAAATAAATCTGTCTCCAAAAGAACATTAAGAAATATCTTTTGGCAAAGAGAAGCCTTAACTTCACTATTAGTCTTTAATTTGCTTTGCAAAGCCACATCATGTAGCTCAAAGTAAATGAAATATAAAGTGAAGTGACTTGCCTAAGTAAAATAAAAACAAATTTGATTCTTTTCTACAAAATTATGGTAATAGCTTTTCTTGATTTTTATGTAGAGTGCTTTTTGAAGTGATACCAGGATTGAAAACTATAAAGCCAGAAGTTGTAACTCAGTTGAAATCAACAATGATATCCTATTCCATTAGAAAACTTACAAGGAGAGCTTGCAGCTGGATTGGATACTGGAACTTTTGTGGCTGATAAAGAATAAAAGATAATTATTTTAGAAAGTGTTCTATTTATTTAAGAAAAAATCAAGTAAAATGTCTATGTCATTAAAAGATTGTCTATGTCCAGATAGTTTATTAATGTGCTTTCACTTCTTCCTCTTCTTTATCAATGCATCCATAGTGGCCCACCCAGCCTGAACCTAAAGTAAATTCAAATTTTCCTGACAAGACTAGGCACGGTGGCTCACGCCTGTAATCCCAGCACTTTGGGAGGCTGAGGGGGGTGGATCACGAGGTCAGGAGATCAAGACCACCCTGGATAACATGGTGAAACCCCGTCTCTACTAAAAATACAAAAAATTAGCCAAGCGTGGTGGTGGGCGCCTGTAGTCCCAGCTACTCGGAAGGCTGATTCAGGAGAATCTCTTGAACCTGGGAGGCAGAGGCTGCAGTGAGCCGAGATCGTGCTGCTGCACTCCAGCCTGGGCAACACAGCAAGACTCTGTCTCAAAAAAAAAAAAAAAAAAAAAAGAAAGTTCCTGACAAGCTCAGGTGGAAAACCTCCCCTTTAAACTTACTTTCAAAGGTGCCAAAAATCTTCTTGGAAAAGAAGTTATAATAAAGGAAAAACAAATAAGAAACAATAAGCTTGACTCAGTGAGTGCCTCCTTCTAGGAGAGGAAGGGTGGTCCCGGGCAGGGTGTCCACTGTTGCTATTTGTTTAGTGCCCAGGGTTCGCCCCAGTCCTGCCTGAGAGGATGGTAAATAAAAATGAAAGATCAATTTCATAAAACTAACGGTGACACTGAGATTTGAGGAGCACCACTAAGGTTCCTCTCCATCAATTTGTAACATAAAAGGAGCAAAGTTTCCCTACAAATATTCAGCAGGACACTTTACAATTTTTGCCATCTTGAGGTTTCTCCCACTTTAGGAGGAGTGGGAAGAGGTGATGGTGGTATACAGAGGTGGTGGTGCTCAGGTTACCTAGTGGGAAACACCTGTTCTCAGCAGATGGCCAGTGAGAAATGACAGGAGAGATTTCCTGAACTTCTATAAAGCACACCATTAAAAATACTCTAGAGATACTTGAATACCACTTTCTTTAAGGATACAGGTGCAGAGAACTGATAGAATGAATATTTTTATATTTATTGGAATCATGTTAGTAAAAATAAAAAGCTACTGAGATCCAAGAAAATAAGGTTGTGCTTCAGTTCTTTAGAATATCAAACTCCTTCCACCCCTATTTTTTGGAAGACTGGTATCATTTCATTTCTATTCTTGCCAGTTTCTGTTCTAATAATATAAGTGGATTTTAAAACTTTTAACTTTTCTTTCCAATGTCATAGGTATCTGTGAATTCTTAAGAGCAGTATTATATGTAAGTGGATCTTCTAAGCAGAAAGATTATTTATTGACTGTGACAGGTGGGACAGCCTGAGGAGGGTTCAGTGACGAAGTATTGCGGGAGCGAGGGCCTCAGGGACTGGGCACATGGTGATAGTGGGAGTAACCCTCTCTCCCACACTCTCCTCCTCTGATTCTCAGCTCTGTTCTCTGCATGTTGGTTCTCCCCATGGCAGGGAGGTTGGTTGCTAGGGCCCAGGCTTTACGCTTACACTCTAGCATTCAAGCAGACAAGTGGGCAGCTGTCCATCTCCAGTTAAAAATATTGCAGAGAAGAGTGCAGATTGTCCAGGCCTAGGTCACCTTCTCATACTGAGCATATGATGAAATGTTCTGGCTATTTTCCATTTTGCATTAAAGTGAATGCTCAACAGTTTCAAGTTCCTCTTCATGAATATACTTCTTATACAGACTCAAATAAATATGAGATATCATTTGAAAAAAAAATGAGGCCATGGTCAACATCAGAATTTTCTCTTTGTTTTACTGTTATCTTTAAGTTAGAGCAATAAACAATGTTTTAAAAGTAATTTGCAAATGCAAAAAGTTATTTATTTAAAACATTTCTTCAATTCTTCAATTTAAGTAAATAACTTTTTTTCCCAACTATGTAGAGTTGGAAAAACCCCAACTACTTATTAACAAAACTTTCCTTGTCTGTATCTTCTTCAAGAAATTTGATCTTTCTGGCTAGTAATAGCATCACTATACCTTTCATCTAAAGCCAACTTGCTAATGTTGGCTATTGCATTTGGTGAGGTAAGTCATCAGTGTATCTGGTTCTAAAGCCACTTAAAATAATAGCAAGGATGCAAACTTCTTAATAGTGGGAGAAATTAGATGACTTGACAAATTTGAATTTTTAGTATTTACTGAATTTGTGTGATTATATGAATGAAAATGAATTTAAAGATATATTTTGTGATTCAGTAAAAATTTCAAGCTTTCTGTCAAGCAGAATTTTAACTTCCACTTCCATCATGAGAATCTAAATTGGTATTAATACAATGAAATTTCCCCTGCGAGGTCATAACCTGCCTTCAGACTAAGTGTAGAAAAAGTAAATAAGTTGTAACATAGCTGACGCGCTGTTAGTTGAGTCCACTTAAAGACTTAAAAATGTGCTAATCACTGCATGTTGATATACTTTATTATGATACGTAATGTGTGAAAAATCATAGCTTATTTTCATAGATAAGTGTCTTATATTAACACCTTGAAAGTTTATCAATAAGATCCTGGAACAGCAGAAATAAAATAAGCCCATTCACAGAAAACAAGCATATATTTAGAAATGTTAAGCAGCATTTACTTAGAGATTAAAACTTGAAAAGTGTTTTCATATTCATTACTGCATTTGGTTCTTATAGCCTTGTAGTTATTATTATTTGAACAAGACAATTGTGATTGAGAAATATTTCATAATAAAAAACTAACTTATATTGATCTAAAATTCAAAATTTTTCTATGTAAAATGATTTCTAATATATGGGGAACGAATTGGTCAAAACTCATAAAGCCAATCCTGGTATGATCACAGTTTATTCTGGGATCAACTTCTAGCAAGCTGGAATCATCACCAGTTTTCTGTCAACTACAATGATACCCTTTCCTGTTTACAACATGTCTCTGTGAGGCCTTATTTTTCAAGGAGCAAAAGCATGAAACCTTTTCACCCACATGAGGCAATACTGCACACACCAGCAGTAACATCTGAACTTGTTCAGGTGACAGCTCATGGCAGAAAATGTTGAGCTTTTACAGATGTTCACCTTTTTTTTTTTTTCAACCAACTTAGCTTATCAAATTTTCTTGAATTATTCAGTTAGGAACATGAGGAGGATTGTCAATTCCTCTCTGACAAGGCCATGTTTCACAAATCAAATTTTTACACCTCTTTTTGCTATTTAGTGATGACATTTGTAGTTTAAGTGCCTTCACCAAAGCCTTTTTTGCCACATTTATATCTCTCTTTCAAATTCTTTAAAATATAATTATGCTCTTCACTCTTCACAGTGTTTAAGCCTTAAAATGATATACAATACTTTGAGTGAACTCTTCTCTTAGCACAGAGGGAGCATGCTTAGATGTTAAGTATCAGGCACTTTTGACATCTTATATGTGAAGAGCTGAAGATATTCTCTCACCACCACAAAGGAATAAGCACCCTTCTTACCTTTTTAGTAGCATTGCTGTGCATGTATTTGATTCACTTCTGTCACAAGAACATGTTCTGAGAAGTTATTTGACACCAGGTCATAACCCACAGATCTGACTCAGCAGATAAGAGAACAAATGAAAAAATGTACTAATGTTGAAGATGCCAAGCTTGCTTGACAATATCAAACGGCATTAGTTTCAGTGATTTCAGTCAAGGAGAAGATGACTTTGATAGAAATACCAAGTTTTAGCAACTACAATTTGCTTGCTGAATTTGATGTCTTTAAGTAAGCCATGCTATCAAAAAGCATTCTTTATACAGTTTCTGAAATGCTTGGCTGTTCAACCAAATGAGCAGTAGAGTCCTGAATAACTGTGATAAAAGTTCTTGGCAAAAACATTTGGAACATAGATGCTGTAAAAAAATAAATATTCCACTTATTATAAGTCAAAGACAATTTTTTCTTACAGAGGTACTGATATCTGGGTTTCCTTCTATAGTGCTACTGTGCCATTTAAATATGTACTTTACTTTCTTTGCTTAAATGAAATGTTCGTACCTACATGCAGTATCTGTTCAACTTCTACACATAAATATTAATTTATTATATTTGTTAGGTTTGTTATGTTAACATCACTTAATAAATCCTTTTCTATTTAAGCTAGAAAGAAAGAATGTTTTGGTCTACAACTAATAAGCTGACCAATACAGCAACAGATATTAGAAATCAGAATTTAATATCTGGTCTAGTTGATTGGAAGCCTGTGATGATTAGCATTACACTATAAAATATTTGGTAGCTCTGAATACCAGCAAGGAGCTATTGCCTAGAATGAGGTGTCAAAGACAAGGCTTGGTTTCAACCGTGTGACTATTGACCCACGCTGTTAGGATGGGCATAAGAGATGCTAGAAATGGGGAGTGAGCTGGCCACTTTTATGTGCACTACAAGACTTAGCAATTTAATATGAAAAAGTCTCATTTTAATTTCTTGCTTTGAATTATAGTCAGAGAATGAGCAAGTTTCCATAACTGACAAAAGAGTTTCTAATCTTTGGTGGTATGTGGATCGGGGCACAGAAAGAAAATCAGTCAGAGTCAGGTCCTAAATATGACTGTGTATATGTGAATAGTTGTTTTGTCTCTTATGTGAAATTTCCTATATAAAATTTAAGACATGGTGGGACAAGCTGAGCCGCTGACAAGTGAAGGATTGATGCTGGGGAGATTCAGGTGCCTTTTAGGCCTCTGTTTTTGGCCTTTTAGACCAGACACACTGCATCTCCATTCCAGGTGTGGAATCCGCTCCTTTCTCATCTGCCTGGACCCTGTGAGGACCTTACCTAAGGTTTTGGTGAGCAGAAGTGTGTTAATCTTCCTTAAGCATTACTGAAAAATGTTGAAAGACTCTAGGCCTCAATCTGTGTCAGATCACAATATGCTTCAAAGATCCTATTTCAGGGCCAACCTGGTAAGAGAAGGTGTATACATCAAACTAACTGTATTTTTGTGTTAATTAATATAGGAAAAAAACTTAGAAGATAAGTGAAAATGGGCATTGATGGTGCTAACTTGGAGAAGTAAAGAAAGGTAATTCTGATTTGGGCCAGAATAATTAAAAAGAAAAAAATCATTGATTATTTTAATAGATATAGCAAAAGTGTGAAAAAGTATTAAGTGCCTTTCATGATACAAATATCTGCAGACAGTTAATAGAAGGAAATGTTTTTAACCTGATAAAAGACAATACAAAAAAGGGAGCCTGTGGGCAGTTCCTCAAAATGCTAAGCATATAGTTATCCTATGACCCAGCAACTCCATTCCTAGGGATATTCTAGGTATACTCAAAAGAACTGACAATGTATATATTTACACAAAAACAAAATATGGTCTATCTCTACAATGGAATATTATTTGCTTATAAAAAGGAACACAGTAATAATATGTGTGGTTGAGCATTGAAAATATTATACTAGGCGGGGCGCAGTGGCTCATGCCCGCATTCCTAGCACTTTGGGAGGCCAAGGCAGGTGGATCACGAGGTTAAGAGTTCAAGACCAGCCTGGCCAAAATGGTGAAACCCCATCTCTACTAAAAATACAAAAATTACACAGGCGTGGTGGTGGGCACCTATAATCCCAGCTACTTGGGAGGTTGAAGCAGAGAATCGCTTGAACCCGGGAGGCAGAGGTTGCCGTGAGCCAAGATAGTGCCACTGCACTCCAGCCTGGGTGACAGAGCAACACTCTGTCTCAAATATACATGCATATATATATATATATATATATATATATATATATATATGTAAAATAACTTAGTAAAAAAATTATTTGACTTTCTGTATAGAAATGGTATAGGGATATAGATACCTGTTGGTGGCTCTGAGTTAGAGGTTCTACGGTGCTCTGTTCAGAGTATATGGGAGGCCATTAGAAAATCCAGGGACTCAAAAGTGTGCTTCCTCAAGTTGCAAGGTCACTGAGCAGCTCCCCAGGTTTGTAGTTGGAAAAGGGGGGTTTAGAAGGGAAGGGTGAATCTCTTTTGGTTGGAACTGGAAGTTGTCATTTATTTTAAAAGATCTTTATGTCCCTTTTGAAAGATAATAATATTATAGCTACCATTTGCAATGCACTGTTCTATTATTATGATGTATGTATGCCCCAAACAACATATGAACTAATTAAATATTCTATCTCCAGATTTCATGCAAGAGTATTCTGACACACAATGTTTAAGCAACTTGCTCAAAATCATTTAGCCAGTAAATGTTTGGCTTTAGAAAAGAATCTATGACCTTGCTGCAGGCCACCTAATAATTTGCTAGATTCTGAGTGATGACTTGATGTAAGAAGACTGTGGGAAGTTTTGTGTTCATTTTTATCCTCCCAAAACAAAACTAAAAATAGAAAAGTTCTTACTGTAGTCAAAACCAAAGTATAAACACTGCTGACAAAAATTAGTTATATTATCATAGTCATTTTGTAAGAAATACATGGGAATATTTAAAAATTGTAAAATTGTCACAGATTTACTGTTTTATTTAAAATGGTTCTAGGGAAAATCCAATTTTAATCTATCAGTTGTTCAAGTATAATCAAATTAATAAATCTATTTTTTAAGTTGAGAAATTTATGTTAGAACACATGAAAAATGGTAGGTTTAATTTATGCAAAGTCATCAGACTTTCATCATCCCCTGACTCCATGCTCACCAAGCATCTTCTGAATACGTTTGTCTTTGCAAGTATATTTACTTCCAAGGAATTTTTTTGTACATCACCAAAATCTTCTTCTGTCTTCTGTCTTCTTCTGTCTGAATCATATTTTTAAATTGCAATTTGGTTCATACACTACCTTCTTGTGAATTTTGTCGTCAAGAAATAACGCTGGATACCGACCCACTTGGAGGAATTGACCATTTCCAGTTTCTATACGTCTAAAGCTGAGGACCAGTCCCTAGACCATGCAGCCTCACCAGCATGATGCCTCCTGGAGAAACTAGGTTCAGTGGGCTAGATGGATGCCCTAGAGAACACCTCTCTCTTTTTTCTTGTCAGCTGCAACATTGCTGTCCTCATGTGGAAGATTTAGCAAACATATCTAAATTAAAAGTGTGGACTAACATGGCCAGCACTGGAACACACACCTCTCAACTTCAAGTCAAATTATTGTTCTCTAAGAGTCTCTATGTCTGTCTCTCTCTTTTGATCTATGTACCTAAAAACACACACACACACACACACACACAATTACTTAAGATTGAGTGAATAAGTAGTTCCCAGAAAAGTGGCATTAGCATACGGTTGCAAGTAAGCATTGTTTTTTTCTGACATTAAATTAACAAAACTGATAAAATTGTGTCTTGTGTAAGAAAAAGTCGTGTAAAGGGAAAGTAGACTGTAACTCTAAAATTTTGAAGTCATTAATTTCTAGATGTAAAATATTTTAACATACTTTTAATTTTTTCTATTATAACATTGATTCATATTGTACAAATTGGTAATTTTTGTTTTGAGATATGAAGCTATCTTTTTAAAATTTTGAGATATAAAGCTTTTTTAAATTTTGAGATATAAAGCTATCTTTAATAAGTCTACCTTTGGTAGAGCATCTTCCTCTTTCTTTCATCAGTGGTAAAGCAGGTAAATAACCTTTGAAAGTTTTTGACTAAGTCTTGAATATTGTAAGGCAAAGCAGACACAAAGATAATTTGTGTTGGCTTTAGTACTAGCTTACGGTTTCCAAGGAAAGTGATATGATTATAAAACAAACAATAACCACCTAGTTTTCAATGTCATAGATATGATACTTAGCAGAATTCTTAATCTTTATCACCCAATTTATGTCATTCTATTCATGGAATAATTCTTTCGAAACTCTTTCCATTCTCTAGAGGTATATCCCCATATATTTTATAACACAAATAGCTGACTTCCCAAATAAAGCATAATGAGATTTTTGAAATGCTGTTCTCTGTCAAGATTTACACATAAAACAATGGGTTACAAGAGTCATAAATTCTGATGAAGAAAATGCTCTTCTGTGCTAGACTAGGGGCAAAGTTCATCAAGAAAGGAAGGATTTTAGATTATTGTTTATATGAAGTATTTTTTTCTAGAAAGAACATTTTATAAGTTAAAATGTCTATGCTAATAATCAAATGTTTAAAGCTTATTTCAAATAGTTTTAGACTGTGTTGGCATTAGAATAATATATGAACATATAAAGCCCACCTTTGTCAAGTCTGGCAGCCTGAAGATGCAAACATGGACATGTTCTCAACCATTACACATAGTTCACTGGATCTCAGTTCACGTGCCATACAGAGTTCCAAGTCCCTGCATCAGCTTGCAACTGATTATTTCTTGGAATTCAGATATGTCGTATGGGGTGCTTCACGTGTGCTCTCTAATATGTCTGTGAACTTCAAAGTGCCATCAGCTGTTTCTCCTTTCCCATTTCGGACCTCTCCATATTGCCCATTGCCAAGGGTCTTAAAGCCACTAGCAAGTGCCTCAGTGCCTACTCCCCAGGGGCTCCTGGAAATCCATCTTTTGTTCTGAAAATTTCACCACCACCATCTTCCCCTATACAGATAATGCCTTTATCTGTGTCTTGACACAATTCATCTTTAGATCAATACTCAATGACCAGTTACATTATTTTAACAACATAACAGAATATCTGTGTATTGGCTGGGTGAAAATCATTTATTTATTTATTTTGTTTTTCCATTAGTAGTAAATCTTTCATTAGAAAACTTAGAATTTTATTAATCTAGACTCAAGGATACAGTCATCATTTTAAGCTACTGCATGATTCCATTTTTTTCCTACATGACAGAATGAGGAACAGAAGTGTTAACTTGTATTGCACTAAAGTGCCTTTCTATTCTTAGATCGAATTGCAAAAATCTTTTCTGTTATGCTTTGAATCATTAAGATATTGGCTTTGAAAGTCCATCAGGCACAGTAAGTGTTTATAGGTTTGTTCCAAAGACACCCTCAATACCATGTCGTGCTGTAAAATAAGCAAATGGAACCAGGGCTGGACTTGATTTAATTAGTTTTGTCTATTGCAAATCACAGGAGGCTTATAGAAACCTCTTAATTCCTCCAGGCTTTATTACTTGGTATATTCACAACACGTATTTTCTGTATCACCTTATTAAAAAAAAAACCCAGGGTAACTACTCAATATCACACTGTTTTTCCAGGCCATCCAAGTAGCATTTTAGAGGAGATGTAATGATTCTCAGCAAGAAGAAATGTTTCATAATTTTGATCTTTGGCACAAAAATTAAAAAGAGCAAAGACAGTGTTTGCTTCCTGAGAGACACCTTCTGTTGCGTTTTTCATCTCAGTCTTTTCTGGTACCCTACAAAACAATGGCTTTAGAGATCTGTTTGGCAAGAGACAGATTTTAAGCATACTTAAATAGGACGGTATATTCTGCTTGATCCATATAAAGTAAAAACTCATGTCCCCTACATTTGATGATATATTTGTCTTTCTCCACTGAAATAATCACTTTTAATAATTCCTAGTGCTTCCCATCAGAAATTTTTTTATTATTATTATACTTTAGGTTTTAGGGCACAATGTGCAGGTTTGTTACATATGTATCCATGTGCCATGTTGGTTTGCTGCACCCATTAACTCGTCATTTAGCATTAGGTATATCTCCTA
>NW_026652284.1:48273965-48482178 GCF_009828535.3 Hylobates moloch | reverse complement strand
TATGGTCTATCTCTACAATGGAATATTATTTGCTTATAAAAAGGAACACAGTAATAATATGTGTGGTTGAGCATTGAAAATATTATACTAGGCGGGGCGCAGTGGCTCATGCCCGCATTCCTAGCACTTTGGGAGGCCAAGGCAGGTGGATCACGAGGTTAAGAGTTCAAGACCAGCCTGGCCAAAATGGTGAAACCCTATCTCTACTAAAAATACAAAAATTACACAGGCGTGGTGGTGGGCACCTATAATCCCAGCTACTTGGGAGGTTGAAGCAGAGAATCGCTTGAACCCGGGAGGCAGAGGTTGCCGTGAGCCAAGATAGTGCCACTGCACTCCAGCCTGGGTGACAGAGCAACACTCTGTCTCAAATATACATGCATATATATATATATATATATATATATATATATATATATATATGTAAAATAACTTAGTAAAAAAATTATTTGACTTTCTGTATAGAAATGGTATAGGGATATAGATACCTGTTGGTGGCTCTGAGTTAGAGGTTCTACGGTGCTCTGTTCAGAGTATATGGGAGGCCATTAGAAAATCCAGGGACTCAAAAGTGTGCTTCCTCAAGTTGCAAGGTCACTGAGCAGCTCCCCAGGTTTGTAGTTGGAAAAGGGGGGTTTAGAAGGGAAGGGTGAATCTCTTTTGGTTGGAACTGGAAGTTGTCATTTATTTTAAAAGATCTTTATGTCCCTTTTGAAAGATAATAATATTATAGCTACCATTTGCAATGCACTGTTCTATTATTATGATGTATGTATGCCCCAAACAACATATGAACTAATTAAATATTCTATCTCCAGATTTCATGCAAGAGTATTCTGACACACAATGTTTAAGCAACTTGCTCAAAATCATTTAGCCAGTAAATGTTTGGCTTTAGAAAAGAATCTATGACCTTGCTGCAGGCCACCTAATAATTTGCTAGATTCTGAGTGATGACTTGATGTAAGAAGACTGTGGGAAGTTTTGTGTTCATTTTTATCCTCCCAAAACAAAACTAAAAATAGAAAAGTTCTTACTGTAGTCAAAACCAAAGTATAAACACTGCTGACAAAAATTAGTTATATTATCATAGTCATTTTGTAAGAAATACATGGGAATATTTAAAAATTGTAAAATTGTCACAGATTTACTGTTTTATTTAAAATGGTTCTAGGGAAAATCCAATTTTAATCTATCAGTTGTTCAAGTATAATCAAATTAATAAATCTATTTTTTAAGTTGAGAAATTTATGTTAGAACACATGAAAAATGGTAGGTTTAATTTATGCAAAGTCATCAGACTTTCATCATCCCCTGACTCCATGCTCACCAAGCATCTTCTGAATACGTTTGTCTTTGCAAGTATATTTACTTCCAAGGAATTTTTTTGTACATCACCAAAATCTTCTTCTGTCTTCTGTCTTCTTCTGTCTGAATCATATTTTTAAATTGCAATTTGGTTCATACACTACCTTCTTGTGAATTTTGTCGTCAAGAAATAACGCTGGATACCGACCCACTTGGAGGAATTGACCATTTCCAGTTTCTATACGTCTAAAGCTGAGGACCAGTCCCTAGACCATGCAGCCTCACCAGCATGATGCCTCCTGGAGAAACTAGGTTCAGTGGGCTAGATGGATGCCCTAGAGAACACCTCTCTCTTTTTTCTTGTCAGCTGCAACATTGCTGTCCTCATGTGGAAGATTTAGCAAACATATCTAAATTAAAAGTGTGGACTAACATGGCCAGCACTGGAACACACACCTCTCAACTTCAAGTCAAATTATTGTTCTCTAAGAGTCTCTATGTCTGTCTCTCTCTTTTGATCTATGTACCTAAAAACACACACACACACACACACACACAATTACTTAAGATTGAGTGAATAAGTAGTTCCCAGAAAAGTGGCATTAGCATACGGTTGCAAGTAAGCATTGTTTTTTTCTGACATTAAATTAACAAAACTGATAAAATTGTGTCTTGTGTAAGAAAAAGTCGTGTAAAGGGAAAGTAGACTGTAACTCTAAAATTTTGAAGTCATTAATTTCTAGATGTAAAATATTTTAACATACTTTTAATTTTTTCTATTATAACATTGATTCATATTGTACAAATTGGTAATTTTTGTTTTGAGATATGAAGCTATCTTTTTAAAATTTTGAGATATAAAGCTTTTTTAAATTTTGAGATATAAAGCTATCTTTAATAAGTCTACCTTTGGTAGAGCATCTTCCTCTTTCTTTCATCAGTGGTAAAGCAGGTAAATAACCTTTGAAAGTTTTTGACTAAGTCTTGAATATTGTAAGGCAAAGCAGACACAAAGATAATTTGTGTTGGCTTTAGTACTAGCTTACGGTTTCCAAGGAAAGTGATATGATTATAAAACAAACAATAACCACCTAGTTTTCAATGTCATAGATATGATACTTAGCAGAATTCTTAATCTTTATCACCCAATTTATGTCATTCTATTCATGGAATAATTCTTTCGAAACTCTTTCCATTCTCTAGAGGTATATCCCCATATATTTTATAACACAAATAGCTGACTTCCCAAATAAAGCATAATGAGATTTTTGAAATGCTGTTCTCTGTCAAGATTTACACATAAAACAATGGGTTACAAGAGTCATAAATTCTGATGAAGAAAATGCTCTTCTGTGCTAGACTAGGGGCAAAGTTCATCAAGAAAGGAAGGATTTTAGATTATTGTTTATATGAAGTATTTTTTTCTAGAAAGAACATTTTATAAGTTAAAATGTCTATGCTAATAATCAAATGTTTAAAGCTTATTTCAAATAGTTTTAGACTGTGTTGGCATTAGAATAATATATGAACATATAAAGCCCACCTTTGTCAAGTCTGGCAGCCTGAAGATGCAAACATGGACATGTTCTCAACCATTACACATAGTTCACTGGATCTCAGTTCACGTGCCATACAGAGTTCCAAGTCCCTGCATCAGCTTGCAACTGATTATTTCTTGGAATTCAGATATGTCGTATGGGGTGCTTCACGTGTGCTCTCTAATATGTCTGTGAACTTCAAAGTGCCATCAGCTGTTTCTCCTTTCCCATTTCGGACCTCTCCATATTGCCCATTGCCAAGGGTCTTAAAGCCACTAGCAAGTGCCTCAGTGCCTACTCCCCAGGGGCTCCTGGAAATCCATCTTTTGTTCTGAAAATTTCACCACCACCATCTTCCCCTATACAGATAATGCCTTTCTCTGTGTCTTGACACAATTCATCTTTAGATCAATACTCAATGACCAGTTACATTATTTTAACAACATAACAGAATATCTGTGTATTGGCTGGGTGAAAATCATTTATTTATTTATTTTGTTTTTCCATTAGTAGTAAATCTTTCATTAGAAAACTTAGAATTTTATTAATCTAGACTCAAGGATACAGTCATCATTTTAAGCTACTGCATGATTCCATTTTTTTCCTACATGACAGAATGAGGAACAGAAGTGTTAACTTGTATTGCACTAAAGTGCCTTTCTATTCTTAGATCGAATTGCAAAAATCTTTTCTGTTATGCTTTGAATCATTAAGATATTGGCTTTGAAAGTCCATCAGGCACAGTAAATGTTTATAGGTTTGTTCCAAAGACACCCTCAATACCATGTCGTGCTGTAAAATAAGCAAATGGAACCAGGGCTGGACTTGATTTAATTAGTTTTGTCTATTGCAAATCACAGGAGGCTTATAGAAACCTCTTAATTCCTCCAGGCTTTATTACTTGGTATATTCACAACACGTATTTTCTGTATCACCTTATTAAAAAAAAAACCCAGGGTAACTACTCAATATCACACTGTTTTTCCAGGCCATCCAAGTAGCATTTTAGAGGAGATGTAATGATTCTCAGCAAGAAGAAATGTTTCATAATTTTGATCTTTGGCACAAAAATTAAAAAGAGCAAAGACAGTGTTTGCTTCCTGAGAGACACCTTCTGTTGCGTTTTTCATCTCAGTCTTTTCTGGTACCCTACAAAACAATGGCTTTAGAGACCTGTTTGGCAAGAGACAGATTTTAAGCATACTTAAATAGGACGGTATATTCTGCTTGATCCATATAAAGTAAAAACTCATGTCCCCTACATTTGATGATATATTTGTCTTTCTCCACTGAAATAATCACTTTTAATAATTCCTATTGCTTCCAATCAGAAATTTTTTTTTATTATTATACTTTAGGTTTTAGGGCACAATGTGCAGGTTTGTTACATATGTATCCATGTGCCATGTTGGTTTGCTGCACCCATTAACTCGTCATTTAGCATCAGGTATATCTCCTAATGCTGTCCCTCCCCCCCTCCCCCCTCCCCCCACCCCACAACAATCCCCGGAGTGTGATGTTCCCCTTCCTGTGTCCATGAGTTCTCATTGTTCAATTCCGACCTATGAGTGAGAACATGCGCTGTTTGGTTTTTTGTCCTTGTGATAGTTTACTGAGAATGATGTTTTCCAGTTTCATCCATGTCCCTACAAAGGACATGAACTCATCATTTTTATGGCTGCATAGTATTCCATGGTGTATATGTGCCACATTTTCTTAATCCAGTCTATTGTTGTTGGACATTTGGGTTGGTTCCAAGTCTTTGCTATTGTGGATAGTGCCGCAATAAACATACGTGTGCACGTGTCTTTATAGCAGCATGATTTATAGTCCTTTGGGTATATACCCAGTAATGGGATGGCTGGGTCAAATGGTATTTCTAGTTCTAGATCCCTGAGGAATCGCCACACTGACTTCCACCATGGTTGAATTTTTTTTTATAACGATGAGAATATTATATTAATTTATGTAAATTTACCAACTTACATAAATTCATGTAAAAATGTGCCGGAATCACTTCCTGTAATTTGTTGCTCCACGTGAGACAAAAAGCCAACTACATGTAGATTGTAGGTCTAAATGTAAAAGACATGATGATAAAACTTCTCATCTCAAACATGGGTAATATATTACTCAAAGTTCTTCAGATAATGAGAACTAATTAGAGATATAGAAAGATTGACAGTAAGGAAATAGTCTACGTGATTATGGAGGCTAGAAAGTCCAAAATCTGCAGAGCCAATGTCCCAGCTTGAGTCTAAAGGCAGAAGTTACTGTAGAAATAGGAAAAGGTGATGTCCCCATTTGAAGGCCTTTGGGGAAATTAGGTTTTTGTTCTATTCAGGCCTTTGTCTGATTGACTGAGTCCCATCTACATTAGAGAGGGCAATCTGCTTTATTCAGTCTGCTGATTTAAATATTAATATTACCAAAAAAACCCACATAGAAACTTCCAGGATAATATTTGACCAAATATCTCAATACCCCATGGCCCAGTCAACTTGATGTATAAAATTAACTGTCATGGGTATTATGAATATACATGTGGTTTGGAGAACTAGTTCTTGACAGAAATTAAAAAGGATTTAACTCAGGAGTTTGACACCAGCCTGGGTAACATGGGGAGACCCTGTTTCTATTTAAAATTTTTTTTTAAATAGTCAGGTGTGGTTGCACACATCTATAGTCCCTGCTACTGTGGAGGCTGACATGGGAGGATTGCTTGAGCCCAGGAGATCAAGGCTGCAGTGAGCCATGTTGGCGCCACTGCATTCCAGCCTGGGCTACAGAGCGAGACCTTGTCTCAAAACAGAAGAGGCTTTAACCATAAAGAAAAGATTAATAAAACGCCACATTAAAATTAAAGTTAACAAATTCTGTTTTCAGTAGCTACAATTTAGGGAATATATTTACACAGTAAAATATGCTACAGCAATCAGAATAAATAATCTACTGTTATAAGCAATAACATGGATAAATCTCACAAGCATTGTGTTGAATGAAAGAAGCCAGATGCAAGAGTGAATGTTCTATAATTGCACTTATGCTAACTCTAGCAACTAACATATATGATCTTTAGAAGTCAGGATAACACTTGCATTTGGGGAGAATAAGGATAAAGATCTGGGGATTATTTATAAGCTTACATTCACTTTGTGATAATTCATCAACATATACATTTATATTTGTATGGTTTTCTTTATATATAACGTACATATAAATAAGTCAACTGCAAACTTTCTTATATTTAACAGCAGCAGTTAAATTGCCAGTCTAAAGTACAATTTTGCTATATCTTCTAGAGTTATTAATCATCAGAGGAAATGAAGACAAAAATAAATTCGCAAATCCAAGAGGAAGACACAATCAATACTTATTATAAAAACACAATTTTAATATAAAGAAAGATAATATAATTAGAGTTAACATTTATTACATTTAATACTGCTAAATCTAACATTAGACAAAAATACATCTCAGATTCGTTTTAAAAAACACATAATGTGTAAGATAAAACAAGTATAAACATATACTGACTCAGAAAAATTTAAAGTGAAAGAATAAGTGATTACATTAAATAAACACTGCAATAAGTGTTGATTGTATTGGCAGAGTATTGAATGTCAAAATTAAGACAGCTTCATATTTATACAACAAAAAGTGGACTGATAAGTTGCCTTATTCTCATAAAGAGAAAGTTCTGTAATAAAGATATTATTGTTAGGAATTTGAATGTATCACAAACTAGCATCAAAACAGAGAAACTTCAGATAGAAAAAATGACAGGGAATACTAACAGATGGTTTTAATTTTCCTACCTCCGCAATGTAATCAGTAGTCTTGATGCAAACTGCCAGAATATGATGTTTGGCTTGTAAGGTATGGCAAAAAATGTTCAAATTTAAAAGTTTTTAGGCCTTTAAAAATGTTCTCTAGTTTTCCAACTTCCACATCACTCCTTATGTTACATCTGTTCAGTGCTTCGTGAAATTCATTCAAATCTATAAGAAACAGAAATTTATTATGCCAATAAAATCATTGCAGATTATGAGAAACGAAGTAAATTTCCACATTACTTTTACTAACTGTGATGATTAATTTTATGTGTCAGCTTGACCAAGTCAGGGGATATTCAGATATTTGGTCAAACATTATTGCAAGTATGACTCTGAAGGCATTTTTAAATGAGATTAACATTCAAATCAGAAGGCAGAGTAAAGCAGAGTGGCCTCCCTAATGATGGTAAGCCTCGTCCAATCAGGTGAAGACCTGACTAGAACAAAAAACTGACTCTTCTTCCAAGCAAGGGAGAATTCTGCCTTTCTGACTGCCTTTGAACTGAAACTGTTTTTTTGTTTTGTTTTGTTTTGTTTTGTTTTTCTGGCTCTGGAGAAAAAGAGCAGAAAAAAAAAAAAAACCCTGTTTTTTCTGGCTCTGGCTTTTGCCAGCCTTCAGACTGAAGGTATTTCAGAATGTCTAATAATCACACAAGTAAAAACCTTTTATATCAAATCTATGCAATATTTCATCATCTGTGTATAATTTTCTATTTTCCTAACAATACACACACACACACATTTTGTGTATTAGATTTATTTTTCTACACTGACTGCAAATTTTTATTTCATTTTGCTAAGAAATGTGTTACACTTTTCTGCAATTTAGACCTCCCTTCCTGTGCACTGCCCTCTCCTATTATTTGCCTGTTTTGTTATTGCCTGTCTTTGTTTGTTGTAGAAATTATTTACATAATCTTACTAGTAATAATGTCTAAATTATAAATGTAAAATGTTTTATCAGTTCTAAAACTGATTGTGAATTGCTTTTTTTCATTTTAGTATCATCATTTAAGAACCATTAAAATTCAGTCTTACTGTAGTATAATTTGTTGGTCATATCCATTAGAGTTTTTGTTTCTTTATCTTAATAGATATTCATACTTTGGGCCAATAAAGATTACACCAGGTATTTTCTTCTAAAGTTCATAGTTATTTACTTTTACATTTATATCTCTAATTCATCTTTAACAAAGAGTAGTGTTTCAGTGCTTTGTTTATCCATATGAATAACCAGTGGTCAGAGTATAATTGGTTGATTCTTCCCCCACTGTTCTGTGTGTACCCGAATCATATAGCAGCAATTATATAACACATAAAACAATTGTATAACCTGGATGTATTTTGGGATTGTCGCAACTTTCCAATGCATTTTCTCTGGTAAAGCAATATTTGTCTTCAATCAATTTCTTCAGTATAATTGGAGATATTTTTGGCCACTGACTTTTCCAAAATAAATGTATACATTGCTTGTTAAATTTTATTTGAAAACATGTGCTAACATTATTTTTAAAGAATCTCTGCTTATAGATACTTTTTTAAAAGAATCAATGTGCTTTTATTGACTATGTTTAAGAATGTGGTATACCTCTCAGTTAAAGTCTTCTCATATGTATTCCAACAAATACATAAAGAACAACAAATTATTCTACATAAAGCAACTACAAATATTTTCCCAGACTTATTTCTATTAGTTCTAAAGTTATCATAAATGTTAACTCTTTTAATATTTATATATTCTCACTCTTTGTGAGAACATTTCTGTGATGGTATTCAGGAATACAATTGATTTTTCTAAACTTAAATTTAGTCACCTTGGAAATTATCTTACTTATAAAAATAATTTCTCCATAGATCCTATAGGATTTTCCATGTATCCTTTCAATTATCTGTTAACCATGACTCTTTGATTTTGCCATGTCAAATCATTATATCTTTTTTTAAAAATTTTCCTTGCCGAAAAGGGCTGCCAATACAATATTGATGAGAAATGATCATAGATACATTCTTACATGATTTTAAAGAAAATGTAAGGGGATAATTCTTAAATAAGCAAAATTTCCTATGATCTTTCTTACATGAGGAATTTTATTGTTGGATTCATAGATATGGTCAATCTAATTTTCCTTGTAAAATAAGTTTTGCATTGAATTATTCATAAATGTTTTAAAGTTAAATTATCCTGATGAGATTTTAATTGCTCATGATTTCTATTTTCATATAAAATTGCAGAGTTTATTTTGCTAATAATTTCCTTTTAGAATGGTGGTATCTAGAGCTATAAGTGAGTTTGGCCAGTATTTTTTTCTGGATTTTGCATTATTTGCTTTTATTTTGTCTTTAACACATATTGGCTTCAAATAAATAAATTAGAGAATATTCACTTTATTTGCAGTTTAATCCTAATTTGGTTAATGTAGCCTTTATTTTTTAGAAATTACTTCTAAAACTATTTATGTTGTTGCTTTGAGTAGGCAAAATTTAAACTACTGATTCAACCGTCTTGATTTTTTTTAGTTTTTTTTTTTAATACCTATTTCCTTCTGTTTCAGTGTTCGTAAGTGATTACTTTGGGAAAATTTTCCAATTATTTTATATAAATTTAAAGTTGATTGGCATGACAATTTTTCCTACTAATATGTTAGGCACTATTGAATACATAACTTTGTCACTGCATGCATTTATGCAAACTGGTTTTCTTTCTATTTTTATTGATACATCTTACCATATACTTTTCTGTTTATTATTTTTAAACAATCGAATCTTTGATATTCTATTGAGTGCATTTTTATTATATCAGTATTTGATTTCGCCTGTATTGTATCATTTTTTTCTATTGTGGGCTTATACAGATACAATTTTTTGCTAAATTATTAAGTTGGAAATTTGTTTCATTAATTTTCATCCTTTTAAACAAACATAAGCATTTAAGGGTCTGAATTTCTTTTGAAATACGCTTTAGCTACATCTCATGAATTCCTATCAAAACATACTTTTACAAGTACAAAATTTTAAGGTCTTTTTGTACATTTTTATTTATCAATGAGATATTTACAGGTGGGATTTTACATTTTACTTAGATATACAATTTGTAGTTTATATTTTATTGTAGATTTATAATCCAATATTTTTGTTGTCAGAGAATGTCATAGTATATTAATTTTTTTGACATCTATAAGAGTTGGATGTAGGGCTTAGAAAATAATCAATATTCAAAATGTGTCTTGTGTGCTTAAAAATATTGGATATATCTAAATTTTATTTTTTATTTTTTATTTTCCAGCATTTTTGAGGTATAATTGTAACCATAGAACCAGCTCCAGCTGACTAATGATTGCTTAAGTTGTTTCAGGTGGTACAGAGCCAAAATTGCCCAGCCATGGGCAATGGAAAGAGCTTTAACCTCCTAACTCTGAACACCATCAGCCTGGCAGAACAGCAGAGACTGTTGACATCACCAGGGACTAGCTGGGACCGCTGTAAAAGCTTGACTCACCCCCAGCTTGGAGAGACAGATTCGAGCATTGCCTCCTGTCTCCTTGCCAGCTGACTTGCAACAAAGCTTTTTTCTTTTCTCAAAAGCTAGTGTCATGGTGTTGGTTTCTATGCCCATCACACAGTGAGCCCATTGCTTGGTAAAGTAATTAACAAAAAAAATTCAAAAATAGTTAAAGTGTACAACTTTATGTTTTGATATATGTACACACTGTTAAATGATTACCACAGTCAAATGAATTTGCATAGCAATCACCTCACATAGTTACTTTTGTGTGCATGCTTGTGTGCTGACAGTATTTAACATCTATCCCATTAGCAAATTTCAATAATATAATATATTATTATTAACCATAGTCACCATACTGTATACTAGATCTGCAGATTTTTTCATCCTACATAACTTCAACTGTGTGCTCTTTGACCAACACCTCCCCATTTCCTCCTCCCTGTAGGCATTGGCAACCATTACTCTCATGTGCTTCTGAGAGTTCAACTTTCTTAGATTCCACATATAAATGAGATTATGCAGTATTTGTCTTCCTAAACCTGGTTTCTACATTTGCATGCTGAGTTTGCAAAATGTCCACAAAATTACATGTCATTTATGACATTTGGAATTGCTATATTCTTGTTTATGTTTGCCTAACTGATCACATTCTTAGGGAACAATGCTGTAATCCTGCATGCTAATGTCAAATTTCCTTTGTAAGTCTATCAGTAATTTTTCATCTGGTGTATGGAAGGTATTTACCATAAAGTAAGTTAACCTTTGTACTAACTGAAATATAAACTCTATTCAGATTTTCTTAATTTTTTGCCTAATATCATTTTTTTCTGTTCCAGGATTCAATTCAGGATACCACATTTCTGGTAGTGACAGGTTCTTGGTTTTCCTGATTTTTTATGACCCTAATAATTTTGATGACTATTGCTTAATTATTTTGTAGAATGTCCCTCAACTAGAATTTGCCTTATATTTTTCTCAGTAGACTCGGACTTTTGGGATTTGAGGAGAAAAACCAAAGAGATACAGTTCATTTTCTTCCAGTATATTAGGGGTATATACTATCAACATGACATCACCATTGAAGTTGACTTTGATCACCCAGTTGAGGAAATTACACAGGATTCTTTTGATGCCGTTTCACTAGCCAGAAATCTCCATGGTCAGCAGTGCCTCTGACTTGGTTTCACTTGGCTCTGGGCTCACCACTGGGCTCACTCTGCCCACTCAGCCCTACAGGCTGTGCTTGGCTCATGCCTGGATTTTGCAACCACCATGTGCTCCGCACTCAACCCAGGGCTGGGTCTGACATGCCACGACCTGCTTCCACCTTGGGCGCCTGCATCTAGATGAGGGGTACTCAGTGATGCCCAAAAACTCAGAAATGCCAGTAACTGCAGATCCCCAAGTGGTGGTGTGGCTCTTGCCTGGGGAGTCCCAAGGTCTGAGTCCCCAAGGACTCAGCATGGCAAACAAGGGCAGTGGGGAGCGTGTTGCAGCTCATTTGTGTTATGGCTCATGTTTGTTCCCACCACCCACAGTGCAGTGAATGGTGGAGTGGGGGCATATTACAGTTTATTCATGTTACAGTTCATTTTCCCCACTTGTAGCATGGTGAATAGGGGTGCGTGGTGCCCAGCAGCTTGGCAAACTGGAGGGAGGGTTCATGGTGTTACAGCTGCTTTTGCACCCTCTGTTTGGCAGGTTCTGTGTTATTGTCCCACGTCCAAGAGGAATGAGGTACACTGACACCAGAGAGTGAGCAAGATGGAGAAGAGATATTTTGAGCAACAGAAGCAAAGTTCTCAGCAGAGAGGGGACCAAGAGTGGGTAACCCTCTGTGTGAGAGGGTCCCGAAAGTCAGTAGCCCAATGTGTGGCTGAGTCTGGGGCTTTTATGGGCTCAGAATGAGGGAGTGAATGCTGACTGGTCCATGGGTGGGCCTAGGAAAAGCATCATTTGATTGGGTAAAAGACATTGAGGAAGTTCTCACTCCAGTTGTGGACTCTACCCAGAACTGGCAGCTCAGTTCAGACTTTAAATTATCTTTGGTTTGAAGGTTGGGTTTCATCAGGGACCCGCCCCTGTCTGCCTAGGAATTTGTCTGTCTCCTGCTACTGTCAGTAATAATTGCCAATACTTACTCTCACTTATAAGTGGGAGCTAAATACTTTGTATACAAAGACATGGAAAGTGGCATGATAGGCCTTCAAGACTCAGAAGGGAGTGAGGTTGGGAAGAAGGTAAGGGATGAGAAATTGCTTAATGGATAAAATGTACATTGTTTGGGTGATGGTTACACTAAAAGGCCAGACTTCTATGCAATATATTCATGTAACAAAACTGTAGTTACGTCCCTTAAAGTTATACAAACAAAACAAAATAAAAACAATACCTCATAATTTATTTTTTTTAATTAACTCAAAATGGATCACAGCTGGGTGCAGTGGCTCATGCCTGTAATCCCAACACTTTGGGAGGCCAAGGTGGGTGGATCACTTGATGCCAGGAGTTCAAGACAAGCCTGGGCAACATGGCAAAACTCCATCTCTACTAAAAATAAAGGTTAGTCAGGCAATGTGATGTGTGCCTGTAGTCCCAGTTACTTGGGAAGCTGAGGCATGACAATTGCTATAACCTAGGAGGCAGGGGTTGCAGTGAGCCGAGCTTGTGCCACTGCACTACAGCCTGGGTGACAGAGAGAGACTCTGTCTTAAAAATAAAACATTAAAAAATTAAAAAAAAAAATGGAACATAAGTGTAAGGCATCAAACTATAAAATTTTAAAATAAAATATAAGAGAAAACTAATCTGACCTTTAGCTTGGTGAAGAGTTCTTAGACTTGACATCAAAAGCACAAGCCATAAAAGAAAAAAATTAAGTTGTATCTTATCAAAATTAATTGATTTTACTCTATAAAAGCACTCATTAAGCTATAGGCCTGGAGAAAATATTTCTAAACCACGTTTCTGACAAAGGACTCATGTCTAAAATATACAAAGAACTTCCAAAACTCACTGCCAGAAAAAAAAGCCCATTAGAAAATAGACAAAAGACATGAGCAGACATTTCTCTGGCATCTAAGTGTATTAAAATATGGTCAGTATCATTAGCTATTAGGAAAATGCAAATTAAGGCCATAATGAAATATTCCTGCATGCCTATCACAATAGCTAATTTTTTTAAATGACAGTAACAATGCTGACTAGAATCTGGAAAACCTGATTACTCATATATTGTTGCCAGGAATGTCAGATAGCACAGCTTCTCTGAAAACAGTTTTTTAGTTTCTTTTTCTTTCTTTCTTTTTTGAAGGAGTTTTGCTCTTATTTTCCATGCTGGAGTGCAATGGTGTGAGCTTGGCTCACTGCAACCTCCACCTCCTAGGTTCAAGCAATTCTCCTGCCTCACTCGGATTACAGGCCTGCACCACCACACTCAGCTAATTTTGTATTTGTAGCTGAGACAGGGTTTCTCCATGTTGGTCAGGCTGGTCTCAAACTCTTGACCTCGGGAGATCCACCTGCCTCAGCCTCCCAAAGTGCTGGGATTACAGGCGTGAGCCACCGTGCCTGGCCCGTTTTTCAGTTTCTTACAAACTAAACATGTGTGTGGAGGAAACCAGCCCCACACCACCCAGAGGGTACCCTGAGTCTAGCAGACACAAAGGAGTTAGAAAGAGACAGAATAAGCCTTTAAAAGGGGGGGCCAGGGGACCAGAGCATCGGAGGCTTTCTCACGGCCCAGATCTCTTGGGCTCCACCCAGTTTATGGGTTTACAAGCTCTTTGTTGTTAGGGCAGATGGGCAGAGGAGGAAGGGATGAGGAAAAGGATTAATCAGTGAAGGAGAACTCGTGAGTCATTCAATAAAATGTATAGCAGTGGCAGTTTCTGTGAATTTCTTTGAGCAAAGGCGTGTGTCTAAACTACTTAAGATCTTTAACTTATGGGGACTGAAACGGGTGGGAGCAGGTTTCAGGAGGAGCCAAGATGTTTGATTATACTCCACTGCTTCAAGGGAGTGTTATCTCCCTGAGCAACCTGTGGAATGCTGCTGAGTGGTTATGCACTCAGGGCATAAAGACATGAAGGCAATAAGGAGACTTTTCTCCTCAGAGGCTGCCCATGGCTCCCCATGAGTGTCTCAAACAGGGGAGACCAACTCAACCGGCACCCTAGAAACTCTCTTTCCCACAATGTGCTTGGCATATAACCCAGCAATTGCACTCCTGGGCATTTATCCCAGAAAAATAAAAATGTGTATTCACACAAAGTTTTGCATGTGAATGTTTCTAAAAGCTTTATTTGTAATAGTCAAACCACAGAAACAACACAGATGTCCTTTAACAGTTGAATTATTAAAGAAACTACAGTACATCAATAACATGAAATACCATGTAGCAATAAAAGGGAAGGAACTATTGATACACACAGCTTGATGGCTCTCCAGGGGATTTTGTTGAGTGAAAAAAGCCAGTTCCAAATGATTGCATACTTTAAGATTCCATCTAATTAACATTATTAAAATGAGATGATTATAGTCCTGAAGAAGTCATTAGTGGTTTCTAGGGATTAGGTGAGAAAGAAAAAAAAACTTTTTATCTGAGGACTGGGGAGCCCCTTTAAATTATCAAGCCCAGAGATGCATTTAAAGTGTCACAGCAGTCAGGTCTCAGTCCCCCTTGAGCTAAATAATTACCTCTTGAAGCCACTTGCTATGCTCTAGACTAACTCACGCCAAGTAGCCATAAATGCCGTACACCCTATAGCTCAACAAAGTATAGCCAATCACTAACCAATGTTATTTTGTAAGCCAGTGACAATTGCTGATCAGCAATTTACATAATTGCCTCCTCTCCTGATTCATCATTTTTTTCTTTAAAACCTTGACCCTCTCCTTTGTTCTCTGGAACACTCTCCATGGCAACCTGGAACTGTGCCCTGGGCTGCAGTCCCAGGCTGCAGTCCCAAACCTTGGCCCAAATAAACCCGCTATATTAATTTAGCCTCAGCTCTTGCCTTTTAGGGCAATGTAGTGATGGGTGAAGAGGGAGGTTGTGGCTTATAAAGGGTCGCACAAGGGAGGTTTGTGATGGAATTGTCCTCTAGCTTGACTGCAGTGGTGACCCTACAAATTCACATGTGATAAAATCGCCAAGAACTAAATGCACACACACACACACGTACACACACACACAAGATTACATTTAAAACCAATGATATTTGAATACAGCCAATGGTTTATATTAACATTCTCCTATTGTAATATCTTACTTTATCTAACCAATGTGTTACCACTGGATGACACTGGGTAAAAAAGTGTGTGGGCTCTGTATTATTTCTCACAACTGCATGTGAACATACAGTTATGCAAATAATATAAATAAATCACTTAGACCAAATGCATCTTTTAGGTGTTAAAATAAAATCTTTATAATAATATTAACAATTATCATCATTATTATTAGTCACTTGTAATCTGAAGCCTGACCCCTTCCTCCTTATCTTCTCCCTAAGCTGTAGCAAAATAATGGATCAAAGCTTGATTTTCTTCTAACAAGTTCATGAATCTTCTTAAAAATCATTCTGAACTGATTATCAATTACTTCCGCATTAGCCCAGTCTTATTTCACCGAATAGCCACCTTGTAGCTATTTAAACAGAACTCACTTATGATGCACCAAGTACTGTATCTTCCCCAGGAGACATACATATTCATAATTTATATTCCCATCTATTTTAAAGTGATTCATTCCTGTCATAACATTGTCTTACTAATTAGGGACACATTTCTTCGCCATTCCCTTCCAAATATCCCAAATGTGACATCTAAACAGCCTCCTTTTAAGACTTGTTTCATCTATAAATGACTCCTTCAAGGTCATTGATACCTTTTTGCACTGCTGAGAACCCTTTGTAAGTCCATTACTTTCTATCTACCTGATGTAAATAAGTCCACGTTAATGTTTTCCAGTCATCATTCACAGGAGTAGTAGAGTTTTGAAATTAAATCAGTAAAATAAAAGTCAGAAAATCTTCCAACTCAATCATCCTATTGATTTACTGAGAATGTTAAACAGCTAAGGTAGTGATATTTTTTTTCAAAGAAATCAATGTTTCATAGTTTTTTTTCACAGTGGCAAATACTACTTTTAAATTATCTCAATTTATTAATATTGATACTTGAGTGCTGGGAAGGGAAGAGTGTGGTCCCTTTAAATGATATGGAAGTGGGGAAAGGAAGTGCTGGGTAGACTAGGGCATGGTTCCTGGCTAGGGCTGTACCCCTAGGGACCTAGGTGGATACAGACACTTCTGCCTTCGCACCCAAATTTTGCATTTTCCAAGACCACCCTGGCCCACTGTGCCCCCATCCTGGGCCTATAAAAACCCAAGACCCTAGCGGGCAGACAGAGCTGCTGGACGGTGAGAGGAACACACCAGCAGAAGACAAGTGGCCAGACATCAAGAGGACATCGAGGGGAGCACACCAGCGAAAGAGCAAACCGACAGATGCTGGCACTCCCGCAGGCCACTGATCAGTGGAACAAGGCGGAGTTTGGCCGGGGCAATTGGAGGAGAGCCGGGTCGCTGAGTGGCCCAGCTCTAGGCTAAAACCATCTCCCTTCTGGCTCTCCCATCTGCTGAGAGCTACTTCTACTCCACAAAACTTTGCACTCATTCCCTAAGCCCGCAGGTGATCTGATTCTTCCAGTACACCAAGGCAAGAACCCCTGGATACAGAAATCCCTCTATCCTTGTGACAAGGTGGAGGGTCTAACTGATCTGGTCAATACAAGCTGCCTATGGACGGCAAAATTAAAAGACCAAAACTGAAAAAGCATCCTGTAACACACACCCACTGGGGCTTCAGCTGTAAACATTCACCTCTAGACACTGCTATGGGGACGGATCCCCCACAGCCTGTCTGTCTGTGTGACTCTCTAGAGGTTTCAGCAGGGGAGCACTGAAGAAGCGAGCCACCCCCCATCACACGCCCTGTGAGGGGGACAAGGGAACCTTTCCCATTTCAGTATTATTAAGACTGCTTGCTAATAACAGAGATTTGAAATGGGTACTCTTTCAAAATGCTAATATACAAAGTATGCCCATGCCTTTATGTTTTTTACGATTAACATTATTATGTGTTTCTTGCCTTTAGATCCTTTCCAAGGTGCCCAATGATATTAATTGCTTTTTCAGTTACTTCTTGAATTGAAGTGTCTTCAAAACATTAAGGTGAACACAACAAATAAGTTTAAAAGGAAGTTATTTTTACTGCTCTCTATGTCAACTTTTTAAATATTCTGACTTAATAGTCTCAGGCCAACTCCTATTTTTGCTTTTGAGAAGCCTCACTTTAGGGAGCAGTTGGCTCCTCATACCCATTTCATGTTTGAAAATCTAAGCCTCTAAGCAGACATTCCACGTTTAAAGGGCTCCCAGAACTCCTGTGAGGTGAAAGTAGAGGTGGGGAAATGTGGATTGGTCACTGTGACAGTTGCTCACTTGCTTTTGTCACATAAAGACAAGCCCTCAAGCAAGCTCTTGCATAATGGAAGGAATGGTTGAGGCTTGGCCTCATGCTTTTTATAACGTGGAATTTTTATGCCATGTTGTATTTTCTTTCATCTTTTCCTGGCATGCTAACTATTTTGCATACATAATCTCTTAACTGATTTCATTTGCTCAGGGATCATAAACATTTTATATGCTATTGAAAGAAATTTTTGCCTTTGATGTAGGATGCCTGGAGCTTAAATTTAAAATGTATCATTCATTACTGCACATTTTTCAACATTCTAAAATATATTTCAGCCAAAACTATATCACAAACCAGAATATATAACACTGACATGCTATTTGAAAGTTACAAGGACTAGGTCATTATCACCATTAAAACCACCCCTGTTTTGCCTCTATACGGATGGATTCACATAGAAGTCTAAGTAAAAGAGAATTAAAATACAGCTAAGATGTTTAATTCTCTATTTCATATAATTATGTATAATAATGCAAATAAAATAGTCTGTTGAATCATAATGGTGTTTAAATAATATAATTTTAGCAACTCTAGGAATGGAAGATAGAGTGCAGACTATCCTTTAATAAGTATAATGGCAATAACTAATGCAGTCACCCCCTGGCGTTCAGTGGGGATTGGTTCCAAGACCCCAGCGATACTAAAATCCACGGATGCTGAAGTCCCTTATATAAAATGGTTATTTGCATATAATCTACACACATCCTCTCCTATACTTTAAATCATGTTTAGATTATTTATAATACTTAATATATATATATGTTATGTCAATTGTTAAAATACTGTATTTTAATTTGTTGGTTTAAAATTTTTTTAATATTTTTGATTAATAGTTGATTGAATTTGTTGATGTGAAACCAATGAATAGATGGCTGACTATATTTAGATACATCTTTACAGTTAGTGAAGAAATTTTATAAACATAGTTGACTGTCATAAACACACACACACACACACACACACAACACATAGTTCATGTTTTTCCAATCAGAAAACAAACACAGAATGGGTTAGCTTTTCTAGATAAATTTTCTTGGAAAATACTTTCTTTATGTCCCCAGTTGTCTATCAAATGGTTCATAACTCCTTTGGCAATTTCAGAAGAAATGGAGAGGCAATTTGGTCTACAAACATTCCTCAATTTGCATATATTTCCCATCGATAGTTTTACCTAGAGATTTTCTGATGTCTGTCAGTACCTTGGGTCATTTCAAGGAAAAAAAGAAGATTCAATAAAGCTGATCCTAATGTAAAAGGTTGATATGTTTTTATCATGAATTTTTGCATTCGGCACTATTTATTTGTATTAATGAGATTTTTGGTGCACCCTTAATTTTGTACCTGATAGTAGTAACAAGCATGGCTAATAATTCATTTGGTTCATATCTAACTTAAGTTAGTTAGGTACCATTCTTCTTGGACAACCTATTTTCACATTGCTTACTTTTGTTGTGTTTCTCTTATTAAAATATCGTTCATTGTGCCAGCAATTCATTAACATGCATCACTGACTTAAAAGGATTAATTAAAGCAAAGAATAGTAATTACTAATAAAGATAATACTAACATATAAAGTATAAAAATAAACAACTGATAATATAAATGTAAATGGTGAACATGAATCATGGAATGTGATTTGGAATATGAGTGAGAAGTAAATATTGAAATGTTCTGATTGCACAAGCGTTCTGAAAAAGCAGACTTTGGCTAGAAAGAACAAACATAATTATCTAAAAATTGTCGTTCTAATATTGAAAATCCTTAGTTCCCTGTATATTATCTTTTACAAATTTTATTAGAAAATGGCATAAATCTAACAAATGTATCATTCTCATTTTCTGAAAATTTTGGTTATCAAAACTTGAATTTAGGTTTTCTAAAGTAATACATTAATTTTTGCCCAGAAGTTTTACAGAAAACCTGAACTAAGGAAATATAATTTAAAAGAATACTAGTAATAGCAAAAACTTGTTCAAGTTACTTTATTACTAGCTAGGCACAGTGACCCACACCTGTAATCCCAGCACTCTGGGAGGCCAAGGAGGCTGAGGAGGAAGGATTGCTTGAGCCCCAGGAGTTTGAGGTTACAGTGAGCTATGATCACGCCACTGCACTCCAGCCTAGGTGACAGGGCAAGACAAGTGTAGACCCTTTCTCTCAAACAAGAAAGAAACAAAAACTCTTACTGAGAAAATTAACAACTTATACCAAAGTTAATTTTAAAAAATCTTATGACTGAGGCAGAAATAGAATGAATGTTGGCAGAATTAGTTATCATTATAATGCTGTGGAAGTTGCACAAAAGTGGAAGAATGATTAATCTTACATAAGTGAAGTCAAAAGAGAACATGAAACATCCCCTGCCTCAGCCTCCTGAGTAGCTGGGATTACAAGGCATCCGCCACCATGCCCAGCTAATTTTTTTGTATTTTTAGTAGAGACGGGATTTCGTCATGTTAGCCAGGATGGTCTCGATCTCCTGACCTAGTGATCCGCCCGCCTCGGCCTCCCAAAGTGCTAGGATTACAGGCGTGAGCCACCGCACCTGGCGAGAACATGAAGCATCTCTTAGTGCACATGTGGTAGTCATTTAAGGGAGAGTGCTTCCTCGGTGGTTTTCACTAAGTGAGAAAGTTTCTCATATTTACTGAACATTTTTTTGAGCCATGGCAGAGACCGAAATTATATTTCAGAATTAGGCCGTATTTCTAGGTACAGCAAGAAAATGCCTTAATGCCAGCCAGCAGAGTTGTCTGTTATAACCACAGACAATCCTTGGTGATGGGTAGCAGACTTCAGGGTCAAAAGACCCAGGGCGAGTATGGCTTCGGTCAATTCCCGACATGACTGCTGGACTCTCAGTCGTGAATGGGCAGTAGGGCCAAGCCACACTTACACAGATTTGTTCTCTGTCCAAGGGACAGACACACACTAAATTTATGAAAATGAGAGACAGGATTTTAAAAATTCTTCAGATATGCATATTTTAGCTTATTGGGTTCACTGAAATTCCTGACACTCTCACTTCACTGATGAGGTGGTTTTTTTTTTTTCAATGTTCAGAAAAAGTTATTATCATTTCTTAAGAAAGCAAACTGTGGAGAAAGAAACTCGACAATTGAATAATTAATTGAATTTTACCCATTTGTTAAGTCTTTTAAAGCCATGTCTAAATTCAACAACAAAGCATGATGAAATTTATTATAGACATGAATGCAACCAAAGAGATGATAGGATATTATTTCTTTGCTTTCTTCAAAGCCAAAACTTTAGACTTTCAGTATGTTTATTACTCATGTACCATGAAAAATGTCTCTGAAGTTTCTGAAGTTGTCAAAGGCATATCGTTTCCAGTACTATTTTACAAAACTTCCAACATCCCTTTGCTTTTCCTAGGAGTATGATTTTGAATTAGAAATGTCTGCCTTAAATAAAGATCAATTATAGAAACTAATGGAATATTAAACCTTGCTTATTGCACAAGCTTTCTCTTATTGAGTTTTATAAAAATTCATTTGTGAAGAATTGCAAACAGTATAACTTCCTGATATGAGTGTGCAAACATACATGTGTACACAGAATGCATATTATTGCAGCTTTAGTTTTTCTTAAATTTGTTTTTTCATGTGTGGTATAAACATGACTAAGTGATTCACAGCGGCCAAAAGTTTGAGAAATATTATTCTAAATTTAATATAATTTTATTTTTACTTTAATACAATATGGCATATGTAACAATTAACTGTTAATTGTCATTAATTTATTAAACATTAATTAACAAAATTTATTTGACTGTGAAATGGACAGTTCAAACAAATTAAAATGTTGTTTGCTTTATGATTCTTGTCTCATCACATTTGTGAAGAAAAAAGTAGCTACAAAATTTTTTTAGTCCTACGAATTATCTCTAATTGCTAAGAAAATAAGGAATTTACCTCTTCTGGTGTATCTTAAGACCTTGCTATATTCAAAGTTGTAAGTGTGTATTTTATCATAAGGTAGGAAGGTTTGTAGGTCATAAGTAGAAAGGAGGATTTTTTTGAGTTATATATTTAGAAAATCATTTTGTAGAGATAAGTAATGGGGAATGCTAGAATAAATCACAGGGTACTAGATTAAAGTCAGTGACATCAGTATGAACCACTTAGCTTAATATAAATACTGATGGACATCTATGCCTACATACATATACGTGTGTGTGTGTGTGTGTTACAGAGGTGCGAATAGATACAATTAGTATCCATTCATACATATATTTCGTAGTTCTGTGCACTAAAAAGGCCTAGAAACAATAACATCCCAGAAGCACATCCAGTGCCCTTATCTTGATTTCTGATACCATTCTCCAAGTATAGGAACAAGAACTCTTTGGAGAAATGGCTCATTCAAGTGCTGGGAGAGAGATTATACAAGATGAGACTAGAACATCTTGCAGATCCAGAAAGTAAGGAAGCACTAAAAAATAAAATGATAGGGTTGACTGAAAGAGATACAGGAGCCAAGTAAAACAACTCTCGATGGTAAGCTGGAAACATTGAAGTTCAAGTAAGTAAAATCATATCGGAGAATCACCCAAAGCATAAAATAAATATTAATGAGTTCTTACCAATATAATTAAATGACTAAATAAATAAGTAAATGGAGGAGAAGAGAAAAATCTCCCAAGGAGAATACCAAATTATCTAGATATTCCCTCGTCAAGAAACTAGACCACTATAGGGACTACCCTTAGTGACTTGTTTACAAAGAGTATGGTAAAGAAGTGAGAGGAAGTAACTTGACATGGTGACACCTGGGGAACACTACCTCAGTCAGATGATCAAGGTGAGCATCATCAGTGATGATTCACGTTGACAGCACCACCCTTGACACGTGTGACATGTTGGAATTGCACTTACCTCTGTCGTCTTCTCCCCAAAACACAAAACCCCAGCCTGACTTTGAGAAAAACACCAGAGAAACACAAGCTGAGTGACATTTTACTGAATCTCCCTGACCAATACTCCTCAAAACTATCGAGGTCATCAAAATCAAAGAACATTTGAGAAACTGGCACAACCCAGAGCAGCCTAAGGAGATACGGTGACTTAATGCAGTATTCTGGAAGGGCTCCTGGAGCCGAAAAAAAAACACAAATAGGGAAACACTAACACATCTAAGTAAAATATGGAGCTTAGCTTAAAAAATGAACAAAAAATTACTCTGGCTACTCTAGAAAGAATGAGATTTGGGGCATGTGCTTGCCTACATAGTACCCTTTCTCCCTTCTTTATAATTACCTATGTGTACTTAGCTAAGATCCTATATTTCCCAGACTCCTTTGTGGGAGCATGCCTCTGTTTACTTATTAATCAGATGTAAGCCAGATTGTGTGGAACCTCTGAGAAGTCTGCTGAGGGACAGCTGTTTCAGCTGGGTGGCGAGGTCTTACCCACCACTTCTCTGTGCAGCCTGAGATAATGACATGATGGAAGAAGCTCTGTAGCCATCTTGGATTAAAGTGACCTTGAGGAGAGCAGCCTCACAATGAAGATGGATGAGTAGAGGATACATGAGCGTGGGTCCCTGATAACTGTAGAAACATCACACCGGGCTTTTATAACCTAGCTTAAAACTGCTTATTTTGCAAGAGAAGAGTGAGCCTTTTTATATTGAAGGCATGAGTTTTCTGCATTGCACAACTGAACCTAATCTTACATGACATAGGCAATATTTGGAAGTGTCAAGGCTAGTTAATAGAGTATTAGTAGTTGAACCATTTGACATTGCTTTTCCTGTAGGTGAAAAAAAAATTCAAGCATTAGCAATTTAATTTGATTTATTCTAAATAGTATTAATCTAAGTAAAAGTGTGACTTGGTCTAGGATTTGGAAATGGAAAAATCAGAAAGGTCAGGGTATATGTTGAAGATCAAACTAATAAGACTTAATGATGAATTATATATTTTGAGTAATTCAAACAAATGAAATGAATGTGGCATCTAGCTTCCAGGCATTAGCTATTGGATGCATGCTGGGCAGAAATTGTTGGGTGAGCTGAGGTGAGTGCTGGGCAGAGATAGCATCTGGCTACTGCCAACCAACGACACCCCTCAAAGCAGGGCAGCAGTTCTCCCTGAAGCAGGTCTGAGTCCAGCATGTCTGGGTGCTACAGTCTTCCAGGAGGTTGCCTTATTTTTGTCACTCCTTACTTCAGTTCATTCACCACCGTCCCTGGATATATTTCTCAAGGAAGCAAACACTAATTTTCTGTGCCATCCCCTTGTCTGCCAATTTTTAGAGACTAAAAAAACAAACTACTACACCAAGTTTTAACATTTTTCTCTATACATTTTAGCACTCAGGTATCTGTTCCAAACTCAGTACTCCTCGCTTTCCTACCGAAACCCTCATTACCAATTAATCTACATACTGTCCTTTTCATACCTGAGGTGTATTTCTTCCTCTGTGTCTCCTTTAGCTTCTCCAAACCTACTTCCACTCCTACTTCTCTACCTGAATCCAATCTCTTCTACCTGCTCTTCCCTTCCCCCATCACTGAATCCAAACAGTTCTTCCTTCCTCTCATCCTGTTCAGCACTGAATTATAACATTATTCCACAGACATGTTGAATAAGGGAGTGCTGTGACTGAGCCCTTAGATTTGCTGCATTTGGTTCTTCTAATGATGTTATTAACTCCTTAGTAGATACAAACAGGCCTTATGTGGCTATTTTTGGTATTTAGTATTCAGTTTAGTATTTATGTTAGTCATGAACACAACGTAGCTTAAAAATATAACAATTGCTGTAATTTCTCAGGGTGGTTCACCAAGTAAAGGCAGTATTTGGTATAGACACGATTAGTCATTTCTAGTCATTTGTGCCACCTTAAATGGTAGAATATTACATATAATGATACATTGTTTGGTATAGAACAACGTCAAAAAGACCAGTTATTCAAATCTGCAAGCTAGAATATCAATATTGGTCATATTTAAATTTATTTTTGTAGAGAAAATTTTATAGAAGCATAAACTATGGCTTAAAGAACAATTTAAAAAATTGAAATCATACCATATATCTTGTTTTATTAATTTATGTTACCATAATCCTTTCCATACATTTTAGTAGAACTGCTAGTTCCCAAGAGTACATTTGTTTTGAAGGATTTTGCAGCCACATTTCCTCTAGATGTGAAAACACAGCGCATATGTCATCTCTTTCCTATGAAAGATGATGCCCTTGGCAGAGTTACCATCTAAAATACCCAGGACCACTCTACACAGACCACGTGTGCCATCCGTCATTTCACTCAGAACATTACAGTCCTAAAGAATGATTTCTTTTTTACCCTGAGGACTGCATCACTTTCAGGAACAGCTATGGAAATGTCTGGCAAATGAGCCACATTTCTAGAGAGGGGGTGACTGCTATTTTGGTTGATCAAAATGTATCACTTAAATTGGATAATTCTAATATAGAATGTGAGGCATACCACTTTTCTTTTTTTTTTTATTATACTTTAGGTTTTAGGGTACATGTGCACAATGTGCAGGTTTGTTACACATGTATCCATGTGCCATGTTGATTTCCTGCACCCATTAACTCGTCATTTAGCATTAGGTGTATCTCCTAATGCTGTCCCTCCCCCCTCCCCCCAACCCACAACAGTCCCCGGAGTGTGATGTTCCCCTTCCTGTGTCCATGAGTTCTCATTGTTCAATTCCCACCTATGAGTGAGAACATGCGGTGTTTGGTTTTTTGTCCTTGCGATAGTTTACTGAGAATGATGTTTTCCAGTTTCATCCATGTCCCTACAAATGACACGAACTCATCATTTTTCATGGCTGCATAGTATTCCATGGTGTTTATGTGCCACATTTTCTTAATCCAGTCTATCGTTGTTGGACATTTGGGTTGGTTCCAACTCTTTGCTATTGTGAATAGTGCCGCAATAAACATACGTGTGCATGTGTCTTGATAGCAGCATGATTTATAGTCCTTTGGGTATATACCCAGTAATGGGATGGCTGGGTCAAATGGTATTTCTCTCTCACCGCTCCTATTCAACATAGTGCTGGAAGTTCTGGCCAGAGCAATCAGGCAGGAGAAGGAAATAAAGGGTATTCAATTAGGAAAAGAGGAAGTCAAATTGTACCTGTTTGCAGATGACATGATTGTATATCTAGAAAACCCCATTGTCTCAGCCCAAAATCTCCTTAAGCTGATTAGCAACTTCAGCAAAGTCTCAGGATACAAAATTAATGTACAAAAATCACAAGCATTCTTGTACACCAATCACAGACAAACAGAGAGCCAAATCATGAGTGAAATCCCATTCACAATTGCTTCAAAGAGAATAAAATATCTAGGAATCCAACTTACAAGGGATGTGAAGGACCTCTTCAAGGAGAACTACAAACCACTGCTCAGTGAAATAAAAGAGGATACAAACAAATGGAAGAACATTCCATGCTCATGGGTTGGAAGAATCAATATCGTGAAAATGGCCATACTGCCCAAGATAATTTATAGATTCAATGCCATCCCCATCAAGCTACCAATGACTTTCTTCACATAATTGGAAAAAACTACTTTAAAGTTCATATGGAATCAAAAAAGAGCCCGCATCGCCAAGTCAATCCTAAGCCAAAAGAACAAAGCTGGAGGCATCACGCTACCTGACTTCAAACTATACTACAAGGCTACAGTAACCAAAACAGCATGGTACTGGTACCACAACAGAGGCATACCACTTTTCTAGAAACGTAAAATATTTCTCTTTCAAGTCAGTCATTACTCAGTGGCTTAACGCTATACATTCTTACCTGAATACTGTCTTTGGGCTATCCTTTTCGTGTTCCTTTTGTACACTCACTTGCAGTTTGTCTACTTCATTTTTTGTCACTTTCCGGTGGGTTCCTGTTAAAACACTTGATACCCTGGCTAACCTAACAATAATGAGTCAAACTGGAACTCAGAAAGCATTGTGCCACTGGCTTCACTATAATGTTGGTAATATTACCAATATTTTGCATATGGAGAAACAATGATTAAGCAAAAAGCAACTATCCAAGGATAATCAATTAATAAATATGTGATGCATATTCAAATGCAGGTTTCCTAAATCTGCATGCTTCCATTGTATAATTATAGATTTCATAAGTTGTGTGTTTTACATTTGCATATACAGGCACAATTCCTCTTTACTTTTGAAATAAGTCTTCAACTTCAAAAATGAGCTACTCTGCTTCCAATTTACTTTAAACAAAATACTATTTAGGAGGGTAAGAATAAGGGAAATAATATTTAGGGAATGCCTGCTACATGTCTGACATTAAGCTACAAATTTTATAGGTTAATTAATCATTTCCAATTGGTAGCTTTTATCTAGCATTTTGTAGAAACTCTTAATCTCATTGGCAATTGAAAGTGCACTGTAGGGTGGATGAATTCAGCAAAGGCAATCTATCCTGGTGATCCTTCCTATTCACAGTGTATAGCTTCACGTCTTTTTTAATTAAAGATAATAAATTGGTTTGACATGAATAGTTCAATTTCATGCATACTCATTTATTTCAATTATCTATTCAATAATTTGTAATCCCAAGCTTATAGAACATCTTAATGTAGTGACTAGAATCCTTAGTTTTTTTATCCTTTGACATTTCATGGGCTTTCATATTAATATATGAAAGGGACTTTCAAAGTGTTGAAAATTCAACAGTGCAGAAAGCAGACAATGGCCCTGTTCTGATACAACAGGGCTGACTTTGCAGTAGGCTAAACAGATAATAAATGTAGTAAAGTAATACTAACTATAATTTTTTTTTTAAAAGTCTAGTCAGGCACAGTGGCTCACACCTGTAATCCCAGCACTTTGGGAAGCCGAGGCAGGTGGATCACCTGAGGTCAGGAGTTCAAGACTAGCCTGGCCAACATGTCGAAACCCCATTTCTACTAAAAAATACAAAAATTAGCCGGGCATGGTGGTGTGCACCTGTAATCCCAGCTACTTGGGGAGGCTGAGGCAGGAGAATCGTTTGAACCCAGAAGGTGGAGGTTGCAGTGAGCTGAGATCGTGCCATTGCACTTCAGCCTGGGCAACAAGAGGGAAATCCTGTCTCAGAAAAAAAAAAAAAAAAAAAAAAAAGTCCTTTGTTTCATTAGGCCTTTCTCCCCTTGTTATCCAGCCTTATTTCAAAGTGGCAGTGAGAGTTTTTAGCCCCTCTTTATTTTTACTCAATCAGATCAAATGCCTACCATGATGAGCAATAGTGAGGAAACAGGAACTTCCAAGAACCTTCCTGGAGCTCACAATAGAGGTTATATAGTGTTCTTAATTAACATCCATCATTCAACCTGGCTTTTTAATTGCAACTTTTTCTACACAATCTGCTTGTCCCTGTTTTACGTACTTACAAATAAGAGTAATTTCTGCCAAACACGTTTCT
The DNA here is from genome assembly GCF_009828535.3 of Hylobates moloch. Lineage (NCBI taxonomy): Eukaryota > Metazoa > Chordata > Mammalia > Primates > Hylobatidae > Hylobates > Hylobates moloch. The sequence goes on along the minus strand of NW_026652284.1, from coordinate 48,454,015 downwards.
CATCTGTTAAGCACAATGGACACATGCAATTAATGCATTAACTAGGGTAGACCACATGTGTCTCTTTAACAGTGAGTAAAAGAGCTAGGGTAAAAATGCTGATGTGATGTGTCTCTTTTAAAAATACTTTTGCATGATGTGTCTTTAACTTAAAATCTTTGATGAGTCTGAAAGAAAAGAAATTCAGTTATTTAAGTGTTTGTTTTTTAAGAGTGTACAGATTTTCTCTGTATAACATTTATTTACTTGCTTCTGTTTTATCGAGCCTTTCACCTTCATTTAACTTTGCGGATGTTCTAATGAGTTGAAATTTGAAAAAAAGAGCATAGTTTTATATTGATAAAGATGGACCCTGAAAAGAATAAAAAGAACATGCAAATCTCATTATTACTTTTATAATTTAGTTTATGCTTTTAGCTTTCCATGTTCAAAAAGGGTCCCGTGACTAAATATCTAACCGGAAATGTTTGAAAACACATCAGTATTTTTTTGGAAATTGCCTGTCTACATTCCTTGGAGAATGTTTAATTGTTGTATTTATTGTAGCCAATTCTTTGGAAAATTAACAGTATCTCCTAACTTGCTTTTGCAATCTTTGTTAGCATTCAAAATTACAGATAAGGATAAGAGAAAATAATAATCAGTATGAAATATATATATTTGAAAATGTGTTTCTCCTATCCTAAAATTCATAACAAACCTAGGTAAAAATAAATTGTAGGGGACAATCAAAGTCTACCCTTTCTGTGATTAGAAATTTTGTGACATTCTTTTCTAACCCCTATTTGGCTAGCACAATTGGAGGAAATCCTCTTAATGGATGCATGAGAGTCATTGATCATAGACTTTTCCATGTCTACTTCTTACTACACAAGGGAATTTGAGTTAATAAAATTATACAATTTCTCTTCATTTACTTAGAGGAATTCTCTCTTTCTAGCTGCATAGTGGGGGATAATATCCTCAGGGATATGGAGACAAAAGAATTCATCCTATGCCAATTTCTTTTGGTAGGAAGACAAATTCTCCTACATTAACATAAGCCTGTGGGCGCTCCTTTCAGGGACTGGTGGCAATATAGAAATACATAATACAACTAATGTAAAAGATACAACTACCATGTCTCTAGAATAAACAGAAGAAGGATACCTTATTTATCTTGGAATAGGTAAAGACTTCTTAAAGCAGGCACAAAAAACATTAACCACAAGATAAAAAGGTTGACCTTATTAAAATAAAGAACTCAACAAATTAACAACACTCCTTAAGCTAGTGAATACATAAGGAAGACTGGGAAGAAATAGCTTTGATATATACTGAAGAGAGGTTTTACTTCTGTAATATATGGAGAACTCCTAAAATCAACCAGAAAAATGAAGAAAACTAATTATCTGAAAATTAAACATTAAAATGAGAATGAAATATTACTGCAATCATTCTCAACTATCTAAAACAAAAATGAGAGACAACAGCAAGTGTAACAGGGACATGGAGCAATTAAAACTCCCACACAGGCAGGGTGTGGTGGCTCATGCCTGTAATCTCAGAACTTTGGGAGGCCAAGGTGGGATGATTGCTTGAAGCCAGAAGTTCAAGACCAGCCTGGAAAACATAGTAAGACCTCATTGCTACAAAACACACACACACACACACACACACACACAGAGAGAAAAACACTCTCATACATTGCTGAGTGGGAGTGTAAATTGGTTGTCCACATTGGTGAATCATTTGGCAGTATCTACTAGAGCGAATCATACATACACACTATGACCTAGCCCTTCCATTCCTGCCAATGAGTGCTTATCCCCAACAGATTATATGCAAAAGAATGTCCATACTAGTGTAATTCATAATTGCCAAAAATGAAAACAATTCACATGTCTAAAAACACCAGAATGAATAAATATAGCAAGACATGTTTATAAAGGTGTATTCGACACAGCAACAAAACTAATTATTATCATAAACAAGAAGATTAATAAATTTTACATCACAAAAAACCTTCATGCTGAGTAATTTCATTTGTTTGAAGTAAAAAAACAGGCAAAACTGGTCTTTAAAGATGGTGATCTGAATAGCATTGGCAGCTGACTCAGAGGTGTCCTGAGGAGGTCCTCTCAGGTGGGTAATGTTCTATACGCTGATTTGCTCAATGGCTTCCTCCTGACATGCTCCCTTTGCCCAAATCCAGTAATAATCCATAGGCTCTATTATCTACAGATGCTGAACATTTGGCTCAATCTCCCAGGACAGAGAAAGGTGGACATGGGCGCAGGGAGACCTGAAAGGACAAATGAATACCAATCCCATTTCAAGATTTTGAGCGAACATGTTCCAGAGCAGGTCTGGAATCATCCTTAGTCAAGGGTATAGCTTCTTATTTCGGTCTTCTGTTTTTTTTCTGGCAAAATAGTATTATGATTAATTAGGTCAAGAGAGTGCCACCAAATAGATTTGGAAGCATAAAATACTGTCTTAAAAAGTAAGAGACATTAATGTAAAGTGGTTAAGAGCTTGGATTTTGGAATCAAAGCTGGGTCTAATCTATGCCCCAAGGTTCTTATTTCCAAACTTCCAGCACTAACATTTACATTGTTAAGATGTGTGAGGGTTCAGTGAGATATCGAAGGTGAAGCTTTTGATACAAGGCCCAGCACACAGTAAACGGCAGCTAACTGACATGTAGAAGTTGCGTTGCAATAGATGAAGGTTGTATAGTTTTCAACCCAGGTCAACATGAAACAAATGACGCCTGAAGTAACTTTGAGGTACATGGTGAAGTGAGAGGGTTCTGAAAAACAGGGTTAGTCAAATATATCAGTCAAGCCAAGCATAGAAAATGAGTGATTTAGGACATTATACTAAGAGCAGATGGAATTTTGAGTCCCTGGAATATTTTTAAAATCAGGATTAATGAATACGGTAAATATAATAGAAAATGGAAAACCGGTAAGAGATCATTGAGAAAGTTTCTATAATAGTCAGTAGGACTCAGTCAAAATGACAAGGACATCAGAAATTGAATGAGATCAGCATGAAATAGGAATATAAAGTGCTAACTCACTTTGTAGGGAAGAATTTGTTAGCCTCAAAAATAGCGTATTCAGGGAGAACAATGGCTATCTCTGGGTTCTGAATCCCTTCCCTCCCAACAAAGTAGAACAAATCACTCAACATGACTAAGGACAAGTCCACATGGGACTACAGTTTCAGGAAATACAGACGTGACAATCTTCAAAATACTGTAAATAACGACAAAATAATAACGAATCTGACAGATTCAAGCCCCCATGCACTGCTTGTAAGACTGAGGACGCCAAGCGCTGGAAAGAGCCATGGAGTACAAGAAACACAGCAGCCAAATAAATAACCAATTCCAGTCAAATTCTGTGCAGAAGGAAAACTGTGCTACAAAGAACATCATCGGTCAACTGAAAAAAATAATATATAGATGGTTAGATTTTTAAATACCATTTTTTAAAGCAAGCTGAAGAGAATATCTATAGAAAGACTTTGAGATTTGAGTAAATATCAGTGCTAGCCCTTTACAGCAGGGAACTGGTGACTGGTTGTGGAAAGGGTCAGAGAGAGGTGTTTGTACTTTTTAAAATGTTTCACCATGATTCTGTGTATGTTCATGAATGTATGTGTGTATATTTCTAATAATAAATACTTTTTCTGAATAAAGTGGGAGTTTTTGAAAGGCAACAAGCTCAGATGCACAGAACATGGACTCTGGAGTCAGACAAATTCCATCTCCTCCCACTTACTGGTTTACCTCTGTCACGTTATTGAAATTCTTAAGCCCTAGCTTTATATCTAGATTACATAAGGATGATCTATGGTTGTTACTAGCAATAAGTGAAGGGATTGGTATAGACTTCTGAAGTTTGTTAGCTCCCTCAATATGTTGAAAGTGATCACTATTCGACTCTGGGTACTTAACTGTTTACACAAACAGACAGCTACAGTGACAACTAGGGCACCCATGCTACCTGCAGGTCAGAACAACACTCTAGTCACTCTGCTCACTAAGATGAGGAAATATGGAACATATTTAGAAAGCGGCACAATAAAATGCTGTTGGGGCAGGGGTTTAAAGGGCCTGAAAATCCTAAATTTGCAAAGCCACCTATTTCTTAAACAAAGTGAAAGAACTTTTTGTCTGGTTTGTGTTTGGTTCATTTTAAGAGACCTGTCACATCTCTTATATTAACAATGGTTATTTACAACTTTGAAAATTACACATGAAAGCTCTCAGTCTATGTGAGGAAAACCTTTAATCTCAGACACATGGAAACTTTGGTTCAGCGTACTTCATTTTAAAAAGTAAAGAATTTTTATTTTTGACCTCAGGTTTATGTAAATAATTAAAAATTACTTAAACACTTAAGCACTCTTTTCTTGTTTGATTTTTTTGAACAACAACAACAAAAAACTTTTCAAGGCAAGCTCCATGAAGATGCTTTGCTCTTTACTTCTTTTTGCCTATGGATAACTTTATGGCAAATGCTCCAAGATGTCAAAAACTTAAAATAACTGTGCATTCAGAAAAAATTTCAAAAATAAAAAATTTCGAAGAAGAGTAAAATGACTAGAATAAACAATGTGGCTATTTATTTATTCTTATAATTTTCCAGTCAAATACATTTGAGGTCATTTTTTTAAATAAATACAAATAACAAAATGGAAACTATAGATGAAGAAGGAAGATTGAGATACTTCTCAGCAACAAGGAAAAAGAGGAAACTGAGAGATCCTGCCCCTCCTCACTTGAGGGAACGCTCCCCAACCTGTCTCAGGGTTACACACATATTTTAAACAATGACAGTAAAAACAAAGGATCACCTACAATGACAGGTACATGCTATTGCCTCCATAATTAAATTTGAAATTGTATGTCTTTGTGAAAAAATACAAAAGTTAAATATATTCCAGAACATCAGAAATAAGCATATTTATATCTTTATCAGAGAAATGAGCCTTTTGATTTTTCCTTTTAAAAAGATTTTTATTTTAGAAGAGATTTAGATTTATAGAATTATCGCAAAGGTAGAGCAGAGAGTCCCACGCATCCTAATCCCTAGTTTCCCTTATGAACACCTCGTATCGGTATGGTACATTTGTCATAATTAATAAAAAATATTGCTATATTATTATTAATGAAAGTATATAAATTATTCAGATTTTCTGTTTTTCTCTATGTTTTTCTGTTCCAGTATCCCATCAAGGATACTACCTTTTACTTTGTAGTTATGTCTCCTTTTGGTTGTGATAGGTTCTCAGACTTTGCTTTTGAATGTCATTAGAATTTAGAAAATTTTTTGTCAGATATTCTGTTGAATATCAATCAATTGAGAATTGTCTGTTGTTTTTCTCCAGATTAGACTGGGGTTATGGGTTTGGGGAGTAAAAACACAGAGGCAAAGTTCTATTCTTATCACATTATATCAAGGGTATGTACTATCAGCATGACTTGTCACTGTTGATATTAACTTTGATAATCTGGTGGAGGAAGTTATTGTCCATTATTTCCACCATAAAGTCACTGTTTTATTTCTACCTTCTATAAAGTAATCTTTAAAAGAAAGTCACTATGTATATACGTATAGCACACTTTTCACTTGGCTCCTCTATCCTTTTGATATATCCCATCATTGTGTGTGTGTGTGTCTGTGTGTGCATGTGTGTGTAGGTGTGTGTTGTGTTTTAACGTTTTCTTATTTTCTGATCCTACAAGATGCTCAAGGATGATCTTGTATATTTCCTGTCCCAGTCATAGAGTCAGCCAGTTCTTTAAGGAGTTCTAGTTTCTTTTGTCAGTGAATGGTACTAACATCCAAGATCTGGGATATCTTTTTATCTAGGGCTTTTCAACTGACAGGACAAGAAGATATATAGGTGTGTATATATCTGTGTATAAAAACATATGTATAAATATTTCTATATATAATTTTATGTATGTTAAGGTAAACATGAGTTCATACTGATATCTCCAACTGTAATCATTTCTATGTGGAACAGTCGCAACTTCTCCCTTGGTTTATCTGTAAGCTCCTACTCCAACACTTAAAAACAGGGCTCTCACCCTCTGCCATCTATTTACTAAATTGTTCAATTCCAGTGTACATGTACGGTGGCTTCAGAGTTATTAACCCATATGCCCATGGGAAACAACTTTATCAACTAGAATGTAATTCTTATGCACAGTTTCTTTTGTCCAGTTTCTTATACACGGACTCCACACTGAATTTCAAAGATATTTAGGTCACCAACTAATTGCCCCCTTCCATCAGTGAGGTTTTTTCTGACATTTTTAATACTATTAAATTATTTTGTCACATTCTATACCTCATCCTGTTGTCACCCAATCTCCTAAATAATTTTCTAAATTTTCATACATTAAGGTGCAATCTTTCTTCTGTAACTTTCTATGGGTTTTGACAAATGCATAATCACATGGATCCACCATTAGAATATCATATGTAATAGTTCCAATGCCCTATAAAATGCCCTGTGTTTCACCTGTTCAATCCTCTCTCACCCCAAACATCTGGCAATCATTGATGTTTTTTATTGTCTTTATAGCTTTTCCTTCTACAGAATGACATACAATTGAAATTATACAGTATATAGCTTTCAGTCAGGCTAGCTTCTTTCACAAAACAATATGAATTTAAGATTTATGTCTGGGCTGGGCGTGGTGGCTCATGCCTGTAATCCCAACACTTTGGGAGGCCGAGGCGGGTGGATCACGAGGTCAGGAAATCGAGACCATCCTGGCTAACATGGTGAAACCCCGTTCCTACTAAAAATACAAAAAATTAGCCGGGCGTGGTGGCGGGCGCCTATAGTTCCAGCTACTCGGGAGGCTGAGGCAGGAGAATGGCGTGAACCCGGGAGGCGGAGCTTGCAGTGAGCCGAGATCGCGCCCCTGCACTCCAGCCTGGCGACAGAGCTAGACTCTGTTTCAAAAAAAAAAGAAAGAAAGATTTATGTCTGGTTTTTTTGTGGTTATACAGTCCATTTTTTATCACTCTATAATATTCCATTGTATGGGTCTGTCAATGTCTATCCATTCACTTATTGAAAGACATCTGGGTTGCATGTAGTTTTGAGTAATTATAAACACATCTACTAGAAATACAAGCATGTAGGATTCCATATGGACATGTTTATTGAGTGTAATTACTGCATTGTATGGTAAGACTATGTTTAGCTTTATAAAAAGCTGCCAAACAGCCTTCCAAAGTGACTGTGCCATTGGCTTTCACACTGTGAATCCCCAAGAGTTTCTGCTGCTCTGCATCCCCCCAGCCATTTGTATTTTCAGTATTTTGAATTTTAAACATACTCATTGGTGTATATCATATTTTACTGTGGTTTTCATTTGAAATCCTCTAATGACAAATAATGTTGAATACATCTTTACGGGTTTGTTTCCTATTTGTATAACTTCTTTGGTGAAATGTCTGTCCAGATTTTGACTACTTCTAACTAGGTTGTTTGTCCCTTATTGTTGATTCTTAAGAGTTCTTTGTATATTTTTGATAGGAGATTTTCATTAGATTTGTATTTTGCATATATTTTCTTCCAGTCTCTGGCTTGTCTTTTTATTCTCTTAATAATGTGTTTTGCAGAGAAAATAAATTTAATTTTGATAAAGTCCAAATTATCAATTTTCTCTTTCTTGGGTCACGCTTTTACTATTGTCTCTATAAAATTATAATTAAATCATTGGTAAGTATTTTTTCTCTTATACTTTCATGTAAAAGTTGCATATATTTTACACATTACAGTTAGATCTATAATCAACTTTGAAATAATTTTTAAAAAGTCTAAGGTCTTTGTCTAGGTTTAGAATTTTTTTAAAATTTTTTACATAAAGACTTTTTAATTTTTCCTCAGCATTTGGTTGAAAGACTACCCTTTCTTCATTGAGTTGAATCCTTTGTCAAAAGTCATTTTACTGTATTTCTGTCGGTCTATTTGTGGGATCTCTATTCTGGCTCATCCTTCTGTATGTTTATTCTTTTGCCAATAGCAGACTGTCACTATTATTTGTGCTATGTGGTAAGTCTTACAATCGGGTAGTTTGAGTACTTTCACTTTGTTCTTCAGTCCTGTATTGGCTGTTCTAGGTCTTACCTTTCCATACAAACTTTAGAATCAGCTTGTCAATATCTCAGTGTGCTCCAGCTGCTGTAACAAAATGCCATAGAATGAAGCTTTAGCAACAAGACATTTATTTCTCACAGTTCTGGAGGCTAGGGTGTCTGAGATCAGAGTGCCGGCTAATTCTGTTTATGGAGAGAGCTCTCTCTTCCTGGCTTGCAAATGTCTACCATTTCCTGTGCCTTCCCATGGAGGAGAGAGTTAACCCTCTTTGTCCTCTTATGAAGGTCACTAATCCCATCACAAGGGCCCCACTCTCATGACCACATCTAATCTAACTAATTAGCTCTCAAAGGCCTAATCTCTACATATCATCACACTATGGGTTAATGCTTCACTGTATGAATTTGGAAGGGGGTGCAAAATTCTATCCATAACAGTCAATATCTACAAAATATCTTGCTGGGATTTTGATTTTGATTGTGTTGACCCTAGAGATCAATTTGGGAAGAACTGATATCTTAACAATATTGGGCCTTTCAAACCGTGAATTTGGAACATCATTTCATTTATTTAGATTTTCTTTGGCTTTTTATCAATGTTCTATATTTTCTTCACACATAGGTTTTTTATAATTTTAGTTTAAATACTCTATTTATGTGCTATTTAATATTACATTTTTTAACTTCAAATTCTAATTATTCATAGGAAAGTAACTGAATTTTTGCATAAATTAAACTTACTTATAAGTTGTAGAAGTTTTTTATGCAATTCTTTGGGATTCTCTACATATAAAATCATATAATCTACAAATGGAAAGAGTTTATTTCTCTTCAATATGTATATATTTATTTTCCTTGTCTTTCTTACTGTAGTAGGTGGGAGTTCTAGCATTATGTTGAATAGGAGTTGTGAGAGGACCTCCTTTGTTAAGTATGATTTTTACTGTAGGTTTTTTGTGGCTACTCTTTATCAAATTCAGACTGTTCTTTCCTAGTTGGTTGCTGATAGGTTTTATAAAGAATGGATATAGCATTTTGTCAAATTATTTTTCTGAGTCAATTGATGTGTTTATATTATTTTAATTATTTTGTCTGTTGATTGGATACATTACATACATTTATTTTCTAAACTTGCACAGCTGTAGTAAACCCCACATTGTCATGATGTATTTTTTTTGCATTATTAGAATTAATTTACTAATATTTTGTTAGTATTTTTGCATCTCATTTCAAGAGAGATAATGTTCTGTTATATTTCTTTCTTTTTTTATTATTATTATTATACTTTAAGTTTTAGGGTACATGTGCACTATGTGCAGGTTTGTTACATATGTATACATGTGCCATGTGGTGTGCTGTACCCGTTAACTCGTCATTTAGCATTAGGTATATCTCCTAATGCTATCCCTCCCCCCTCCCCCCACCCCACAACAGTTCCTGGAGTGTGATGTTCCCCTTCCTGTGTCCATGTGTTCTCATTGTTCAATTCCCACCTATGAGTGAGAACATGTGGTGTTTGGTTTTTTGTCCTTGTGATACTTTACTGAGAATGATGATTTCCAGTTTCATCCATGTCCCTACAAAGGACATGAACTCATCACTTTTCATGGCTGCATAGTATTCCATGGTGTATCTGTGCCACATTTTCTTAATCCAGTCTATTGTTATTGGACATTTGGGTTGGTTCCAAGTCGTTGCTATTGTGAATAGTGCCACAATAGACATACGTGTGCATGTGTCTTTATAGCAGCATGATTTATACTCCTTTGGGTATATACCCAGTAATGGGATGGCTGGGTCAAATAGTATTTCTAGTTCTAGATCCCTGAGGAATTGCCACACTGACTTCCACAATGGTTGAACTACTTTACAGTCCCATCAACAATGTAAAAGTGTTTCTATTCCTCCACATCCTCTCCAGCACCTGTTGTTTCTTGACTTTTTAATGATGGCCATTCTAACTGGTGTGAGACGGTATCTCATTGTTGTTTTGATTTGCATTTCCCTGATGGCCAGTGATGATGAGCATTTTTTCATGTGTTTTTTGGCTGCATAAATGTCTTCGTTTGAGAAGTGTCTGTTCATGTCCTTTGCCCACTTTTTGATAGGGTTGTTTGTTTTTTTCTTGTAAATTTGTTGGAGTTCATTGTAGATTCTGGATATTAGTCCTTTGTCAGATGAGTAGGTTGCAAAAATTTTCTCCAATTTTGTAGGTTGTCTGTTCACTCTGATGGTAGTTTCTTTTGCTGTGCAGAAGCTCTTTAGTTTAATGAGATCCCATTTGTCAATTTTGGCTTTTGTTGCCATTGCTTTTGGTGTTTTAGACATGAAGTCCTTGCCCACGCCTATGTCCTGAATGGTAATGCCTAGGTTTTCTTCTAGGGTTTTTATGGTTTTAGGTCTAACATGTAAGTCTTTAATCCATCTTGAATTAATTTTTGTATAAGGTGTAAGGAAGGGATCCAGTTTCAGCTTTCTACATATGGCTAGCCAGTTTTCCCAGCCCCATTTATTAAATAGGGAATCATTTCCCCATTGCTTGTTTTTGTCAGGTTTGTCAAAGATCAGATAGTTGTAGATATGCAGCATTACTTCTGAGGGCTCTGTTCTGTTCCATTGATCTATATCTCTGTTTTGGTACCAGTACCATGCTGTTTTGGTTACTGTAGCCTTGTAGTATAGTTTGAAGTCAGGTAGCCTGATGCCTCCAGCTTTATTCTTTTGGCTTAGGATTGACTTGGCAATGTGGGCTCTTTTTTGGTTCCATATGAACTTTAAAGTAGTTTTTTCCCATTCTGTGAAGAAAGTCATTGGTAGCTTGATGGGGATGGCATTGAATCTATAAATTACCTTGGGCAGTATGGCCATTTCCATGATAGTGATTCTTCCAACCCATGAGCATGGAATGTTCTTCCATTTGTTTGTATTCACTGAGCAGTGATTTGTAGTTCTCCCTGAAGAGGTCCTTCATGTCCCTTATAAGTTGGATTCCTAGGTATTTTATTCTCTTTGAAGCAATTGTGAATGAGAGTTCACTCATGATTTGGCTCTCTGTCTGTTATTGGTGTATAAGAATGCTTGTGATTTTTGTACATTGATTTTGTATCCTGAGACTTTGCTGACGTTGCTTATCAGCTTAAGGAGATTTTGGGCTGAGACAATGGGGTTTTCTAGATATACAATCATGTTATCTGCAAACAGGGACAATTTGACTTCGTCCTTTCCTGATTGAATACCCTTTATTTCCTTCTCCTGCCTAATTGTCCTGGCCAGAACTTCCAACATTATGTTGAATAGGAGTGGTGAGAGAGGGCATCCCTGTCTTGTGCCAGTTTTCAAAAGGAATGCTTCCAGTTTTTGCCCATTCAGTATGATATTAGCTGTGGGCTTGTCATAGATAGCTCTTATTATTATGAGATATGTCCCATCAATACCTAATTTATTGAGAGTTTTTAGCATGAAGAGTTGTTGAATTTTGTCAAAGGCCTTTTCTGCATCTATTGAGATAATCATGTGGTTTTTGTCTTTGGTTCTGTTTATATGCTGGATTACATTTATTGATTTGTGTATGTTGAACCAGCCTTGCATCCCAGGGATGAAGCCCACTTGATCGTGGTGGATAAGCTTTTTGATGTGCTGCTGGATTCGGTTTGCCAGTATTTTATTGAGGATTTTTGCATCAATGTTCATCAAGGATATTGGTCTAAAATTCTCTTTTTTGGTTGTGTCTCTGCCCAGCTTTGGTATCAGGATGATGCCGGCCTCATAAAATGAGTTAGGGAGGATTCCCTCTTTTTCTATTGATTGGAAGAGTTTCAGGAGGAATGGTACCAGTTCCTCCTTGTATCTCTGGTAGAATTCAGCTGTGAATCCATCAGGTCCTGGACTCTTTTTTGTTGGTAAGCTATTGATTATTGCCACAATTTCAGAGCCTGTTATTGGTCTATTCAGAGGTTCAACTTCTTCCTGGTTTAGTCTTGGGAGGGTGTATGTTTCGAGGAATTTATCCATTTCTTCTAGATTTTCTAGTTTATTTGCATAGAGGTGTTTGTAGTATTCTCTGATGGTAGTTTGTATTTCTGTGGGATCAGTGGTGATATCCCCTTTATCATTTTTTATTGTGTTTATTTGATTCTTCTCTCTTTTCTTCTTTATTAGTCTTGCTAGAGGTCTATCAATTTTGTTGACCTTTTCGAAAAACCAGCTCCTGGACTCATTAATATTTTGAAGGGTTTCTTTCTTTTTATCTTTTATCTGGTTTTTATGTTAGGATAGTTCCACACTTATAAAATAAATTAGAAAGTTTTGCTCTGCTTCTATTTTCAGAAAAAGTTTATGAATAAAGTATCTTTTCTTCCTGTGTTTTGTACAATTCACCAGTGAAACTATTTTGACTGTTGATTTGTTCTTTAGAGAGCTATGAGTTATTGATTCAATTACTTTGATACATATAAGCACTGGCAATTCGGGCTGCCTTTTTGCTTTGTGTGAGTTATGGTAGTTTGTGTTGTCCAAAGAACTGGTCTGTTTCATCTAGTTACCAATTTTGTGGCCAGGTAATTGCTCATATATGTTTTCTTTTTAATTCACTTAAAGGGCTTGATGATATTAGTGTTCATCACTTTTGTATTTCTGATATTGGTAATTTCTTTATTCTCTCTCTTTCTTTCACCTGCCTACAAATTTATTACTCCTATTAAACTTTTCAAAGGTGGATTGTGTGCTAATTTAAATTTTATTAATTTCTGTTCTAGTTTTTATTATTTTCTTATGTTTTCTTTAGCTTAAAGTGTTCTTTTGTCTCTATTTTTAAGGTGAGAGCAATATTATGGATTCTAGATCTTTCTTCTGTCTTAAACATACTTTGAATGCTATAAATGTTCCTCTAAGCACTGTTTTGCTGCTTTCCACCCATTTTGATAAAGTGTGTTTTATTTTCTTTAGTTCAAAACATTTTTAAATTTCTCTTAAAAATTCTTATTTGATCTATATATTACTTAGATGTGAGTATTTTAATTTTCAAATATTTTCAGATTTTCTAGGTTCCTTTCTGTTACTCTTCTCTAGTTTAAGTAAATTGTTCCTAAGGACATATTCAGTATATTTTCAGTTTAAATGTTTTCCTTCATTTTGTTAATGTGGTGTACTACCTTGATTGATTTTTATATGCTAAACTATCCTTGCATTCCAGGAGTAACCCTCATTTGGTTTTGGTGTATAATCCTTTTAAAGTGCTGCCATATCCTGTCTGCTGGTATTTTGTTGTAGATTCTTGCATCAGTATTCAACAGGGTAACTGATCTGCATTTGTTTTTGTTTTTGTTTTGTTTTTCCCTATAGTTCTTTGTCTGGCTTTGTATCAGGGTAGCGCTGGCCTCATAAAATGAGTTTGACTGTATTTCCTCCTCTGCAATTTTTTAGAAAAATTTGAGGAAGTTTGGTGTTAATTTAATTCTTTTGAAATTTTTAAGGTGTGTTTATGATGCAGATTGTGGACTATCTTGATAAATGTTTCATGCAAGCTTGAGATGAAGGTGCATTCTTCAGTTGTTGGATGTGACATTCTATAAATGTTAACTAGATCAAACTGATTGATAGTGTTGTTCAAATAAAATATATCTTTACTGCTTTTCTGGCTGCTTGAGTTATACATTACTGATAAGGTACGCCAACATCTCCAAACATAATAGTGGATTTATCTACTTCTTCTTTCAGTTCTATCAATATTTTTCCCATATATGTTGATTATCTATTGTTTGGTGTTTATGCATGTAAGATTTGTATGTTTTCTTGGAAAATTTGCCCCCTTATGATTGTAAAATGCTCTCCTTTTCACTAATAATTTCCCTTGCTCTAAAGACTTATTTGTCTTTAGTTAGTATAGCCACTCAAGCTTTCTTGTAATTTTTGTTAGCAAGACACATTTTTCTCAGTCTCTTTACTTCAACCTGTCTTTACTTTAAAAGTGGATTCATTGTACACAACACATAGTGAGTCTTGTTGTGTCATATACACTGACAATCTCTGCATTTTCATTGGCATATTTAGACCATTCAAATTTAAGGCGATTATTCCTATATTTGGAACAATATTAACTATGTTTGTAACTCCTTTCTATATATTGCCAGATACTTTTTTTCTGCCTACTGTGGATTTATATGAGTATTTTTATGACTCAATTTTATCTTCTCTTTCAAGATATCAATGATACCTTTTTAAATATTTATTTTATTATTTTTTTCTTGATTTCTTAACTTTTATTTTAGATTTGGGGTAAATGGGCAGGTTTGTAACATGGGTATATTTCAGTTCACTGAGGTTTTAGTGTATGATTTATCCCATCACCCAGGTAATAATAATGTTACCCAGTAGGTAGTTTTTCAACCCAAACACCCTTCTCACTCTCCCCTCTCAAGCAGTTCTCAGTGTCTATTCTTCCAGGTTTGGTTTATGTGTTTCCAATGTTTAGCTCCCGCTTATAAGTGAGAATGTGCAGTATTTGGTTTTCTGTTCTGGTGTTACCTCACTTAGAATAATGGCCTGTAATCCCAGCACTTTGGGAGGCTGAGGCAGGTGGATCACGAGGTGAGGAGTTCAAGACCAGTCTGGCCAACATGGTAAAACCCTGTCTCTACTGAAAATACAAAAAATTAACCGGGTGTGGCAGTGTGCACCTGTAATCCCAGCTACTGGGGAGGCTGAGGCAGGGGAATCGCATGAACCCAGGAGGTGGAGGTGGCAGTGAGCTGAGACCATGACATTGCACTCCAGCTGGGTGACAGTGCAGTGTGAGACTCTGTCTCAAAAAAAAAAGTATTTTTTCATATATCTGTTGGACACATGCATGTCTTCTTTGGAAAAAATATCTGTTCATGTCCTTTGTACACTTTTCCTTCTTTTCTTTCTTTATTTTTTTGAGATGGGGTTTTGCTCTGTTGCCAGGCTGGGGTGCACTGGTGTGATCTCAGCTCACTGCAACCTCCATCTCCCAGGTTCAAGGGATTCCCCTGCCTCAGCCTCCCAAGTAGCTGGGATTACATGCAGGCACCACCACGCCCGGGTAATTTTTTGTATTTTAGTAGAGATGGGGTTTCGCCATGTTGGCTAAGACGTTCTTCATCTCCTGATTTCATGATCCACCTGCCTCAGCCTCCTAAAGTTCTGGGATTACAGGCATGAGCCACCATGCCCGGCCCCTTTGTACACTTTTAATGGGGTTGTTTGTTTTTGTTTGTTGAATTAAGTTCCCTGTAGATTGTGGATACTAGACCTTTTCTGGATGCATAGTTTGTGATATTTTCTCTCATTCTGTGGGTTGTCTGTTTACTCAGTTGAGAGTTTCTTTTGCTGTACAGAAGTTCTTTGGTTTGATTAGGTTGCACTTGTCAATTTTTGGTTTTGTTGCAATTCCTTTTGAGGACTTAGTCATTAATTCTTTCCCAAGACCGATTTCCAGAATGGTATTTCATAAGTTTTCTTCTCAGATTCTTATAGTTTTAGATCACACATTTAAATTTTTAATACATCTTGAGTTAATATTTGTATATGGTAAAAGGAAGGTTCAATCCTCTGCATATAACTAGCCAGCTATCCTAACAGCATTTATTGAACAGGGAGTCTTTTCCCCATTGCTTCTTATTGCCAACTTTGTCAAAGATCAGGTGATTGTAGGTGTGTTGCTTTATTTCTGGATTCTTTTCTCTGTTCCATTGGTCTATGTGTCTGCTTTTGAACCAATACCATGCTGTTTTGATTACTATAGACTTATAATATAGTTTTATGTCAGATAGTGTGATGCCTTCAGCTTTATTATTTTTGTCTAGTATTGTGCTGGTGATTTGGACTCTTTTTTGGTTCTATATAAATTTTAGAGTAATTTTTTTTCTAATTCTGTGAAAAATGGCATAAGTATTTTCATAGTAATAGCAGTGAGTCTGTTCCCCTGTGCAGTATTGTCATTTTAACAACACTGATTCTCCCTATCCATGGGCGTGGAATGTTTTTCCATTTGAATGTGTCTTCTTTGATTTCTTTCAGCAGCGTTTGGTAATTCTCATTGTAGAGATCTTTACATCCCTGGTGAGTTGTTCTGTAGGGGTGGTTGTAATGTCACTTCTGTCATTTTGGATTGTATATATTTGAATCTTTTGTTTTTCTTTACTAATCTAGCTATCAATCCATCTTGTTTATTCTATTGAAGACCAACTTTGGGTTTCTTTGATCTTTTCTATGGATTTTTTACATCTCAAATTCATTTAATTCAGGCCTGATTTTGATTATTTATTGTCTACTGCTAGTTTTAGGGTTGGTTTGCTCTTGTTTTTGTAATTTTCTTGGTGTGGCATTATTAATTTGAGTTCTTTCTAACTTCTTGATGTAAGCTTTTAGTGCTATAAATTTTCCTCTTAACATTACTTTAGCTATATCCCAAAGATTCTGGTATGTTGTGTCACTCTTTGTGTTAGTTTCAAATAATTATTTTTATTTTTGCCTTAATTTTATTTCTAACCAAGTCATTCAGGGGCAGGTTTTTAGCTTCCATGTAATTGTGTGGTTTTGAGATATTATCTTGGTATTTATTTCTACTTTTATTGCACTGTGGTCTGAGAATGTGGTTGATATGATTTCAGTTTCTTTGAATCTGTTGAGACTTGCTTTATGGTGGAGGATTTGGTCAATCTTGAGTATATGCTGTGCACAGATAAGAAGAATGTATATTCTGTTATTGTTGGGTGGAGTGTTCTTTAGCTATCTATTAGGACAAATTGGTCAAGGATTGAATTTAAGTCCAAAATATCCTTCTTGGACTTCTGCCACAATGATCTGTCCAATACTGTCAGTGTGATTTCAAATCACACTATCCCTGTATGGTTATCTAACTCATTTTGTAGATCTCTAAGAACTTGTTTTGTGAATATGAGTGCTCCAACATTGGATGTATATATATTAAGGACAGTTAATCATCTTGTTGAATTGAATACTCTGTCATTATGTGATGCCTTTCTTTTTCCTTTTGAATAGTCATTGTTGGTTAAAGTCTGTTTTATCTGTTTTAATAATAGTGATGCTTGCTTTTTTTATTTTTGTTTGCATGATAAATATTTCTCCATTTCTTTACTTTAAGCCTATGTGTATTGTTACTTGTGATATGGGTCTCCTGAAGACAGCAGACAGCTCAGTCTTTCTTCTTTATCCAACTTGCCATTCTATGCTTTTTAAGTGGAGCATTTAGCCTGTTTACATTAATCATCAATATTGATATGTGAGGATTTGATCTTGTCATCCTATCATTAGCTAATTGTTATGTAGACTTGATTGTATAGTTGCTTTATAGTGTCAGTGGGCTATACACCTAAGTGTGTTTTGTGATGGCAGATATTCTTTCATTTCCTTATTTAGCACTGCCTTTAGGACCTCTTGTAAGGCAGGTCTAGTGATAACAAATTCCCTCAGGATTTTCTTGTCTGAAAATGATTTTATTTCTTCTTTGCTCAGGTGGATGGAATATGAAATTCTCGGTTTGAATTTCTTTTATTTAAGGATGTTGAAAATAGGCCCCCAATCTCTTCTGACTTGTAAGTTTTCTGCTGAAAGTTCTGCTGTCAGTTTGATGGGATTCCCTTGTAAGTGAACTTTCCCTTCTCTCTAGCTACCTTTAAGAATTTTTTTTCATGTTAACCTTGAAGAATCTGATTACTCTTATGTCTTGGGGATGGTCACCTTGTCCAATACCTCACAGGGGTTCTCTGTATTTCTTGAATTTGCATGTCAACCTGTCTGCTGAAAGTGCAGAAATTTTTATGAATTATTTTCTCCAATATATTTTGCAACTTGCTTGCTCTCTCTCCTTCTCATTTAGAAATGCCAATGAGTCATATGTTTACACAGTCCCATATTTCTTTACATAATCCCATATTTCTCAGAGGTTTTCTTCATTTGTCAATATCTTTGTTCTTTATTTTTGTCTACGTACATTGCTTTGAAGGAGCTATTTTCAAGCTCTGAGATGCTTTCCTCAGCTTAGTCTACCCTGTCATTTATGCTTTCAATTGTTTTATGAAATTCCTATAGTGAATTTTTTATTTCTAATAATTCAGTTTGGTTCTTTCTTAAAATAGCTATGTCATCTTTTAACTCTTGGATTGTTTTGCTGTTTTCCTTAGATTGGGTTTCAACCTTCTCTTGCATCTCATTGCACTAGATTGCCATCTAGTTTCTGAATTCTATTGCTGACATTTCAGCCATTTCTATTTAGTTAAGAACCAATGCTAAGGAGCTAGTGTGATCCTTTGTAAGTAAGAAGACACTCTTAACTTTAAGAGTTGCCAGAGTTCTTGCACTGGTTCTTTTGCATCTGTGAGGTCTGATGCCCCTTTATTCTTTGAAGTTGTTGTCCTTTGAATGGGGCTTTTTGTTTTTATGTTCTTTATTGCCCCTGAGGGTTTGACTGTGGTATAAGTTGTGTATAGTCGAATGGCTTCATTTCCAGATGTTTTCAGAGGGCCAAGTTTCGGCTCAGCAATCCTGGACTGCATGCTCCACCCTGGGTGGCTGGAATCAGGCCCTTAGCTTTGTCCTCTGGCCCTTGAGGTGCAGCACCGGCTGCACTGCAGGGCTGAGATGCTCCCAGACCACTGGCAACAGCACTCCGTGGGGGTTGTGTGCAAAAGTGCACTGGCAGGCAGCATGGGGGCAGTGTGTGAAGGTGCTCCAGTGGGGTTGTGGCAAAGTCATGGCCAAATGTATTCCAGTAGGGCAGCGATTAGTGGGGGGCATCTTGGAGGGACACACTCTGGTGGGGGACTGTCAGCAAAAGTGCTGTGGTGGGGTGACAGGGGTTGCCTGCAAGAGCACTATAGCCATAGCAACTGCAAAAGTGCTTTAGTGAGACAGCTGAAGATGTTTGTGAACTGGTGTTGTCAGGCAGGGACTCTGGATGGGGCCAGCAGAAAGGGGGTGAGGGTGCACAGATGAAACTCACCCCTGTGCCAGAAGAAAGGCAGCCATGTTCTCTCCAGGTGCAGCAGATAACAAAGTTAAAGCCACCTGGAAGAATATGGAGAATGTTGGGGGATGAGTGCCTATAGCTGTGTTCCACTGCATCCTTGCCCCCACTAACTCAACTGGGCTCTGTGCAGATTCAAGCTCTGTCTTTGCCAAATCTCTGGGCAGTTTCTCCTGCCAACTCAAATGACCATGGGGATCATGGGGTCATCTAGACTAGGATCCCGGAGATCTGTGGAGATAGGGAGCTGTTCTATATTTATTTCACTCACCCCTTCCTTAGAAGCCATTCAGGACCAAGAATGAGTCCTGATGCTTGGCCTCAATTATACATCCCCCAATTTTTTGTTTTGTAGTGTTTTTCTTACAGTTTACAACATAAATTTTTAGCTACTTCAAGGCCACCTTAAAATGATACTATTTTTCGGCCGGGCGCGGTGGCTCACGCTTATAATCCCAGCACTTTGGGAGGCCGAGGCGGGCGGATCACGAGGTCAGGAGATCGAGACCACGGTGAAACCCCGTCTCTACTAAAAATACAAAAAATTAGCCGGGCGTGGTGGCGGGCGCCTGTAGTCCCAGCTACTCGGAGAGGCTACGGAGACTTGCATGAATGAGGTCCCCTCCAGCCTGGGTGAGATAGAAAGATCCGTCTAAAAAAAAAAAAAAATGATACTATTTTTCATGTTACTTCAGGCAACTTATAATGGAGGATCCAAATTTTCACTCTCACATCCCTTGTGACAAAGCTGTCTTTCATTTAACTTATTAATAGACTGTAAATGCATGATACTTTATTACTATTATTACTTATAATAGTTATCTTTTACATCATTAAGAATTATAAATAATAAAACATATTAATTTACCAAAAGTCATTACTTCTCTGTTGTTCTGCATTTCTTTATGTTGATTCAATATTCTGACCTAAATTGTTCCTTCTTCCAGAATAAAAAATAATAATAAACCTCACAAAGTGGGTATGTTGGCCATGAATTTATTTGTTTTTGTGTGAGAAAGACTATCTCTTTTTACTTTTGAAAGGTAATTTCACAGGATATAGAATTTTAGGTTGGTAGTTTTTGTTCTTTCAACATTTTAAAGACATAACTATTTTCAACTAGATTTTCTTTTGTTTATGTGGTTTCCATTAAGAATCTGATGTTTCTGTTATTCTTCCTCTACAGATAAAGTGTTTTCCTCAACTCTGGGTCTATTTAGAAGTTGATCTTTGTCTCTTGTTTCCTGGAGTTTTAATATATGTTTAAGGTGAAAGGTTTTTGGTGTTCTTGTGTTTGTATTTATTTTGCTGGATGTTCTATAACCTTCCTGAATCTGTGATTGATTGTCATTAATTTTAAAAAGTTATCAGCATCATTACTTCACAACTTTCTGCTCCATTCACTTTTTATTCTCCTCATGATACTTAATTACACATATACTACATCATTTTAATTGTTCAACAGTACACAGACATTTTGTTCTATTTTTCATGTTCCCAACTTCACCTTTTAATTTCATTTTGGGAAGTTTCTGTTAACTTATATTAATGCTCACTGATCCTTTACTCAATGCTGTCTTGCTTCCTTGCCTACTGATGACTTCAAAAGGCATTTTTAAGTTGTTATAGTGTTTTTTATTCTTAACATTTACCTTTGATTTTTAATTAAAAATCCTGTATCTCTATTATGCATCTGGTCTTTTATGTTCTTACTTTTTTATTAGAGCCCTTAACACATTAGAAATCTTTTTTGGTATTTTGTTTGGGGGATTTTTGGTGTTTTTTAAATTGAGATAAGACTTAAATAACATGAAATTAATTAATCTTTATAAAGTGAACAATTCAGTGTCATTTAGTTTATTCACAATGTTGTTCAACTATCACCTTTATCTAGTTTCAAGTCGTGTTCACCATCCCAAAATAAACCCCAGGCACATCAAGGAGTTATCCCCCACTGCCTTCTCCCCAAAACCACCAATCTCCTTTCTGTTAAATGAATGTATTTGTTAGGCTAGTTCATATAAATGGAACCATACACTATGTTGCTTTTTATGCTTGGCTTATTTATATTAGTATAATGTTTTCAAGGTTCATCTATACTGTGGTACATAGTAGATTTCATTCCTTTTTAAGGCTGAATAATATTCCATTGTGTGGATATACCACCTTTTGTCAAATGTCAAATGTCCCCTGATAAGCATTTGGGTTGTTTCCACTTTTGGCTATGTGAATAGTGCTGCTATGAGTATTTATGTGGAAATATTTGTTTGAATATCTATTTTTACTTCTTTTGAGTATATACTGAGGAGAGAAATTCCTGGGTCATATGGTAATTCTATGTTTAAAATTGTGAGGAACCTCCAGAGTGTTTCCCATCGTGGCTACAACATATTTAATTCCCATTAACAATGTATAAAGGTTTTCATTTCTTTATATCTTTCCCAACACTTGTTATATTTGTTTGTTATTATTTCTTTTTATTGTCACCACCTTAGTGGATATAAAGTGATAGTTCATTGTGGTATTACTATGTATTTTGCTAACGATTAATGATGTTGAGGTTCTTTTCATGTGCTTATTGGCCACTTGTATATCTTTGTTAGAGAAGAAAATAATAAAAATAAAAGCAGAGATCAATGAAATAGAACACAAAAAAAAGAGGAGAAAATCAACAAAACCATAAGTTGATTCTTTAAAAGATTAGCAGATTTTTTAAAAGTCTGAAATGTTGGAGCAAGAGAAAAGAGAGAGTCAAAATACAAATTACTAATATCCGAAGTGACATATTGAATTTCAGTGCAGATCCTACATGTTTTGAATCACTTCTGTCAATAAATTACAAGATTTAGATAGGTTGTGCAAAAATATTGAAAAAATTATTTCATTAACATAAATGCAAGAATAAAATTAACATTACATATTAATCTTAAGGAAATTACATTTGCACTCAAAACATTGTATAGAAAAAATGTCAAAGCTCTAATTGCTTCACCGGTGAATTCTGCTAAAATTTTATGAAAGACATCAATAATACATTTTTAGAAAATAGAAGAAAAATAGCTTTACAATGACATTATAAGAAACAAATATTATGACTAATTATTCTTCACAACAGACTGGCCAAAAGAAAATAAACAAAAGTAGTATAAATCAAAACTATTATTAAACAAGAAGTGTAATCTATTATTACAAAGTGGGATTTATATTAGAATTACAAGTTTGCTTTTACATTAACAAATATATTAATGTAATTTAATACTTAAATCATAAACAGAATAAAAGACTATGTGTAAGGTTTAACAAAAACTTTCCTTTCCCTTTATTCATGAAAATTTGGTCTTTGGTTGATTTCCTGCTTTTGTTTCCATAGAAACTAATGGCATGTTTTACTAGACAATGCTGCTTATGGAAAAGCTGACCCTGGATAGGTACATTGCTCCTGTAGTGGCAATTACAATTACAGTATTCTTCCCTTATTCCCAGTTTTGTTTCCACACCTTCAGTCACCCCAGTCAACCATAGTCCGAAAATACTAAGTGGAAAATGACCCCCCAAATTCCTAAGTTTTAAATTACATGTCATTCTGTCTAGTGTGATGAAATCTTGCACCATTCTGCTTCATCCTGACTAGGATGTGAATCTTCCTTTTCTCCAGTATCTCCACTCTGTGGGGATCTCCTCTCTGCCTGTTAATCACTTAGTAGCCATCTCGGTTAACAGATGGATTGTGGTGATATCACAGTACTTGTGTTCAAATCACTGTTATTTTACTTAACAATGGCCCCAAAGCGCAAGAGTAGTAATAATGGCAATTTGGATATACCAAAGAGAAGACGTAAAGTGCTTTCTTTAAGTGAAAAGTTGAAAGTTCTCGACTTTATAAGGAGAGAAAATCAAAGGTATGCTGTGATTGCTAGCATCTATTGAAAGAACAAATTTACCTGTGAAATTGTGAAGAAGGATAAAGAAGTTCAGGCTAGTTTAACTGTCTTAACTCGACACCATAAAATTACAACCACAGTACATGAAAGGTGCTTAATTTACATAGAAAAGGCATTACATTTGTGGGTGGAAGATACTAGCAGAAACGTGTTCCTTATTATGGCAATTGGGTTCAGCACTGTCCGTGGTTTCAGGCATCCACTTGGGGTCTTGGAATGCATTCCCTGTGAAGAAGTGGGCACTACCACAAACAGTGTGGCCCTTCTATCTTTCAGCGTTTTTAAATGAGATGACTTGTGAATGGGCAGGTTATATGGCACTGAAAACTATGGTTATGGAGCTATTACAGGGATTTAGTGAGGGAGTGCAGCTTCTAAGCTAGTGGAGCTCCTACATTAACAAGAATTTTTGATAGAAATCCACATTTCTAGTTGTGTATCTTCACTGCATTTTACCATGGGTCTTATTACAGACACCAACTCGTTTTATGTAGATCTGTTTAATACAAGCAAAGAGTTTGATATATAACTCACTGAATCATGCAGTAGTTCTTATAATGTCAACATATTCACTTTTGATAATCAGTTATTTTATTGGCCAAATATTGTGTAGTTTTAAACATATATCTTCATTGAGAATCAAACAATGCATTTTCTTGACGGTGGGACAAGGAAAATAGTGTTATATTTCAATAGACCACTGTAAGTGATTTATTGATGTATTATTCTTAAAAGTTAAGCAATACTAATTAACTAATTATCAATCAATTCTGCAATATAGGAGATTGCAAAGCAGGTTATAGTTTATAACGATCTTACATGGTTCTCTTAATCTAATTGTATTTTTTCTTTATCATTTTCTCTACTAAACACTGAAATTACAAGTTTGTTCTCTTGAATAAAAAAAGTTAATGTATTCCTCCTGCTAAGATCAAACTATATTTGTCTGGTGACTGGAGGGTATGTGTCCCGCTGAGGTAACATAAATTGCTACACTTCCCTAAGAGTGTTCAGTTCCAGTAACAATCTACCCTGCCAGGTCCCAGCAGGTGAAAATGACTCACTTCTAAATCTAGTGAATATCCAGACACATTTAACATCTTAAAGTGTAGTTTTACCAGATGATTTTTAATATATATGATATTTGACAAAATTATTTTATGGATTGTTATGCCAAAAAGAGCCACTCAAATCTGCAGATTATAAGCACTTATTGATTAATTACTCACACTTGTCAAGGGTTTATAAGGTTATGACAATTTAATAAAATTCACAGAGAGTCCGGGCACGGTGGCTCATGCCTGTAATCCCAACACTTTGGTAGGCCAAGGCAGGTGGATCAGGAAGTCAGGAGTTTGAGACCAGTCTGGCTAACACGGTGAAACCCCGTCTCTACTAAAAATACCAAAAAAAAGTAGCTGGGCGTGGTAGCAGGTGCCTGTTATCCCAGCTACTGGGGAGGCTGAGGCAGGATAATCACTTGAACCCGGGAGTGCGGAGGTTGTAGTGAGCCAAGATCGCACCACTGCACTCCAGCCTGGCAACAAGAGCGAGACTCCGTTTCAAAAAAAAAAAAAAAAAAAATTACAGGAAGAAACAAATTTTTCCTCTTTCGGAAAATACACATTTTTATGTCCAGTCTCCAGAACAATATTAGGTGAATGTAGGCTATGATGATTTGAACTTTGATCTTTTACATTTGCTGTGACACTAGAGTTGATATTTTGACACTGAAACATAAAATAACTACATCTTGCTGGAAAAAGGTCAGGAAAAGTGGTAATTCATAACAGTATAATATTAATGAAAATCAGATCAACTCCTGATTCCTGTAAGGAAGGATGTTATAGAAGCTGGGAGGTGTAAAATGCCTAAATTATCTTCACCTCTTCTCATTTCTCACCCTCTGCATCCTTATCCCCCAGGATATTTTGGAAATCTCCAAGGCCACCAGAAAAAGGAAAAATATTTTTCAAGTGCTTAAAGGAAAGTACTGTTAACCCAGAATCCGATTCCAGAACAAATATTTTTCAGGCATAAAGGGGAAGTCATGACTTTTCAGATGGTGAAAAACATACAGAACTTGTTCCCAATAGGTATACCCCAAAAGAATGGCAGAAGGAAGTTCTCTAACCGTCATGATCTATGGCTAGGCAGTATTCTCAGAACTGACACGGAAAGCACAATCCATAGAAGGAAAAAATAATAACATACGGAACTTCATTCAAATGTTTAAAAGTTCCCCTGCTGAAATTCTCAGTGTTTTTTACCCGCAAATAAGGCCTGTCTCTCTCTCTCTGCTTTGAAAATATTTTTCTTGGTTTTAGTTTTAGAAGTTTGAAGATGATGTGTCTTGCTGTGAATGTATTTAAGTTTATCCTGTTTGGTGTTCACTCAGGTTTACATCTTTTGCCAAATTTGGGAAGGTTCCAGCCATTATTTTTTCAAGTACTTTCTCAGCCAGCTTTTCTTTTTTCTCTCCTTGCAACAGTTTGATAACATGAATGTTAGAAATTTTATTACAATCTTCTCTGTTTCTGAGGCTCCATTCCTTGCTTTTTAGTCTATTTTTTCTTTTATTCAGATTGAGTAATTTCAATTATTCTATGTTTCAGTTCACTTTTTCATTTTATGCCCCCTCCATTCTATTGTTACACACATATATGGAAGTTTTATTCAATTATTGTATTTTTAAGTTCTAAAACTTCTATTTTTTTGTTTCTTTCCTGAGACGTTTCATTTTTTTACATTTGTATAAAGCATATTTATAACTGCTCCTTAAACTATTTTAATAATGGCTGCTTGAAAGTCTTTAATAATTCTAACATCTATATCATCCTGGTATTGTCGTCTGTGGATTATCTTTTCTCATTCAAGTTGAGATCTTCCTGTCTCTTGGTATGATGCATGATTTTCCATGGAAACCTATGGAAACAAGCTGGGATCTTCAATCTCTGCTATAGCAAACATTGCCAGAACCCTTAGGGCCAACCTGAAGAACAAACCCCTCTCAACATTATATTAGTTTATCCAAGTTATTGAATGCAATTGTACTTTGTTCATTCATGTCAATGTACAGTATTTCATTTCTATTGAGAGAGTACACTTATTATATACACTTTTAAATATATACATTGATAGATTATACTTTATTTATGCATATACAGATAAACTTTATGTTGAAGACATTTTATATATTTATTAAATCTTGAAGCTTATGAATAGCTCTTCAGTGATAATCCTTGATATATCTTTCAGTGAATATATGTCCTTATTTTAGTTCACTAGCTACATAAGAGTGGAATTGTTGAGTCATAAAGTGTACATATACTTAGCTTTGATGATACTTCCAAACAGTTTTCTGATATGGTTGTACTAATTTATATTCCCGTTAGCAGTGTATGAGAGTTTCAGTTGTTCCATAGTCTTGACAGACCTTGGATCACTGTTTTCTTTTTAGCATCATTGGTGATTGTGACATTGCACTGTGGTTTTAATTTGCATTTCTTAGATGGAAAATATAGTGCTTCATGTGTTTATTATACATCTGAATATCCCCTTAAGTGAAATGTCTGTTCAAAACTTTTGCCCACTTTTTGTAGAATTGTCTTTTTCTTTATTATTAATATATTGGAGTTCTTTATATACCCTGAATATTCATGTGTTTTGGGATCTATATACTGACATAATTATCTTCTATGTCTCTGTAGGCTATCTTTTCAATTAGTGTTGTCTTTTGATCTGAAGTTCTTATTTATAAATAAGTGTGATTCAGCAATATTTTCTTTGTGATTAGTGCATTTTTTCCTCCTTTAAGAAATGTTAACTCCTTTAAGGTCATAAAAATATTCTTCTCTGTATATTTCTAAAGGTTTCATTGTTTATATCTATAATTTATATTTACATAAACATAAGTCTGTATATTTATATCTATAAAAAAGTGGAATTGATTATTGTAAAAGGCATGAAGTAGAGACAACAGGCATTTTTAAATCTAATAGATTAAGAATTACTTATTTCCAAGACCATTTTTTTTCCACCACTACATTGCAGTATTACATTTTTTTCATTAGCAGGTGAATTACTTCTATTCCTGGATTCTGTCCTTGTTTCAATTTCACATTGCCTCATTTACTATCACTTTATAATAGATCTTAATATGAATACATTTATAAATTTATATATTCTATAAATTTGCTATGAATTTATCGTTATAGATAAATTTCGTTTAAAGAAAATGTTAACAGAATAGTTATAACTGCTAATTTCATATTATTTATACCTGTAGCAGTCAAAAGCATGGGATCTGAACTCACATTGCCTCACTATATCTTAATTTCCTAATCCACCAAATTAAGTATAATATTAGGACCTATCTCAAGACTATTCTAAGTTTTAAATTAATTAACAAATATTAATTATTTATGGAATGCTCAGTACATAGTACACAGTTGAGGTTTGTTAATATTAATAATTCTCAGCATAAATATATGCATATGTGTACACATATAAATATACATACATATACACATATACATATACATGAAAGTACAAGAAATTCTAGAAGTTTGTTAGGACTTATTTACAGAACAAAATAATTTCATTTGAGCGCAATCAATACACATTGTTTGCAGTTGAATCAATGATATTTACATACTTAGATGTACTTATTCATTTGGTTATGCCACTCAGTCTTAGAAGTTCTTTCAGAAAATGAAGGCATATTTTTCTAGTATGAACATGATCATTTTAAGTTGGAGCCTTCAGTAATTTAGAGTTTTATGATTTATCTGTTTATTAAAAACACTATGGTATAAATAAGTCAGGCTGCACCAAGAATATAGGCTATATGGTGGCTAGAAAGCTGTATACAGCTTTAACAAATAATTTTTAAAATATAATATAAATTATACTTAAACATGATATCATCTGTATCATAGATCAATTGAATTAATTATATACTATATTCTCTTTTCAGTTCAGATGATATAAATACGCAAGATTCCTAAACTCAATGTGATTCCCTCTAAAAACAGCAAAAGTCTTCAAAAATATCATAGAAGCCGCAATCTTTTTTTAATCTTCTTAAACGTCCAATTGTTAATTGCAAAATAGAGCATCAACTTGCTCATCTTTTATGAGAGAACATTGGCAAGTTTGAATAAATAATAATTTTAAATTATCTATTAAAGAAAAATCCATCTTTATTCTTTCAATTTTTTAATTTTAATTGAAAGACAGCCTTGTATGTTTTAATCATGTACACATGGTGTTTTGAAGTATCTATCACATTGTGGAACGCTGAAATCTAGCTAAAAAGCAAATGCATTTTTGTGATTTGATAACACACAACTTCACACTCTTTAATCTTTTTAAAAATAGAATGTATCATAATTATAGTCACCTTTTGTGCAATAGATTTCTTGAAATATATTCCTTCTGTGCAATTGTAGTTATGTATCTTTTGAACAAAAAGAATATTTTTCACATGTAATAAAAATTTTTAGTTTTTATTTTTTAATTATTAAATTTTCTTTATAAAATAAAATTCTTCATGTGATTTTTAAAATTTTCTTCTATCTGAGAGAGTTGAACAGGTCTGATTATAATAGTATTTGGGGACAAATTTACATTTGTAAATATAAATTAGCTATTTATTTGTTTCTGGATAAGTCCACAAACATATCCAAAAATTTTTTGCTGATAAAGCTGATGATACCACATAAATATCAACTTTTTCTGCAGAGTAAAGTTTATATTAATCATTAAAAATTTTAAAAGAGTTTGCGATCTTATACAATCACTTATTACAATCTTATATAATATTTGATAAGAGTTTTGCAATCTTATATGATCTTATATAAGATCATCATTTTGATCAATGATGAACTGTACATTCATCTTATAAGATTATAACGAAGGGGCTGTGCCTGATGGTGCACACCTGTAATCCCAGCACTTTGAGAAGCTGAGGTGGGCAGATTGCTTTAGCTCAGGAGTTTGAGACTAGCCTGGGCAACATGGCGTAACTCCATCTTTACAAAAAATACAAAAGTTAACTGAGCGTGTGGGTGTACACCTGTAGTCCCAGCTACTCTGGGAGCTAAGGTGGGAGGATTGTTTGAGCCCAGGGAGTCAAGGCGGCAGTGAACCCAGTGCCACTGCACTTCATCCTGGGTGATGGAGTGAGACTGCGTTTAAAAAAAAAAAAAAAAAGGTAATGGAACTGTTACCGCCCCTAAAGACCTTCCAGTGGGACAAGATGTGGAGTTGGAAGACCGTGGTATTGACAATCCTGATCCTGCGTGTAGGCCTAGCCTCAGGTGTGTGCTTGTATCTTAGTTTGCCATTAAAATTTTAAAAAGTAAAACATTTTTAAAAAGAAAAATGTATATAGACAAATGATAGAAAATGTTTTTGTACAGTTGTACAATGTGTTTTGTTTTTGTTTCTTTTTTTGTTTGTTTGTTTTTTTGAGACAAAGTATCACTCTGTCACCTAGGCTGGAGTGCAGTGGCATAATCACAGCTCACTGCAACCTCCACCTCCTGGGTAAGCAATTCACATGCCTCAGCCTCCCAAGTAGCTAGGATTACAGGCACCCACCACCACATCCAGCTAATTTTTGTATTTTTAGTAGAGACGGGGTTTCACCATGTTGGCCAGGCTGGTCTCAAACTCCTGACCTCAGGTGATCCACCTGCCTGGCCTCCTAAAGTGCTGGTATTACAGGCATGAGCCACTGCGTGCAACCGTGTTTTGGTTTTAAGCCAAGTATTATTACAAAAGAGTAAAGGAGTATAAAAAAACATAAGTTTATAAGATAAAAAGTTATGCTAAGCTAAGATTAATTTATTATTAAGAAAAGAAATTTTTTTAAAAATTAAGTGTAGTGTAGCTTAAATGTACAGTTTTATAAAGTAATGCACAGTAATGTCCTAGGCCTTCACATTTAGTCACCACTCACTCATTGGCCCAGAGCAACTTCCAGTCGTACAGACTCCATTCATGATAAGTTCCCTATACCGGGGTACCATTTTTCATCTTTTATACTTTATTTTTACTGTACCTTTTCTATGTTTAGATACACATATACTTATCATTGTGTTACAATTGCCTACAGTATTCAGTAGAGTAACATACTGTGTAGCTTTGTAGCCTAGAAGCAATGGGTTTTACCACGAATCCTAGGAGCGTGGCAGGCTCTACCATCTGGGGTTTAATTATGCATTTGTCAGATCATATCCCTATTATTAAGTGATGCATGATGATAAATCCTAATTCTGAAAAGAGTCAGGCATACTTAGGTACTTTTTTATTATCTCCCTGCACCTTGCCTAGCAGATTTAGCCTCAGGCCCTTGGCCAAATACTGACCATCCTGAATGATTTATGGCTTCAACTACTGATGAGACATACTCCCAGGGATTTCTGATCTAGATGTACATAAATTTATGACTTAACTACTTTGATGTAAGTGATTGACAAACAGACACTTGTACAGATCAAGGAGCTAAATCAGTTTATAAATTTAAACCAGCCATGTACGGAAATACAGGCATAAATAAATGATGCATAGAATCTTTGAGACTATCTCCTTATCCTCAGAGTACAACTATATTGGATTTATATTCCAGCCTACTAATGATAGAAGTCGGAAAGTTGATGAAAACGTCCACTTTTCTTACAAACGAGGTTATATTTTCTCTTCCTTACATTTCTACGAATCTATTACTTGCAAGCTATCTTTCTATATGCGCTCAGATAACTTATACTATAACTTCTATCTATGACACTTTGGTACTAAAAACTGCTAAGATATTATATGTGCTATGCAAATATATAACATAAATATTATGATTTGCAAAGGTCAAGAGTGTTGTATAAAATCTTATTTAGTTGAATTCAGTGTAGACCCCCCAAATGATTAATCGTATGTGAAAAAATATAATTTTTAACTAAGATAATGCCAAATAAAAATGATGTACAGGATTAGAGAAAATATTTCAAGAATATGCTCTTGAAAGCCATTGTAAGCTATCAAATAACCACTAAAGAATATTTAGCTCCCTACAAGAGACAGACTTCTGGCTAAAGACAGCTACATATTCAAAGTAAAAGGGTGGAAAAAGATATATCATGCAAATGTAAAACAAAAGCAACTAGGAGTAGCCATCCTCATATCAGAAAAATACTTTTTCCTTTTTTTTGAGATGGAGTCTCAGTCTGTGCCCAGACGGAGTGCAGTGGCACGATTTCAACTCACTACAACCTCCACCTCCCTAGTTCAAGCTATTCCCCTGCTTCAGCCTCCTGAGTAGCTGGGATTACAGGCACACACCACCACAGCCTGGCTAATTTTTGGTATTTTTACTGGACACGGAGTTTCACCACGTTGGCTACACTGGTCTTGAACTCCTGACCTCAGGCAATCTGCCCGCCTCGGCCTTCCAAAGCGCTGGGATTACAAACGTGAGACACTGCACCCAGCCCCAGATAAAATACTTTAAACCAAGAACAGTAAAAGAAGACAAAGAAGGGCAATGTTCAATACAAGAAGATGTATGTATCCTAAATATATATGCACCCAACAGTGGAGCACACATATTGATAAAACAAATGCTACTAGACCTAAGAAAACATATGGATAGCAATAGGAAAATGGTGGGGGAGGAGCAACTTCAACACCTCACTGACATCACCAGAGAGATCATTGAGACAGAAAATTTATAAGGAAACTCTGGACTTAAACTGTACTATAGATCAAATGAACCTAATAGACATTTACATAACACTCTATACCATAAGTGCAAAACATACATTCTTCTCACCTCTGCATGGAGCACTATCCAAAATTTAGCATATACTGAGTCATAAAGCAAGTATAAATAAATGCCAAAAGATCAAAATCACACCAAGTATCTTCCTGGACCACAACTGAATAAAATTTAAAATGGAAACTAAGAGGAATTCTCAAAACTACATAAGTACATGGAAGGTAAACACATTGGTCCTGCATGACTTTTGGTAAACAATGAAATTAAAACAGAAATCAAAAAAATTGTTGAAATGAATAAAAATAGAGACAAAACATACCAAAAGCTCTGAAATATGGCAAAGGCAGTGCTAAGAGGAAAGTGTATAACAATAAATGTCCACATCAAAAAATAGAAAGATCTCAAAGTATTAACCTAATATCAAATCTCAAGTAACTAGAAAAACAAAAACAATTCCAACCCTAAGGTAAGGAAAGAAATACAAAGATCAGCATAGAACTAAATGACATGGAGACCAAAAAAAGATACATGAATTAATTAAACAAAATACTGGTTTTTTAAAAGGTTAAACAAAATTGGCAGACCACTAGCTAGACTAACCAAGAAACAATGAGAGAAGAGTCAAATAAGTGCAATCAAAAATGAGAAAGAGAGGCATTTAAACTGATACTATAGAAGAACAAAAGATCATCAGCTCTAAGCACACAAACTAGAAAACCTAGAGGATGGGACTGTTTGTTTTTTTCTTGTAAATTTGTTGGAATTCTTTGTAGATTCTAGATATTAGCCCTTTGTCAGATGAGCAGATTGCAAAAATTTTCTCCCATTCTGTAGGTTGCCTGTTCACTCTGATGGTGGTTTCTTTTGCTGTGCAGAAGCTCTTTAGTTTAATTAGATCCCATTTGTCAATTTTGGCTTTTGTTGCCATTGCTTTTGGTGTTTTAGACACGAAGTCCTTGCCCATGCCTATGTCCTGAATGGTATTGCCTAGGTTGTCTTCTAGGGTTTTTATGGTTTTAGGTCTAACATTTAAGTCTTTAACCCATCTTGAATTAATTTTTGTATAAGGTGTAAGGAAGGGATCCAGTTTCAGCTTTCTACATATGGCTAGCCAGTTTTCCCAGCACCATTTGCTAAATAGGGAATCCTTTCCCCATTTCTTGTTTTTGTCAGGTTTGTCAAAGATCAGATAGCTGCAGATGTGTGGTATTATTTCTGAAGGCTCTGTTCTGTTCCATTGGTCTCTATCTCTGTTTTGGTGCCAGTACCATGGTGTTTTGGTTACTGTAGTCTTGTAGTATAGTTTGAAGTCAGGTAGCATGATGCCTCCAGCTTTGTTCTTTTGGCTTAGGATTGACTTGGCAAACCATCATTCTGAGCAAACTATGTCAAGGACAAAAAACCAAACATAGCATGTTCTCACTCATAGGTGGGAATTGAACAATGAGAACACTTGGACACAGGAAGGCGGACATCACACACTGGGGCCTGTTGTGGGGTGGGGGGAGGGGGGAGGGATAGCATTAGGAGATATACCTAATGTAAATGATGAG
The DNA here is from genome assembly GCF_009828535.3 of Hylobates moloch. Taxonomy (NCBI): domain Eukaryota; kingdom Metazoa; phylum Chordata; class Mammalia; order Primates; family Hylobatidae; genus Hylobates; species Hylobates moloch. The sequence continues at coordinate 48,420,620 of NW_026652284.1, read as the reverse complement.
TTAATGGGCGCAGCACACCAACATGGCACATGTATACATATATAACAAACCTGCATGTTGTGCACATGTACCCTAGAACTTAAAGTATAATAATAAAAAATAAATAAATAAATAAATAAATAGAAAGAAAACCTAGAGGAGATGGATGAATTCCTTTAAACATACAGCCAATCCCCAAGATTGAACCAGGTAGAAACAGAAACCCTTAACAGACTAACAATGAGTAATGAAATCGAGTCAGTAATAAAAAATCTTCGAAGGTGGGGAAATGAACCAGCCAAGACCAGACCTGAATTTTACCAGACATAGAAATAAGAGCTGGTAACAATCCCACTGAAACTGTTCCAAAAAATCAAGAAGTGATTCTTCCCCTAACTCATTCTATGAAACCACTATGACCCTGATACCAACAATCAGTCAAGCATACTACCAAAAAAAAAAAAAAAAGAGAAAGAAAACTACAAGCCAATATCCCTGAGGAACATAGATGCAGAAATCCTCAACAAAACACTAGCAAGCTGAATCCAATAGCAAATCAAAAAGATAATTCATCACTTTCAAGTTGGTTTTATTCCAGGAATGCAAGAATAGTCCAATATTTACAAATCAATAAGTGTGGTGCATCTCATAAATAGAACTTAAAAAGCATAAGATCACCTCAATAGACATAGACATAGACAAGGCTTTCAATAAAATCCGACTTTACTTCATCATTAAAAACTCTCAGCAAACTAGTCATTGAAAGAACATACCTCAAAATAATAAGAGCCATCTATGAAAAACCCACAGTCAACATTATACTGAATGGGGAATAGTTGAAAGCATTTACCCTAAGAACTGGAACAAGACAAGTATGTCCATTCTCACCAGTTCTACTCAACGTAGTGTGGGAAGTACTAGCCAGGACAATCAGGCAAGAGAAAGAAATAAAAGGCATTCAAGTCAATGAGGAAGTCAAATTGTCTTTGTTTGGTGATTACATGAATGTATACCTAGAAAACCCCAGATTCTCCTCCAAAAGGCTCCTAGATTTAATAAACAAATTAAATAAAGCTTCATGATACAAAGTCAGTGTACAAACATCAGTAGCATTTTTATACACGAATGACATTCAAGATGAGAAACAAATAAATAACCCAATTCTATTTACAATAGTCACAAGAAAGATAAAATACCTAGGAATACATTTAACCAAGGAGGTGAAAGATCTCTACAAGGAGAAACTATAAAACACTTGTGAAAGAAATCATAGATGACACAAGCAAATAGCAAAATATCCCATGCTCATGGAACGGAAGAATCAATATTATTAAAATGGTCATACTGCTCAAAACAATCTATACATTCAATGAAATCCCTATCAAATTATCAACATCATTTTTCACAGAATTAGAAAAAACAACACTAAAGTTTATATGGAACCAAAAAAGACCCCAAAGATCCAAAGCAATTCTAAATAAAAAGAACAAATCTAGGAGCATCACACTGCCTGACTTCAAATTATGCTATAAGGCTAGAGTAACTAAAACAGCATGGTCCTGTTACAAAAAATAGGCACATAGATCAACGGAACAGAATAGAGAACCTGGATATAAAACCACATATCTACAACCAGCTAATCTTCAACAAAGTTGACAAAAATAAACAATGCGGAAAAGACATCCTATTCAATAAATAGTGCTTGGAAAATTAACTAGCCATATGCAGAAGAATGAATCTGGACCTCTATCTCTCACAATATACAAAAATTTATGTTGACATAAGACCTGCACATAAACTTCTGTACAACAGAAATAATTAACACAATAAACAGACAGCCTAAACAATGGGAGAAAATATTTGCAAATTATGACTCTGACAAAAGACTAATATCCGGAATCTTAAAGGCAACACAAACAACTCAACAAGAAAAAAACAAACAACTTCACTAAAAGCTGAGCAAAGGACATGAACAGACACTTCTCAAAAGAAGAAATACAAACAACCAACAAACACATGAAAAAAGTGTTCAACATCACTAATCATCAGAGAAATGCAAATTAAAGCCACAATGATATATCATTTTATACTATCAATAAAGGCTATTAGTAAAACACTAAAAACAACAGATATTGATGCGGATATGGAGAAAAGGAAACATACACTGTTGCTGGGAATGTAAATTAATTTAACCTCTATGGAAAATAGTATGGAGATTTCTCAAAGAACTAAAGACAGAACTACCATTCAACACAGCAATCCCACTATTAAGCATTTATCCAACAGAAAATAAATTGTTATATCAAAAGGGCAGCTGAACTTGCATGTTCATCATGACACTATTCACAATAGTAAAGCTGACCATCCTAAGTGTCCATCAGTGGTTGACTGGATAAAGAAAATGTGGTACATATCCACCATGGAATAGTATGCAGATATAAAATCGAAGTAAATCATGTCCTTTGCAGCAACGGAGGTGGAGCTAGAGGTCATCATCCTAAGTGAACAAACTCAGAAAACCAAATACTACATGTTCTCACTTGCAAGTTGGAGCTAAACGATGGGCAAATATGGTCATAAATAAGAAAATAGTAGACATTAGGGACTCCAAAAGCAGGGGGAAGTTGAAAAACTAACAAGTACAGGTTCATTATTTGGATATTGGATACACTAGAATCCTAATCCCCACCAGTATGCTATATAATCATGTAACAAAAAAGCACATGTACCTTCTGAATTAAAATAAAATAACATAAAACAAAACAAAATTTTACAGTTAAAAAAAAAAAAAACCTGTTGCAGCCGGGCGCAGTGGCTCACGCCTGTAATCTCAGCACTTTGGGAGGCCGAGGCAGGCGGATCACAAGGTCAGGAGTTCAAGACCAGCCTCACCAACATGGTGAAACCCCGTCTGTACTAAAAATACAAAAATTAGCCAGGCTTGGTGGCACACGCCCATAATCCCAGCTACTCAAGAGGCTGAGGCAGCAGAATCACTTGAACCCGGGAGGCAGAGGTTGCAGTGAGCCAAGATGGCGCCGCGGCACTCCAGCCTGGGCGACAGAGTAAGACCCCGTCTCAAACAAACAAACAAAAAAACCTGTTGCTAAATTAGCAGTCTGATTCAGAAAATATTTACTTATTTTACTTCAAAATTGACCCCAAGTTTTGTACTCATATCCATTAATATATTATCCAGTTTTTTATGCAATCATTATTTTACTCTGAGGCAATAAACATTTCTATTTTTCTTTGGAGTGCCAATTTCATCAAAGTTGCAATTTCGTGTATAAAAGCAATGTTTAATATACCTAAATTGCTTGTCTCAAACATAATTTATTGAGGAAACAAACATATTTCCAGCTCTTTTCTCAATGGTCACTTCCACTAGAAAGGATAAAAAATAAATAAAACATCCATGTATAATTATGGTTTTGTAGTTAAGGACAACCCTGTGACATCATTTTGGTCAAAAAAGGATTTACAGAATTATAACGGGAGGGTATAGAAGGTCTCGATGCTTTTAAAGTAAGGGGGCATTCATAGCTGCTGCCATTTCTCCATTCTCCTTCCCAAGCTTCCCACCTTTATAATGGTCATGATGTTTGGAATTATCCCAAATGTCTCACAGGAACGAGCTGACAAGCATAATGGAATGGTTTCCAGAATGGCTCTGTGAAGGGCTTGGCAATTCTCTTCCCAGTAAAACAACCAGTTAACTGGTAAAATATATAAGAAACATCCACTTAAAGTCTCTGAAAATTGATCTAATTGCATGTAGCAAATGGAGAAACAGTTATTCAAAAACACCTGCTAACTTTCTGGAAGAACAGCAAGAATCTGTAGCATTTGAACCACAATCTGCTTCAACTAACTTCCCATGCGTGCTGTAAGGAGTCTCTACCCTGACAGTACAACCAAGAAAGAAGACTCCCGTTTCCCGCTGGTGGTAGTCTGTACAGCATTTCGCTCAAGTAGGAGCATGGCACTGGTAACTATTATCTCCCACACCCAAGCTCTCTGTCTTAATCTTAGAAGTCTTAATCTAAGAAGGCATAGCAAGAGGATTAAGGTTCCCTTCCCTCACCCAGCTGACACACATAGGGCAGAACCTCTATCTAGACATGTTAGCTTGATAATACTAGGGCCCATATCTTTCCTGCCACAGCTAACTGGTATGACAGAAGTTCATACTAGGAAAGAATGATGGGAAGACCAGGGGTTATCAACCCTCTCCTCCACTCCCATGCCCACTCTTGGAACAATGGTGTCACTCTTGAAGAGAAAAATGTAAGAATCAAAGCACCTGAAAAATTTAATCTATAGAGAGGAAAAAAGAAAAGCAGGTGCCAGAAGCTACCTTAAAGAGAGCTCAGATCTTAGATTTAGTGAACAAAAACTTCAAAACAGCTATTATAAATTTTGTCAAAGGACTACCAGGAACCATATCTAAAGAATTAAAGTATAATGACAAGTTTTTATCAACTAGAGAATATCAACACATAAATAGAAATGATAAAGAAGAATCAAATGGAATTTTAAAGTTGACAAGTACAATAATAAAAAATAAAAAATTACTGAAGGGCTCATCAGTGGATTTGAGTTGACAGAAGTAAGAACAAATGAGCTTGATAAAATTAATAGCTAATTAATGATCAGAAAAACAGATAAGAATGAAGAAAAAGTTAACAGAACCACAGATAAATGTGGGACAACTTCAGCAGGCCAAAATATGCATAATAGGAATACCAGAAGAAGAGAGACAGAAAGGAACAAAATACCATTACAAAATAGTGGCAGAGACTGCAAGTTTCATGAAAAAACACAAATACTCTACATATTTACAAAAATAAACAATCCCTAAGTAGGATAAATACAGAAACATCCCCACCAAGAAACATCATAGTCAAAAGGTTAAAAGCCAAATATAAAAAGAAAACTGTGAAAGCAGCAAGGGAATAAAAACTCAGGCCGAGCACAGTGGCTCAGGCCTGTAATCCCAGCACTTTGCGAGGCCGAGGCGGATGGATCACCTGAGGTCAGGAGTTCGAGACCAGCCTGGCCAACATGATGAAACCCTGTCTCTACTAAAAAATACAAAAAAAAAATAGCTGGAGTCACGGCTGGCTCCTGTAATCACAGCTACTTGGGAGGCTGAGGCAGGATAATCGCTTGAACCCAGGAGGCGGAGGTTGCAGTGAGCCGAGATCTCACCATTGCACGCCAGTCTGGGCAACAAGAGCAAAACTCCACCCACCACCCCACCCAAAAAAGAAAGAAAGAAACAATAGATGTAAGAGGTTCTGAGATGGCATATTAAAAATCCTGAAGACAAAAAGGTAGTCAACCAAAAATCTTATTCCCAAGTATATATATTGTTCAAAAATGAAGAAGAAATGAAGATGTTCCAAAACAAGAAAAACAGAAAATTGTTCCTAACACACCTGCCTTAACAACATACTAAAGGAAGTTCTTCGATGTGAATATGACAACAGACAGTAATATAACTATACATACTCCTACACACAAAATAGTGTCAGTAAAGGTAATTGTAGATAATGATAAAAGATAAAATAACTATATGATAAATGGTCTTTTTTTTCTTCACTTATTTACAAGGCACAGAGGTTGAATTCGTCATTTTTAAGTTCACCACAAAGAAAAGCCCAATTCCAATGGCTTCACTGATGAATTCTACCAGACATTTAAAGAAAACTTAAGGTTAATGCCTCATAAACTTTCAAAAAGTTGAAAATAGAGAACACATTCAAACTTAATTCTGTGAAACTAGAATTCCTTGATATTAGAACAAGAAAAAAAATCACAAGAAAAACTGCAGACCAATGCCTCTTATTAAAATAAACACGAAAATTCTCAACTATTAATTACCTGAAACCAGTTACGTGCAAAACAGATTACACACCTTCAACAAGTAAGATGTAGCTCAGAAATGAATGATAGGTGTAACATGTGAAAATAAATCAGTGCAATATGCCATATTGATAGAATAAAGGACTAAAACCACACTAGTTAATCTGAAGAGACCCAGAAAAACCATCAAACAAAATCCAACATCCATTCATAATAGAAACACTAGACAAACTAGAAGTAAAAGTGACCTTCCTCAATCTGACACATGGCATGTATGAAACACCCAGAGCTAATATCATAATAAATAAAGAAAAACAATACTTTTGCTCTAAAATAAGAAAAAGGATAATGATGTTTGCTCTCACTGCTTCTGTTCCACTGTATACTGCATGTTCTAGCCAGAAAAGTTAAGCTGGAAAAAAAAAGTCCAGATTAGAAAGGAAGAAGTAAAACAATGTCTATTTACAGATGACATAGTATTTTATATCTACAACCCCCCAAATTTATTAAAATACTAAAAAATGGGTTCACAGAGATTAAATGATACAAATTCCACATACAAAAATTAATCATCTTTCTATACATTAGCAATGAATAAAGTAAAAAGGAAGTTAAGAAATGATTTTATTTATAATAGCATCAAAAGGACAGTAAAATACATGGAAACACATTTATCAAAATAAGTGCAGTATTTGTAAACTGAAAACAACAAAATATTGGGTTTAAAGAAATTAAGTTCTAAATTATTCGTATAGCAATGAGTTAAGATTATTAAAGTGACAACACTCCCTCAAATTTTATACATATACCATGAAATTCAAAATTCCAGCTAGATTTTTTTGGAGAAGTTAACAAGCTCTTCCTAAAATTCACATGGAAGTCAAAGAACCAGAATAATTGGTTAAAACAATGTTGAAATAGAAAAAGTTGGAGGAGTCACAGTTCTCTCTTTCAAAAGCTACAAGAAAGGTTATGTATTGGAATAAGACAGTATGGTGCTGGAATAAGAATAAACTTATGGATAAATGTATTAAAACTAAGAGTTGAGAAGTTAACCTGAATATCTATGATCAATTGATCTTTGGCAAAGAGTTCTTAGCCATGACACCAAAAGCAAGATACATAACTTTTCCTCTGGAAAAGATCCTGTTAAGAAGATGCAAAAACAATTGACAGACTGGGAGAAAATATTTGCAAATGTGTTATCTGACAGAAATCTAGTATCTAGAATATATAAAGAACACAACAGAAAAATACAATCTACTCTAATCCAAAAATGGACAAAGTCATCAAGATTTATTTCACCAAGAATACCTGCTGCCAAATAAGCAAATGAAAAGATGTTCAACATCACCAGTCATTAGCAAAGTGCAAATTAACACCATGATGAGATGTCACTTTGTGCATATTAAAAGAGCAAGGCAAAAATATTATATATAGTATTGACAATGCAAAAATGCTGACCAGGATTTGTAGAAACTGGTGTTCTCAATCATTGGTGGTAGAAATTTAGAATTGTACAGACACTCTGTAAAATAATTTTTTCAGTTTCTTAATTGAAAACCTAAGTAATCATACATTTAGTAGATAATCCAGCAATCGCCTTACTGGGTATTCATCCCAGAGAAAAAAAAAGTTATGTGCATGCAGAAATATGTACATGATATCTCACATATCATGTACGCATTTATTTAAAATAGCCCCAAACTGGAAACAAGTAAAATGTTTCCCAATAGGTGAATGATGAGATATACTTCTATGCTTATATGGAATACTACTCACCACTCAATAGAATTAACTATGAATACATACAACTTGTATGGATCTCAAGGGCATTATGCCGAGTGAAAAAAGTTTATCTCAAAATGTTGCATACTATGTGATACCACTTATATAACATTCTTAATACGACACAATCATAGGACTGGAGAAAAGATTAAAGATTCCCTGGGGTAAGCAATGGCAAACAGGGTTGGGGGAGGGCTGCGACTAAATAGGTTGCACAAAGGTGATCTTTGTGAAGGCGAAATAGTTCTGTATCTAGATTGCAGTGGTGGTTACACAAATATGAGCATAAGATAAAATGACATAGAGTTATATTTACACATTGAGCCAATATTAATTTCCTGTTTTGATGATGTATTAGAATTATGCAAGATATATTGAGGGAAGCTGGGTAAAGGGTGCAGGTCTTTTCTGGAATATCTATCCAAATTTCTGTGGTTATATAATTACTTCAAAATAAAAATTTAACAAGAGAAAGAAATTCACAACACAGTTTTATCTTAAAAACATAATACTAGTGAAATACATCAGTCAAAAATACTATTTATTGTATGATAATATTTATAAGAAAAGGCAAAAATAGGCAACTATAGAGAGAGACAGTCTGCAAGTGGTTGCCAAGGACTGGAGGTGAGGTAGGGCGGGACAATGGTGAAGAAGTGGTAGTAGGTACAAATATTTTTTTTTTGGAGTGATAAAAATACTCAAAAATTATACTATGATTATATTTGCACAACTCTCTGAATATACTACACCCCATCGAATTGTGTACTTTAAACAGATGAACTTTATAGTGTGTACACTATAACTCCATACAACCAAAAAAAATGAAGAATATCTGAAAGTCCCTGAGGTTTACTGAAGCCCTAGCCTTGGCCTTGAGCTGAGAAACTGGCATCATCAGGATCCACTGAAACCAGATGGTTCTGCAACTTGTTGTGTTTCATAAGCACTATATACTTTGAAAATATAAAGCTCTAATTAATTATTTTTAATCATTGCATGGCATTCCATTGTATGAATACACAAGGTTTATGTATTCTTATTTCTATACATGAGTAATTTGTGTATTTCTCCTTATACTCATAAAGGGGAATTTTATATTGAAGAGAACAATTTTTGTGTTATGACATGAGCCTATCTTAAATCTTTTAGATGAAGGCATATTTTTCTAGGAAGCAATGGACCAATTACTCTCCTACTGACATACTATGTCATCCATGTTTTTCAGGCTGTTTCCTATACTTGTTATTGTCAGACTTTATTTTTTTAGTGAATTGCTTTTAAATTGCACATCATTGTGATGTTACTTTGCATTTTCCTAATTTCTAGTAAAATAGAGTAGGTTTTTAAATGCTTATTCATTTTACATTTACAAATCAGAAAAAAATCATTATATGATTTACCCATTTTCTGTTATTTTAATTGCAGCATTTTTCTTTTATATTTGTATAGTAATTGTAGGAATCTTTATTGCAAATATCCTTTCCCAGCTTCTGACATGCCTATTTTTGTTGTTTGTAAAGTCTTTTTTAGATTCCCAAAGTCTCTGTTCTAATGGAGGAGAAATAATGGTTGTCTTTAAAATTGGTGTGCATTTTACATATAATTGTTAATATTTTATTTTCATACTTTGATTTTTCTTAAACCAAAACATCTTTCTATGTTTTAGGTAAGGATATATCTTTTCCATATAGATAATCAATAGCCCCAGTATAATTAATTAAATACTCCATTCTTTATGGATTCATACTACCACTCTAAGATGCTGACTCCAGAGATGTTTTGAGATTTATTTTACTAGATATGTGAGTGCACTATCTTGCTGTCATTACCATTTTGTATTATATATAAGCCTCTAGTTTTCAGGACAATGAAGTGAACATAAATTCAAACTCATGACTGATGACATATGATTGTGAGTCTGCTGAATGAAATTTGTCCACCCAGTGCCCAGATGAGGCAGATGAACTTGATCTTGTTGCTTCTCAACACTAATGGGGAGATGTTGTGATACTCATTCTTTCGCTGAAGATATAGCCAAGCATCAGCAGTTTCTCAGAACCAATACGGTTAAAACATCTTATGTCACCCAACGTTCAGCTAATTTTTAGTATAAAAATTCACTATTTTAAAACTATTTTATTTTTTGATATTTGAAATGGTTGAGATAACTTGAGATATTTTATATCTCAGATTATAATCCTCTAAGACAGAAAGTTCTGAGCGTATTTCTAAAGGGGAGGGGTGTGGAGACTATTTTAAGATATTTAACTTCTAAATAAATACCATACATACCACCCCACAACTCTGTCAAAGCAAGATAGTCATATTTGCTATGCATTTCTTATAAAACTGCTAAAATGTTTCTTGTATCACATTTTCAAAATTCCAAGTCACCTATACTGTAATATACTGTAGCATGTTTTCACCTTCAAGGAAAACCTATTATGTGGCATTAAACAATTGCTTTCCTAAGCTTTGCTACAGCTTATAATTTTTGTTATAGAACGTAATTAACTGTTTTTTGAATCCTGAGATTAGCCGTTGTAGACTACACACATAACAGCTCATGTTTTCTTCTTTGCTTTTCTTATGCATGAAGATATATTGATAAACTTTCTCCATTTAATCACTGAGTACATTACAATGAAATAGATGTCTCTGAAAAAATTTGTACCAAAATAATTTTTTTAATTTCAAGCTCATTTTTCAGTAAACCTTATTATAAAATTAAAAGTGATTATCTTTAAGAAAACATTTAGCCTTCGGCCGGGCACAGTGGCTCATGCCTGTAATCCCAGTAAAGGTGACGGTGTGCTGGCAGCCCTCGCAGCCCTCCCTGGCCAATGCAAGTTCCGGGTGGGCGTGGGCTCGGCAGGCCCCGCACTTGGAGCGCCAGCCGGCCCGGGCAGTGAGGGTCTTAGCACCTGGGCCAGCAGCTGCTGTGCTCAACTTCTCGCCAGGCGTTAGCTGCCTCCCTGCATGGCGGGGCTGGGGACCTGCAGCCCCCCATGCCTGAGCCTCCCCCCACTGTGGGCTCCTGCACAGCCCCAGCCTCCCCAATGAGCCCTGCTCCCTGCTCCACAGTGCCCAGTCCCCATCGACCACCCAAGGGCTAAGGAGTGTGGGCGCATGGCGCGGGACTGGCAGGCAGCTCCACCTGCAACCCTAGTGTGAGATCCACTAGGTGAAGCCAGCTGGGCTCCTGAGTCTAGTGGGGACTTGGAGAACCTTTATGTCTAGCTAAGGGATTGTAAATACACCAATAGGCACTCTGTATCTAGCTCAAGGTTTGTAAACACACCAGTCAGCACCCTGTGTCTGGCTCAGAGTTTGTGAATGCACCAATCCACACTCTGTATCCAGCTACTCTGGTGGGGACTTGGAGAACCTTTGTGAAGTCTAGCTCAGTGATTGTAAATACACCAATCAGCACCCTGTGTCTAGCTCAGGGTTTGCGAATGCACCAGTGGACACTCTGTATCTAGCTACTCTGGTTGGGACTTGGAGAAACTTTGGGTCCACACTCTGTATCTAGATAATCTAGTGGGGTAGTGGACAACCTTTGTGTCTAGCTCAGGGATTGTAAATGCACCAATCAGCACCCTATCAAAACAGACCACTCGGCTCTCTGTAAAATGAACCAATCAGCAGGATGTGGGTGGGGCCAGATAAGAGAATAAAAGCAGGCTGCCTGAGCCAGCAGTGGCAACCTGCTCTGGTCCCCTTCCACACTGTGGAAGCTTTGTTCTTTTGCTTTCTGAGACAGAGTCTCGCTCTGTCACCCAGAGTGGAGTGCAGTGGCACAATCTCTGCTCACTGCAAGCTCCGCCCCTGCCTCAGCCTCTCTGAGTAGCTGGGACTACAGGCGCCCGCCACCACGCCTGGCTAGCTTTTTTTGTGTGTGTACTTTTAGTAGAGACGGGGTTTCACTGTGGTCTCGCGCTTTCGCTCTTCGCAATAAATCTTGCTGCTCCTCACTCTTTGGGTCCACGCTGCCTTTATGAGCTGTAACACTCACCGCGAAGGTCTGCAGCTTCACTCCTGAAGCCAGAAAGACCACAAACCCACCGGGAGGAACGAACAACTCCAGTCGGGCGCCTTAAGAGCTGTAACACTCACCTGCAGCTTCACTCCTGAGCCAGCGAGACCACGAACCCCACCAGAAGGAAGACACTCCAAACACATCTGAACATCAGAAGGAACAAACTCCGGACACGCCGCCTTTAAAAACTGTAATACTCACTGCGAGGGTCCGCAGCTTCATGCTTTAAGTCAGTGAGACCAACCACCCACCAATTCCAGGCACACCAGCACTTCGGGAGGCTGAGCAGGCGGATCACGAAGTCAGGAGATCGAGACCATTCTGGCTAACACGGTGAAACCCCGTCTCTACTAAAAATACAAAAAAAAAAAATTAACCAGGCATGGTGGTGGGTGCCTGTAGTCCTAGCTACTTGGCAGGCTGAGGCAGGAGAATGGCCTGAACCCAGGAAGCAGAGCTTACAGTGAGCCGAGATCACACCACTGCACTCTAGCCTGGGCGACAGAGAGAAACTCCATCTAAAAAAAAAAAAAAAAAAAAAAAAAAAAAAAAGAAAACATTTAGCCTTCAATCTTTTCTCTACACAACCAATTTAAAAACTCACATATTTTAGAAACATTCTAATTTGCTGACAAAATGTGAGAGCAATTTAAGTATGTTTTAAAAGTATGAGGCATGAAAGTATGAGAAGCTGTGAGATTGGTTTGTTAGAGATTCCACAGGCACTAGCAATGTGATCCCAACAACATACAAGAAGTTTTCATTAGGAATACACACAACTTGGCAGACTGGTATTGCAGACTGCAGCTGGGCAGCTTTAAAGTTTTTAAAAATAAAAAGAATGAAGAAAAATTGAAAAATAGGTAATACATGTATTATTAAATACCTTTTGTTGGACTGTTACCATCACCTATATCAATACTTATTATATCTATTGCCAAAACATTATTCATATACACTGAAAAGACAAACAAAACACAATTGTTAATGTTGAGTTTCCTTGCATTTTTTCCTCCATATTCATGAGGAAGTCAATGAGAAGGAGGATCATAGAGGTCACAAGATTAGTGAGGGCCCCCCAGCATTAGAAGGCAAGTGGTGCTGTTATTTGTTTTTTCTTTTGTTCAGATTTTTCCCAGCCAAAGGTTTTCAGGTCTACAGATCATAGAAGGTGATTATTAAAGTCTATGAGCTATTTCTTTTTAAATGAATGTATTGCTCAACTAATTCATATTTGTCGTGGAAAAACTATAAAATACAGATAAGCATACAATAAATAATCACTTCAGGTCCCCACAATTGAGGCAAAAACCCTATGCCAATTGAAACAATTTTAAATGTAGATATGTGTGTTTTATGAACACAAAGAGTGAAATTGCCTCTATGATACGTCTAGAAACTAGAAAATTCTGCTACTGTATTGCTAATTATAATTCTCATAAATAAAATAAATCTTTTTCCTCAAATTCAAATTCAAACATGTCACTATTTTTTAAAATAAAGAAATCCATCCCAATGTACCCTAAAAAGCTCTGTGCTTTTATTTCACATGATCTTCGTCTTTCATAGCAGAAGGCAAGAAATTTACCTAAATTTATCTAAGCTTTGGCTTTTTTTGGACATACAATGTTTATATATCATAAAGTAAACAACATGTGTCAACACAAAAGAAATAAAGCTGTGAAGTAATTTGAGGCTCCACCTCAATATTCTAATTTTATGGTCTCCTTTATTTCCTTGAAATAAGGGAAATGGAAATTAGGATGGCATTTTTTTTTTTTTTTTTTTTTTGAGACGGAGTCTCGCTCTGTCGCCCAGGCTGGAGTGCAGTGGCGCAATCTCAGCTCACTGCAAGCTCCGCCTCCCGGGTTCACACCATTCTCCTGCCTCAGCCTCTCCGAGTAGCTGGGACTACAGGCGCCCGCCACCACGCCCGGCTAATTTTTTGTATTTTTAGTAGAGACGGGGTTTCACCATGGTCTTGATCTCCTGACCTCGTGATCCGCCCGCCTCGGCCTCCCACAGTGCTGGGATTACAAGTGTGAGCCACTGCACCCAGCCTAGGATGGCATTTAAGGAGAAGATGTAAAGGCTCTAAGGAAGAAAATGAGCAGGATCCTTGTAGCTGTTTCCACTGTGCTTACCTCTTGTGGTAGGCAGGAGAGTATTTCTGGTTTCATTATCTATGAAGAGGCTTCCAAATGGATGCCTCCCCATAGGGTTCCCAAGCAATCATTCCATTAGTCAATGAATCAAGAGACACTCAGTGACCACATCATCAGAATAATATCACATTCAAAGGTTGTAATAAAGGAAAGTTAAACAAAGCCTCTGCTTCTCACAGAAAGTCCAGAGTCAGAGACATACCTCTTGACCTACATTCCACACCCAAAATATTCCCTTGTCCTCCTAACTAGGAAACTGATTTGTCTTTTCTTTCCATTCTCTGTGACCATATACTAATTAAACAAATATGTGTTGGGTGTCAATAAGAAATAATTCCTGTCATTAACAAGAATCCCTCCTTAAGTTCAAACATGAATCTTTCCGATTTCAAAGCTGCTGCTCTTGGATAATAAAGTATACTGCCTTTTACATAAATGGTATTATTTCATTTTCCTTCCATAAGTTTTTGTCTAACATGTGCAACATACATGTAAGGGGATACAATCTCCATCACATTGATGAGAACCTGAAAACTAGAAAGATTCAAGCAAGCTTTCCAAGGTAAAAACTAGGTAAATTGCAGAGCCAATATATGAACACTGCTATTCCAAATATGTGAGTGGAGTAGAGATGAGGTGGACAAAGACAATGCCCAGTTTCTGATCCTGGGTAACTTCCTGAGTAGTAATGCCACCTAAATTAGGCATAGCAGGTTTGAGGAAGAAGAAAAATCAATGATCATTGTATCAATTGAGCGAATAGAAATCGGGGGTAAGATAGAAGACAAGAGTTTTCAAGAATTTTGCAGACCAAAGTCAAGGAAAGATTTGAGAGTATCTAGATGCACAAGTAAGATCAAATCAGCATGAAACTTTATTAGTTTAATTGCTTAGTTTGTTAGGTTAGTATGTTTCTAATAAGATGACAGAAACTTGAGGATATTTGTTGACTTGAGAAGCAAAAGGCAGAGGTGAAGGAGCAACTGAAGAAGGGAATTTGGAAAGAGTGTTCTAAAGAAAAAGGAGAGAATAGGATCAAGAAACAAGAGTGTAGGTTTAATTTAGACAAAAAAACACTTGATTTCAATCAAAAAGACATTTGATTTCAATAACCTTAATTAGCTTCCACAGTATTCTGCTTTGATGTCACTAATTTTTTACTACCAATATTTGTCTACCTGTTACTTTGAATTTTATGACAATTGAATTATGTTTAATCAACTTCCTTATGAATGTATTACACAAATATACACGGTATGGTTTTTAGTTTTGTGATTGGACACTGCATGATATTAGTAGTCATTAGGGTAGTCTGCATACTCCAAAGTGTAGCAGAAACAGCGTGGCAGAAAGATCCTCTGTAATGTTGAATCTCAAACATTCCTGTCAGTATCAGGCCTTCAAGTTGAATTGGGCAATTATTACTACTTCCAATCCATGGGCATAGTCTTGTCTTCAGAATTCCAAATCTCAAAACGATGATAAAGTGACTAAAACATTACTAATGTAATCCATTTCAAATGAACTGCCACATACATATAAATAAGCAATAGATGGTTTAAGGAAACAGCCATCAAATCTAAAATTTTAAAGCAAAGATTCCAGGTTGAAGCTTCGGTTCTGCTAGCATGGTTGACTCTTGGACTCTTGGTTTTTTGCCAGTGGTGGTAGGACATCTTTGTATGCTTCTGAAACTTTTTAAATATGTTTATGTATGTCAGTGGAAGTTGTTAATCCAGGTGTTACTTTTCTCTATAATTAAGCTTCCTAGTCATCCAGCATTTTGGGTAATAGTTAGTTACCATCTCATTAAAAATGTGAATCCCAATGAAGAAACATGTTTCTAGAATGAGGCACTTTCTTTCTTTTTACCAGGTCACTGTGACAGAGATGAGGCATTTGATTTCAATAACCTTAATTAACTTCCATGGTATTCTGCCTTGATGTCACTATTTTTTTACTAGAAATATTTGCCTACCTGTTACTTTGAATTTGATGACAATTGAATTATTTCTAATCAACTTCCTTATGAATGTATAATACAAACATACATGGTATGTTTTTAGTTTTGTGATTGGACACTGCATGATATTAGTAGTCATGTCCTGCCACAAATATTTTGTGTCCCAGCCCTATGTTTGCATCTTTATAACTTACCACAATGAAAGTTTGCTCATGAGTGTTTAGTAAGTTTTTGCCGGTATCTCCACCTGGAATATAAGATGCAAGCACAGAACTTTCTTTCTTTTCACTATTCAATTCTCACTGCCTAACCAAGGGTGTGGATTAGCCGCTTAATGTTTGCTGAAGAAATGCTTGAATGAGCCAAATCATTGTAAATGATCCAATTGATTTGCTTTCTGCAGACCTGGATTTTGATCTCCCTTTTTTTTTTAGTTTAATAACTTTAGACTATTTCAATGATTTTCTTTAGCAGTAAGATAGATAGATGGATGGATAGACAGACAGACAGACAGACAGATAGATATGTGAATTTTACCCATGATATGATTTAGATCTGTGTCCCCACCCAAATCTCATGTCAAATTGTAATCGCCAATGTTGGGGGTGCTGCCTGGTGGGAGGTGATTAGATCATGGGGGCAGTTTCTAATGGTTTAGCACCATCCGCCTTGCACTGTCTCATGATAGAATTCTCATGAGATCTGGTTGTTTAAAAGTGGGTAGCACCTCCACCCTCCCTCTCTCTTTTTCCTGACCGTGTGAGATGCCTTCCTTGCTCCCCCTTTGCCTTCCTAAGTTTCCTGAGGCTTCCCAAGGAGCAGAAGCTGCTATGCTTCCCGTACAGCCTGCACAATCATGAGCCAACTAAACCTCTTTTCTTTATAAAGTACCCAGTTTCAGGTATTTCTTTATAGCAGTTGGAGAATGGATTAATGCAACCCATTTCAACTCATTCTAGATAAACAAACATATATTTTTTTACTTTGTTCTAAATTATAGTGGTTTGGTTTTATATGTGTGCTTGCATCTCGTTTACAAATAATTATATTTTTAAAATCTAGCTGTACTTGAAATAATCAAATAAGTGGATTATAAAGGTATTTTCATTTTAACCACTATAACTACAGATGCTGCTAAGTTGTTAAGCTCCTGAAAATAATCTCTTACATCTCTTTAAGTCCATTAGAACACAAATGACGAGTGAGTCCTCTGACATTTCTTTTGATGTCCATAGAATGTATTTATCTGTTTCTCAGAGAACTAATTATTTGTTTTTTCCTTAAATATCCTTTTAGAAAGATATCATCAATGTTTATTCTTTTTTCTTCCTATTGCTTGACCTAATTTGTAGGTTTTCCACAAAACATAACAGCTTGGATTTGGTGAATGGCTCATCACACAAATCACAAAATATAAATTTTGCTTTGAGGTTTTTGTCTCTCCCTGGCCCTAGTTTAAGAATCCTTAAAATGATTTATAACTTCTCCCAATTTATTTTTACCTCACTTTCCCATTTATTAACATCTTTACAATTTTACTCTCCCTTCTAAGTATATTTCTTCTCACCACAAATCAATTGTTTTAATACACTCGTGTGAGGACAGGGAGAGCACCCTAACCCTGGAGAGGGGTGACAGCCTGAGAGATTAGAGCATTATATGAGAAATTTGACTAAAATTAGAAAAGCAACAGATGCCTTTCTCACGAACAGGTCTCAGGAGCATGACTTGACCCAGGAGGCTTAGTACATTGTCCTGGGATTTGGCAGTGATGAGGGAAAACGTGCAGTGCCTTGGTACACTTGCCTGTTTAAATCAGTGTTGTCAATCATTGCCTTTGCCCTGAATTTTTAAATATTGACTTCCATATTTGCAAGGCAAATGCTCTTAATTTCTGATGCAGTTAGTGAAGTCTGCCATCTACTTTGTCCTAAGCCCTTTAACTGACATAAAGAGAAAGGAATTTTAAGAATCGAAGTATGTAAAAGCCAAATTGTTCTCTGTCTCTCTCTCTCTCCCCACCCCCACACAAACACACACACACACACACACACACACACACACACACGAAGAAATAACAATCCAGAGAGTTTGAGTTATTTACCTGTTATCACAATGGATGGGACACATTCCCTGCCTCTCATTACATTCATGCCTGCAGCCCCTCAAAAAGAGCTGAGCTTAAGAAGAGTCTGGCTCCCTGATCTCCATGTAACTCTGCCAACCAGAAACATATGACCAGAATTATAAATCCAGGTATTCAGATTTCTAACATGATCATCTGGAGATTTAAATGATTTTTTATGATTAATCAAGATGATCTAAATAAACAAAAATACTTATATTAATTATATTTTGGCCATATGATCAGAGTCATACAAATTCCAACTCTTCTTGGCTGGTTAGCATGTTCAGCAAAACCCCTGAAGACAGAAAGATATATCAACAGGTAAATACAACCTCTCAATGTTTATGATACATTGAAATTATAAGCAACAGGAAAAATAAGGTGAAGGGAGGTAAAAGATTCAATTGAGCAATTAGAAATATGGCCAAGTTCTGCTATAAACATACTTTGGGTTTTGTTTTTTTTTCTTTGTCATTTTTCTTTGCTGCACCTGAGCAAAACTATGTTTACCAACCACATATGAGGTGCGGTCATCCATTTTTTTTTTTTTTTTTTTTTTTTGAGACGGAGTCTTGCTCTATCGCCCAGGCTGGAGTAAAGTGGCTCGATCTCGGCTCATTGCAAAGTATGCTTCCCGGGTTCACGCCATTCTCCTGCCTCAGCCTCCTGAGTAGCTGGGACTACAGGTGCCCGCCACTGCGCCAGCTAATTTTTTGTATTTTTAGTAGAGACGGGGTTTCACCGTGTTAGGCAGGATAGTCTCAATCTCCTGACCTCGTGATCCACCCTCCTCGGCCTCCCAAAGTGCTGGGATTACAGGTGTGAGCCACTGTGCCTGGCCGGTGCAGTCATTCTTAAATACACTTTGACATGGAGATGGTAAACCCAATAGAAACATGATTCATCCCCAAATGTATACACTATAAATTTATGATGCCAAATTGAACAATTAAAAGTTTAGAAGGATTAGTCGTCCACATTTATTTTTTTAAATAACTAAAATTGCAAATAATGTACTTTATACTGTAGGATGCAGTAGTGATTGAATAAAACTCAATATAGGATAATTACATAAGATTACCCCAATAATACCTGTATTAGTAATAATGCCTCTACCTGCTATCAGTGATGAAAAAGAGCATGCGTAGGAAACTTGGTTAGCTCAATTAAGACTCATAATAATAACGTGAGTACTTCGTGATAAGCACAATGTTTCACATTAAACATATTGGGTATATTGAATATTATGAAGGAAAATGGAAGATTCTAATTATGAGATAAAACTACGAAGATAAGTGATATCAGAAAATGGGAAGCAAAAAATATGGTCTTTGTCACCCAAGAAATAAAGGTTTTAATTTTTCTTTTCTCTTCATTTATAGTTTTCATAGATAAGATAGTTAACATTTAACTTGATATTCTTGAGTAAAGTTGAATTACAAGAATTTCAAATTTGCGTTATAGATTCCAAACCACTTTGGAATATTCTCCACACATTTAAATCACATCTTTTTCAAAGCACCATGGCTTTCTATCTCTAAAGATAGAAAGGGTTTGACAGGGTGCTATTAATTATGAAATTTTCACAATTATTTTCAAAAACTAGCTGGAAATTTTATAAATAATGTATTAACCTGATTTGATGAATCTAGATAGTAAATTATCTCCTACACTTTTTTTTTTACAGAAGCTAATGGTACTTGTGGAAATACATTGATCTGACTCCATCAGAAAACACTTGTAATGGTAATGAAAACCTAAGTACCATAGATAAAACACAGCAAATGAATTTGCTTATGAGAGCAATATCAAGCACAATGTGAATGTTGCTATTAATTCTTGTTTTCCATTATTATTGCAAAATGTTGTTAAAAGCATTTGTGAATTCAAAATAATTAAATCTTTTGACCTACTCAAAAGAAATGATCCCCCAAGACATAGCTTCAAAAATCTAATTTTCCTTCAAACTGTTGTATATTTGAGGGCTTTAATTAATTCATTAGTTTATTTAATATGATAAAATTAATCTTGATTTTGCATTTCATTTTAATAACTTTGATAGCTTAAGAACTGCATTTGATCTTATGATAATTTTGTCTGAGATGTGTTATCTTGAAGGATTTCTTCGAATTCCCATTTGCGAATAGTCTCAGAATTTGCAAGTGTTTGCTTGTTGAGCACAAATACATTTAAATGTAAAAGTAGCAAAAATGCAGACAATCACAAATAAACATTGAAAACAAACACAAAAATGTGTTTCCAAGCTTCTTTATATTCTTTTCTTATGGACTTAGCCTCTGATTGGAGAAGAAGAGCTAATGTGAAGCTGGAAGGCTTCCCCCAGGAGACCTCTGATGCCTCTTTTAGAGTGTATTATTCAGACTAGAGTGAGCAGCTGCTCCTGTGCCCAGCTGTGAATGGTTCTGAAAGCTTTCCTCTACAAGCCACTCATCCAGCTCTCATAGTTCACAATAATCGTGCTTTAGGTTAAGGCCTTAAAATGTCCCCATTAAAATACATACGAATTAATTGGCAACGGGGTGGCAGGTAGAGAGAGACTAGATTAATCCAAAAATTTTGAAAATATTTTTGAAGGGTTTTATGAATAACTTTTATTCATAAAGTTTGAAACTTAATTCCACGTTAATTCATTCATTCAAAAATATTTCCTTGTATGGGCCAGACACTATTCTTGGTATAGTAACCATTCAGGCACATGTACCAGGGGAGCATTCTGCTCTGCTGTAGCCTGCAAAGGACCTTTGGGTTTCCTGAAGCTCTCACTACTTATTCCACCTAGTGTCACTTAGCCTGAACTGCTTTGTATTGTATATTGCAAGGGATAGCCATCTCCTCCACCCATGGTGTGTCAGCTACTGGAGGGGGCGATTTTATTCTACATACAGCACTGATCAATGTCCCACTGTGAAGTTTAGAGGATGCTGATGGGTTGCTGACTATTCTGGGCAGTATGCAGCCGATCTAGAGATTAAACACGTGTTTTATGCATGTATATTCTTTGACTTCCAACTCACGTATAGTGTCTTCTAGCTCTATTTCCCAATGACCTATTTGAGCTGACTGGCTCATTTCCTACTGAAAATAAATTTGAACTTCACAGGAAAATATCCTGATTTACTTAATTGCAAAAGATATGTCAATATTTTAATATCCAACTTTTCAATTCCAATCATTAGGGACTATTTTCATAATATGTTTAATTCAAGGACTTCTAAAGTATAAGCAATGATTTGGGAAAAGGAAAGATGAACTTGGAAGGAGCAGAGTCTCTACAGTAAAAAATAGCTGGTTCTTTTCTAGCTGCATGGCTTTATTCATGTAACTCCTTCAATCACAGCAATGTTTACTTAGTACCTACCATGCACTAAAAAGACATACAAGACAGTTAAGACATAACTCTGAAACAATAGGCACCTTATCAACAATGAGCTTAGGGTCTAGGAACACTACAGTCATGAGGTTTGTACAGAAAGCCAGGGGGATAAATGGAAACCACATCTATTGTATTTGGGGGGATCAAGGAAGGAGTATTTGGAGAAATACAGCAGAAATCAGCCAAAAGAAGGAGGGAGATGAAGGATAAATAAATTCTTTCCGATAGAAAAAAACATGGGCATAAGGTGGACAGATGACATAGAGTAGAGTTCATTGATGAAACCAGTGTGAATTTGTGTATTTTCTCTCAAAATGGGAACCATAATGCTTGTTATACCTACCCTACAGGGATTTATTTATAAAGAGCAAATTAAATGGAAATGTTAGAGAATAAATATGAGAATTGGAGTATTTCTAGCTTCACTAGGGTGGCTTCTATTCATAGTAAAGACTTTTCTAAAATTCTTATTAACTGTAATTCAGTTTGTTGAAGTACAAGCAGAAAAACATTTTTAGTTAGTCAAATGTTTAAATATTATTACTCTATGTATAAATATATTATATTTTATCAATTCTTTACAACATTTTTGTATCTTAGCTAAAATCCCTTATATATTGTTACATTATAAATTTAACATATCAAATTTTTTAAATACCTAAATGTCTAACAAAACATTACCAATTTTTAAATGTCCTATAAATCTAATGAGTTAAGCTCATAAAGTTGATAAATTTTAAATTCACATAAGTATTTCAGTGTTGCTTACAATCTTAATGAAAATCCCTTTATACTTTTTAATATTAAGTGTAAACATAATTAATCTCTTCATACATTTCAAACAGAAAAATGAGGCTTATCTGTTAGGTCACTAGTCTACCAAATTCTTTTAAACATAACAAATACCATAATGCTAAATATAAATAGTTGTTACAAATATAACACAAAAATATTCAAATGATGAGTTTGATTGGCTTCGAAATTTTGAGTATTTATTTCTGGTTATTCTAAAATTCACATTCAGTGCTTATCTACTACCAACTGTATTATTCCAAAAAAATTAGGATTCTCTTTTCAGTATTTTTACATCATTCATAGAGATATTTGATCAGAATGCTGGTGTCAATTCTTGCCTAATATACTAATTGAGGCCATGAACCCCTGTAGTCGCAAAAACAAATTTCTATGATTTACTAAGAACTATAATCCTACATATTCACCTTATTTAAATCAGAAACCTACCAATCAAATTTTCTAATCTGTTCATTGAATTCAACTAATTAATTTACTGCCAAATTCTGTTCTAAAATATTGTTCCTCTTTCTCCTATGTGATAGGACCACAATTTATGTAGCTATTTTTATTACATCCCATTAGATTTTTTCATCTCTCAAAAGTTCGTCACATAATTCACATTTGACATACATCAGTATCAGGTACTGCCCTAGGCACTGATGTAGAACCAAGAGACACAAAATTCATTCTCCCATGAGGCTTACGTTCTCATGGGGTCAGTATCTGATTAGGGCTTACATAGAAAATTAAATAAGATTATGGAATAGTAACCAAATAACTTCTTTCATTAGTTGGTCAGATAAGCCTTTTCCCAGTAGAAAATGAGCAGCAACTTTAAGATCAGGGAAGAAATGTGAGTGAATAGAAGGAACTGCTAGTGCATTAGGATTGAACATAATGTATTTCAGTGTCTCAAAATCAGGGAATCAGGCCAGAACATAGTAAATTAAGGAGGGAAGGGTTGGACAGATACCTGCAGGTCAGATCTTTCAGACAATTTTAGGCAAGGATAAATGGAATAAAAAAGTAATTGGATAGTGTTAAGCAAGGGTGTGCATGGGTGCGTTAAAAAAGAAAAACCTACTGATTACCAAGTGTAAACTAATTTTAAGAAACTAGATTGTAAAGTAGTGAGATAAGATTGCAATTAATCAGGTGCCAGTTTTCGGGAACTCAACTAAGGAAATAAACATGAAAGTGGTAAGAAATGGTCCAACTCAGGATATATTTTAGGGTCAGAATACATATTGCTGAGGGACTGAATCTGGACTTTGAGGGTAGAAGGGAAAATCAGTTATTACTGTTGATGTATTACTCTGAAATTTGGAGTTTGAGAATCATGGTTGTGAGAGTTCTATTTTGGACATGTTAAGTTGGAAATGTCAATTTAACATCCAGATGGTGATGTCAAAGGCACCTTTTGATATACGTCTAGGGTAATGGAGAAAAATCAGGGCTAAGAAACATATTTTAGAGTCATTGACATATAGGTGTATTTAAAGCCATGAAAGAGCTGAGATGATATAAAGAGTAGGTAGAGAGAACAAGATCAAAGGGCCTGGGAGCAAGTGATGCAATATTTTGTAGATGAGAAAAAAAGAAAGACAAGCCAGGAGGAAAAAAAAAAAAAGAAAGAAAGTAGATGGTGAAATATTTTATAGAAGGAAATACTGAGCATTTTGTTTTCTTAAAATCCCGGGGAAAAAAGAGTTGAAGATGAGAGGTATGGTCAACAGTGTCAAATACTGAAAATCAGCTGGGTGAGATATAAACAGAGAAGTGAACGTTGGATTTGACAACACAGAAGTAGGAAGTAAGGTCAGAGCCTGACTAGAGAGAACTGAGAAGAGAATATGAGGTAAGGAAATTATGATAGTGTCTGTAGAAAATTCTTTCAACAAATACACATTATCTTCTTATTCTTGTTAGTCTAGTAGAGAGATGAGACAATATCTAGAAACCTATGTGGCATCAAGGGGTTAGGAGACAGTTTAGTATTAAAAGAACACATGAGTTTATGTTGATATAACTAAAACAGTAAAAATAGAGATATGCTTATGCAGGGGAGAGAGGAGATAACTGGAAATAATTTAATATTTGAGAAGTAAGACCAGATGAGATCTAGTACTCAAGTAGAGGTGGATCTTTGGTGGGATGTTTGGTAGGAACTAGAACAGTTTATTTTTATAACAAGAAAATAGAAAGTAGGAAGTAAGAAATATAGTAAGAAAGTATGACTAGATTGCTTGGTCATATTTCAAAGATTCCAAATATCCATTTGAAATCTGTGATCATGAATTTGAGTTAGACTCTTTAGCACTATCCTGCCATGTTCTCAGGCAGAATAGGGGCTAGATGAAGCCTGCAATCTTTGATTTTCTGTCAAAGTAATTTAACCAGAGAAAGAAGTGAGAGAACTAAGAATGTCTGCAAAAGATAAATTATAGCAATGTACCATGAAATCCAGGCTGGCCAGGGAGGGTTTGACAGCACAATAGGGCAACTGACAATGAGAAAAAGAAGTGGTGATGCAGTTTTGTTGTTGGCGATGAGGTTAATGATATAATATGGAAATGGACTGGGTGGTGCTGCTAAGTAAAAATGTCAGTGAGGAGATGCAGTGAAGGCAAATATTGTCTACAATTGTTGAAGTCACAAGGAATAGTGATACAAAGGGAAATGGAAGGGGAGATGTTAAGCAGATCAATAAAGTCACAAATGAATGAAATAGAAATGACTAGGAGACAAGCAAATTATAAGTAACAAGAAGAGGTAGCAGAGGTAACATGAGAGTTTAAAATTCAGAATGAAGACTTAATGAAAAGGAATAGTAACTAAAAAATTTTGCCATTTCTGGCCAGGCGCGGTGGCTCACGCTTGTAATCCCAGTACTTTGGGAGGCCAAGGCGGGAGGATCACGAGGTCAGGAGATCGAGACCACAGTGAAACCACATCTCTACTAAAAATACAAAAAATTAGCCGGGCATGGTGGCAGGCGCCTGTAGTCCCAGCTACTCAGAGAGGCTGAGGCAGGAGAATGGCGTGAACCTGGGAGGTGGAGCTTGCAGTGAGCCGAGATTGAGCCACTGCACTCCAGCCTGGGTGAAAAAGCGAGACTCCGTCTCAAAAAAAAAAAAAAAAAATTTGCCTTTTCTAGGCTCTATATTTTTAAATTTTTCAATGAATTATATAAATACCAAATTTTCTTCCTTTTAAATTACCATCTTATAGCCATAGAAATATAGATGGCCTATAACAAATACGGTTTAAAAAAAACCCACAAAACTAATGCAAATTTACCCCATAGAGTGTTTAGCTTGTTAAATATATGTATATTGAAAAAACTCAAAATCTTCTCTACATCTTAAAGTAAGAGTTGGTAATATTTTTTCTGTAAAGTGTAAGAGAATAGCTTAAATTTTATAGGACATGCAGGCTCCATGGCGATTACTCAACTCTACTACTGTAATGTGAATGCAGCCATAGATAACATGTAAATAAATTTGTGTTTGTGAAACAATACAACTTTATTTATAAAAACAAGTGACAGGTTAAATCTGACCTCCTGGTCTTAGTTTGCCACATTTGAGTTAGAGTTCAACAACCAACTTAATTAGAATCTCAATTTTAAACTCGAGTGGATTATAAAAATCAGTAATAGCATTGCCTTTATATCTATAACTCTAAATATGTATTTAAGTGGACAGTATTTGGAATTGAGTTTTGACCTATGAATATTTTGCCTTACAAATATTTGAAATTTTGGAGATTAAAGACGACTGAGTTATGCCTAGTTGCTCAGCATTCTAAAGACACAGCATGTAGACAAATTCAATATAACATACTTATCATCAGCTGGGTGCGGTGCCTCACGCCTGTAATCCTAGCACTTTGAGAGGCCAATGCAGGCAGATCACAAGGTCAAGAGATCGAGATCATCCTGGCCAACATGGTGAAACTCCATCTCTACTAAAAATACAAAAATTAACTGGGCTTGGTGGCAAGCACCTATAGTACCAGCAACTCAGGAGGCTGAGGCGGGAGAACTGCTTGAACCCAGGAGGCAGAGGTTGCAGTGAGCCGAGGCCATGCCACTGCATTCCAGCCTGGTGAATGTTACCTATATGTATTTCTTCAAAAGGCAAAATAAGATAAAAGATGAAAGGAAAAAATTGTCATACTAGTTGCTCTTAAAGGAGTTCATTTAAATAAAATTTTTAGATAAAATTGTACATCCATCATTCATGATTTACAAGTGAAATAAAAATGAAATTAAGATAAAAATGGCTTAGGGTAACTTCGAGTTTCCAATATGGCATCTAAGGGCTTCAAAAGTTATCACTTCCATCTCTACAAGAAGATAAAAGAAACCGAACAAATTGAAAATCGTCAACTCCTTTTAGATCTATCAGAGAATTGAAGTCACGAAGTCAATCACTATCCCCCAAAATTAGAGAGACAAAGCAAACTAACACAGGAACAGAAAAACAAAATACCGCATGTTCTCACTGACAAGTGGGAACTAAACATCAAGTACATACAGACACAAAAAAAGGAAAAACCCACACTACGGCCTACTTGAGTGCAGAGGATGGAGCAAGGTGAGGATCAAAAAACACCTAGCAGGTACTATGCTAATTACCTGGGTGATAAAATAACCTATACACCAAATCCCCATGATATGCAATTTACCTATATAACAAATCATGGACACTTCAACCTAAGATAAAATTTGAAAAAAGCTGGAGGGACAGACAGGCACATACAAAGTATCACAATATATCAGAGCAGAAGTCAAGAAGCAAAAACTGCTGCTAGAGCCAGTAGTGAGGTAAGAAAACCTAACTGTAATTTAAAAAGTGTTGAAGGCTTAGTGTGGACAAGATAAAAATCTACCCCTAGTCATATCAGATTCAAACTGCAGAAAATCAAGATGAGATAATATTCAAAGAAGTCAAAAGCAAAAATACACTTTACCTATAGAGAAGCAAGGATAAGATTATATCTGACTTCAGACACCATGCAAGTAAGAAAAGAGTATAATAAAATATTTAAAACAGTGAAAGAAGAAAATGTGACCATCCTAAATTTCTATTTTCTATAAAATTATCCTTCAAAGGTAAAAGAAAAATACAGATTTTCTGAGATAAACAAAAATTGAGGGAATTTGTTACTATTAGACCCGCCTTGCAAGAAATGTTAAAGCAAATTCTTTAGAAAGAAGAAAAATTATATAGGTCAGGAAGTCATATCTACATTTTATTAGTCTGCTTGTGCTGCAATAACAAAATACTTGAAATTGGTAAGTTTCTAAATAATAACAATTAATTTTTCCACAGTCTGAAGGTTGGGAAGTCCAAGATCAAGGTGCTGGCAGATTCATTGTCTGATAAGGACTCTCTCTCTCTGCTCCCAAACTGGTGTCTTGTCACTGTGTTCTCTAGAGGGAACAAACACTGTGTCCTCATATGGTGAAAGGGGAAAAAGGGGTGGCAGCTCTCTGAAGACCATTTTATGAGGCTTTAATCCTATTCATGAAGACAGAGCCCTCATGACTTAATCACTTCCTCAAAGGCCTCACCTCTGAATAATATCACCTTGGGGTTTACGTTCCAACATATACATTTTGAAGGAACACATACATTCACCCCATAGAGCCTGCAGTAATAGCAGCCTTGAGAACATTTATTTCTCCTTGGCTTCACCCCTAAGGAGGTACCATAGGATTCAGAGCTTATTTTTGGAACTATTTTCACAATTACCTGTAAATTGGTGCCTGGGGTGAAGGTATTACCTATTCTACCGTACCTTTAAGAAGTTTAACAATAGCAATTTGACGTCAAACTTAATGGTATGAATGTTATCACTTGTGAACTAATAGTACCTTGCATGGATATGCTTAAGATTAAACCTGGGCCTAGAACCATTGAATTGAGAAAAATGAAGAAACATTTTAGGAGAAAGAAAATATAAACTTTTGGAATTGCATTCTTCTTCACTTGTGATTCTCACTCTTCTCAACCCAATAAATCTTACTTCCATTCCTATGTTCCCTCACAGTCATTATAAAGACAAGATAATCTACACAATTAAGTCAACCTTTCAAACTTTTTTTTTCCTATCTGCTTAAGGAGCATATGTTTCAGTTGTTCATTCCAATTTCCAATGAGATAACTGCTCTAAGGCTGACAGGAATGGGGTATGTTCACGTTATGTTTTATTGCCTGTTTTTTTGTGTTTATTTGCATTTCTCAGCAAAAAATAATTTCAGCTTCAATCAAGAATTTGCTGTTTCAAACCTTTGATTGTATTCTCTGAGACTACTTGCGTTACAAGTTAATTGAGAAATGGGTTATAATAAGTGTTCATCTCAGTTAACACCCATTTATTATACCTCAAAGAGATCTAAAAGGCCAGGAATGAGCTCAAACCTTTTACTAGGGAATTGTATTCACAGCTGTTTTCAAGCATTTACTTCCTATGAGTGATAGGTGTTATTTTTTAAATCACATTGGTGGTTTTCACTGATGCAAAGAAAAGTGTTATCTCTCTGCCCATTGATGAGTGGCTTCAGTGACTATATGCCTTTGTATTTCATGAATTCAACTAGCAAGGTTAGGAAACAGACTGAGGCATCTGAGTTGGTACCTGAGCTTTGGTTTTGTTTTGTTTTCTTATTAGTAGGAAGGTGGTAAACAACTCATAACCAATTAAATTGTCATAGAAGTTTACATATGAAGTGCAGGTATCTGGAACAATCAATTCTGCCCTGTATTTTACTGAACAGTGTGTGTTTGATATGTAGACATTAGCAGAAAACTGATTTATAGTGCTTAATATTATTAATAATGAGATATTCATTAGTGGCACAGGTTAATGAAATATCACTATAAATAATTATGTGTAATAACTCATTACCCACCATAAATGTAACTGCTCTTTAGTTTCAAAATTTTTGTAATATTCAATCTCCTTACTTTGAGAGAAAAGCATTTACTAGTTGCCTGTCAATTATCAAAAATGCAACTATGCCATAGTGACTTACCATCGCTTTTCCAGTTTTTTGTTTGTTTGTTTACAAAATATTACTTATCTTTGCATGAATCTAAAGCACCTGGTTACATTACGTGGTTCATTTGGCTCAAATTTTAATTAAGTATATCCATTAAATTATCCTGATACACCTACTCTAAATTATGAGTTTTCTAAATATTTCAAGGAAATTAACAAAGGAATGTACATGCTGTCTCCCTGTAACTGAATGAAAATTAGGTAAAACAGAAATGCCAGTGAAGAGTCAATATTATTGTAATGAGAGAAAAAATAATCAGGTAACAAAAGGATCATGCAGAACACTAATGTCTTTTGACATGTCTCACAAGTCTGAAGTGGGAGTGTAGAACATGCTCCCTAACAAGCTCAGCCTCTGCGCTCTGTGTTGTCAAGTGCTGCCCACCCATCAGTGTGCAGAGGCAGCCTGTGGGCAAGGCTACCTCATGGGCAAAACCAGTATTTTGTAAAAAGCTTGAGGAAGTGTTTTTATCTAAAGCTGGACAAGCATTGATTCCACATAATTTGATTAAAAACATCTATTAATGTCAACCTTTAAAAATAACAGTGAAAAGCAAACAAACAACTCCATCCAAAAGTAGGCAAAGGATATGAACAGACACTTCTCAAAAGAAGACCTTTATGCGGCCAACAAACATATGAAAAAAGCTCATCATCACTGGTATTAGAGAAATGCGAATCAAAACCACAATGAACTACCATCTCATGAGAGTCAGAATGGCAATTATTAAAAAGTCAGGAAACAACAGATGCTGGCGAGGCTCTGGAGAAATAGGAATGCTTTTACATTGTTGGTGGGAGTGCAAATGACTTCAAACATTGTGGAAGACAGTGTGGCGATTCCTCAAGGATTTAGAACCAGAAATACCATTTGACGAAAAACCATTTGACCCAGCAATCCTATTACTGGGTATATACCCAAAGGATTATAAATCATTCTACTGTAAAGACACATGCACAGGTATGTTTATTGCAGCACTATTTATAATAGCAAAGACTTGGAACCAGCCCAAATGCCTGTCAGTGAAAGACTGGATAAAGAAAATGTGGCACATATATGCCGTGGAATACTATGCAGCCATAAAAAAGAATGAGTTCAGGTCCTTTGCAGGGACACGGATGAAGCTGGAAACCATCATTCTCAGAAAACTAATACAGGAACAGAAAACCAAACACTGCATGTTCTCACTCATAAGTGGGAGTTGAACAATGAGAACACATGGACACAAAGAGGGGAACATCACCCACCAGGGCCTATAGGGGGGCAGGCCAAGGGGAGGGACAACATTAGGACAAATACCTAATGCATGTGGGGCTTAAAACCTAGACAACAGGTTGATAGGTGCAGCAAACTACTATGGCACATGCATACCTGTGTAACAAACCTGCACATTCTGCACATGTATCCCAGAACTTAAAATAAAATAATTAAATTTAAAAAGAAGTTGTTTAAATAGGACTCAGCTCAATGTCTCTGGAGTTCTCTCAGTCTTCTCACCTCTCTGTGTTGCTTCAAGTTTTACATCTGTTCAAGGCCCAGAGGAAGAGGGAACAGACTTTCTGCAGCTCACTCTTTTTTTGTTGTTTGTTTGAGACAGAGCCTGGCGCTGTCATCCAGGCTGGAGTGCAGTGGCGTGATCTCAGCTCACCGCAACCTCCACTTCCTGTGTTCAAGCTGTTCTCTGGGTTCAAGCTGTTCTCCAGCTTCAACCTCATGAGTAGGTGGGATTACAAGCGCCCACCACCACCCCTGGCTAATTTTTGTATTTTAGTAGAGACAGGGATTTGCCATGTTGGAAAGGCTGGTCTCGAACTCCTGACTTCAAGTGATCTGCCCGCCTCGGCCTCCCAAAGTGCTGGAATTACAGGCATGAACCACCGTGCCTGGCCAGCTCACTCTTAAGAGTCAAAAGCATGACTTCCTAGTCAGCCCTCAAAACAACCATTGTGTCTTATTGGCTTATAGCTGGCCAAATGCTCATTTCTGAAATAATGCTTTTGGCCAAGAAAATTGGAGCAACTAACATTGTCTGAAGAAATCACTGTGTGAAGGGAGATGGGAGTAATCTGATTTAGGTAAAATAATCAATGCCTATCATGAAGCAGGAAAAATGATCAATCTCTTCTCAAAGCACAGAGCTACTAAAGAGAGAAGGACACATGGAAGCATTTTGGAGAAATAGCCACACTACCCACTGTACTTCCTAAGCACAGAGATCTAGAAAGAAGAAAAGTTCCTAATTTTCAAGTCTTCAGGTAGGTCATTTCTATTTTGCATGCATCCACTGCCAGTGTTTGTGGTATCCTGGGACTCTAGGCATTACATCTTGCCTAAGAAATTAGCTCTGACCTGTGTTTGGTTCACATAGGGTCTATAATGAGCAAATACAATATAACAAAACACTTGTACTTTTCATAAATCGGTACATTAGTAATGTGTTCATGGTTAAATAAAGACAATATTAGAATACTTAATAATAAAGTGATAAATATTATGTCAATTGTGAAATAACTATTTTACTAAATAATGAATCAAGAAATATTATTTTTAAATGCCAACAGCCTGATCAATACTTCGATTCTACCAGTTTTAGTAAAAGCATGTCTATCAGTTTTGAGATGGTTCACTAATACAACAAATGTCAATTTCTAAATAATTATAAACAATACAGAGAAAGAAAGCTGATTCTCAAATGCAGCAAATAAAGTCAGGAATAAGTTTGCTTTGTCCAACAAATATTCACCCAACAACCATCACACATTTAGCATTTGATTATGCATGTGTTAGAGAGGCATGCCATTCCATAATACAAAATTATAACTAAAAGCCATCTGTTTCTGCTTATGTTTTAGCAAGTTTTTATAATATGAAAACAGCTATTTTTCACCAGAATAGACAGCTGGTTTGTCTTAATGTAGCTGGTCCTTAAATTTGACAAGCCAGTCAAGCCACGAGGGGAGAACAAAATATATAATTTTATATACCAGCAATGTCATTGCAAGAGAATGAAATGTAGAAGCCAGTGTGTGTGTGTGTGTGTGTGTGTGTGTGTGTGTGTGTGTGTGTGTGTGTGTGTGTGTGTGTGTGTGTGTGTGTGTGTGTGTGTGTGTGTGTGTCTGTGTGGTGGGGGGTGTAACAGAAAGATAAAAATTAGAAGGGAAGAAAATTTTATTTACAAACAAGCATTAAATAAGTTTCAGATGATTCACATTTAAAGGATATACTAATATTGATTTTTTCAAAACACTGCTTAAAACAAACAAAACAAAAACAGCAAAATCTCCCTGAGATTATTTAAATAATTTAAGGTAGGCTGTCCTCTGTCCTCAGCCCACTTGTCTGGAACACTTCACCACAAATGCAAGGAACCTTAAACAATTTCTTCACCATCACTCCTCCATTTCACAAATGAAGACTAACCAAGTCCATACGAGGTAGAAGAAGAAAAGTCCAGATTACAACTTGGATACTAAAACTTTATCTCCACTGTGTCAGACTATCTGATGCAAATCATTTCCTGTGTCTCCACCTAATCTGCTAATTTTCACCTTCGTACAATTACTCATTAAGATCCTTCAGGAATTCAATTGAAATTCTTTTCAGTCAAACATTTCCCTAATCCTGCTTTCCACTAAAATTCGGCTTACGTTTAATAAGTTCCAGGAAGCTATTCATGATCACTCACATACTTCTTAAAGTCCCTTGTGTCTGATCATTAATATTCATTGTCAATAAACATACATAGAGATGATTAATAGTATATTGGTTTCATACTCATTGCACATAGTTCAATAAGTAGTTAATTTAACTGTGAAACATATCCAATGTTAAAGTAAATTACAAATAATGTGAGAATTTAACCAAGGAAAACTTTTGGAATGAGCTGTCAATTTCACTTCATTAAGGTTTTGGTGAATATTTACTTTCTGTTTTCTGATTGTGATTAACTTTTGAACTTCCATGCCACATGCTAATTTAAATGTTACACTGATTATGGCAAATAAGCATAGAATCCACAAATCCCCTCTATGAAAATTGGCAGTATTTAGTAAAAATTAGTATCATCATAAAGCATATCAACTGTGCTTTCTGATCTAGCTTTTAATTTATGACCACATTTCTCAAGTGGGTCTTCAACTTCCACATGCTCAACCCCCAAAATTCTATTAAGCTTTCCCAATAGCCGGGCTACTCACCGTGCTGAATGAACTATTTCTCTCCCTTTCTGTCTTCTCTAACTGCCAGCACCCCGTTTATTATTTTCTCTTAGTGGATCACCTTCATTTGTATTTCCTGAGAAAGTACAAGCTCTAAGAAGAAAATTACCAATTTTTTCTACCATCCAACTAACTACAAATCTTCTTGACATTATGTGAGAGCTGTATCTTGTCCAACATAAAAACAATCCTTCTACTTGTGAACGAATTCTACCTTCTCTTATCTTCCTAAAGCTTAGCTCCTAAAATTATTTCTTCTTTCTCTTAAATCATCAGTTTCCCTCTGTATAATCACATCCAAGAAACTGGATGAAATTGCTTCCATTTATTCAAAGTATGTCCTTAACAGAGGCAGAGATTGCAGTGAGCTGAGATTGCACCACTGCACTCCAGCCTATACAAGAGAGTGAGACTCCATCTTAAAAAAAAAAAAAAAAAAAAGTATATCCTTAACACTTTTTTTTCATTTGTGTATTAGCCCATTTTCATACTGCTATAAAGACATACCCAAGACTGGGTAATTTATAAATGAAAGAGGTTTAATTGACTCACAGTTCTGCAGGGCTGGGGAAGCCTCGGGAAACTTACAATCATGGTGTAAGGGGAAGAGGCATTTCTTACATGGCAGCAGATGAGAGAGAGAATGGCAAAAGAAGAAGGAAGAACCCCTTATATTAATAAAATCATCAGGTCTTGTGAGAACTCATTCACTATCATAAGAACAGCATGGGGCAAACCACCTCCATGATTCAATTACCTCCAGCTGGATTCTCCCTAGCCACATGGGGTTTATGGGGATTACAATTCAAGATGAGATTTTGGTGGGGACACAAAGCCTAACCATATAAATTTGTCACCTCATTTCTCTGCTCATTTTAATGGCAAAATTCTTTTAAAGAGGTGCCTAATCACAGTCTCCCCTTTTTCATCTCCCACAAAACACTCTAATGTGAGTTTTCCCACCGTCACTGCACTAAAATCATTCTCATCAAGGCCTCTGAGAGCCTTCCTTTCTTCAAATCCAATGACCTAATATCTCACTGTTCTTCATCTACTCAAACCCTTAGCAATGATTGACATGGTCAAATCACTATTCAACTGTTCACTGTTCTACTGGAAACTGTCATTTTTCACTTAGTCTTAGAGAATGCAGTTCCTTGCTTTTCTGCTGACCCCACTAGACATTCTTCTCAATCTCTTTGCTGTCTCCCTTTTCCCCTTACCTAAATCTTGGATTGCCCTAGACCTCAGTTTTTTGCCTTTTTTTCCTTTTCAAACTGCACTCCCTCTATTTGTGATGTTGTGCTGTATCATGGCTGTCACTGTTATGACTACAAAATACGTACCTCTAGTTCTGGACTTTCCCCTAGAATTCTATGATACTTGTTCAGTTTTCTATTGACATGCCCAGTCACACCAAAATTTACATGAGCAAAAGGAAATGTCTGAATCGTGATGACTCCACTCCTTAAAAATACTTTCCTTTTTAGTCTTTCCAAACTCAGAATGACCATTTGAGTAATTAGGCCAAAACATACATAATATGGTTTGGATCTCTCCCCCCACCCAAATCCCATGTTCAATTGTAATCCCCAGTGTTGGCGATGGGATGGTGGGAGGTGATTGGATCATGGGGGCAGATTTCTTATGAATGGCTTAGCACCATCCCCTGGGTGCTATTCATGAAATAGTGAGTTGAGTTGTCATGAGATCTGTAGTTTAAAAGTGTGTGCCATCTCTTGTTCCTGCTCCAGCCAAGTAACACGTCTGATCTCCTTCACCTTCCACTATGATTGTCAGTTTCTTGAGGCCTCCCCAGAAGCCAAGCAGATGCCAGCATCATACTTCCAACCATGAGTCAATTAAACCTCTTTTCTTTATAAATTATCCAGTCTCAGGTATTTCTTTATAGCAATGCAAGAACAGTCTAACTCAATACACTTTATCCTTTATTTTGTACTTTCAAGTAAACCTACATTCAATCAATCAGAAAATCCTACTTTGAAATTACACCTTGAATATGTCCACTTTATTCTATCACTTTTTACTGGTAATGCCTTCCAAACAGGTCTCCGTTGTGACTTTCTTGTCACATTCATAAGCAATTCTTCATGCAGCATTCAGAAAACTCTTCCAAAAATGCAGAAGTTCTCTTGCTCGAACCTACCACTGGCTGTTAATAATACTTAGAATAAAATTCAGCTTCTTAGATCCATCACGATCTAGCCTCTGCCTACCTCTCCAGTCTCAACTTCTTTTCTCCTTGTCTCCTGCAATCCAAATGCCAGATATTTTTGTTCATCTTCAAATTTTATATATACCTTCACTCTAGCAATCTCACCTTTAGCAATTATTTGAAAGTTGAGTGACTTACTTTAATTCGCTTTACTCCTTTTTCAAAATCTAAGTGCTATTGTTCTCATCCTTCGATCTGATTGGTGGTTAGCAATTATTTGAAATAAAAAAACAAACAGGTAATAATGTCGGATTTATACAGATATTTATTGTAGTGCTGTTAATGATAATATGAGATATTAAAATGACATGAACAATGTGAAATGTGTTTAATAAAGTATCTTATATGAAGTAAATGAAATAATAGATTCAAGAGTAAATGTATTGATGTGATAACATATAATATATACTAGTAAATGAAAAAACTTTATAAAAGTTTCCACGGTATAATTCTGAATGTATGAGAAATAATAAATAACCAAACATGTAAAAAATGGAATATATACATTAATATGTTAACAGTAATAATTTAAGTATTGGAGAAAAGTTAATTTTAATCTTATTTGAGCTTGTTTAAATATGTTCTATAATAATGTGTATCACTTGGGAAATTAAGAAAATGTATATCTATAAAATATTGAGGATTATATTTACAAGAAGATTTTGAGAACACAGCCAGTTGATTGAGCCCTCATCTCCCTTTACTGTGAAATGCATGGAACTACCTCTTCAAATAAATACCAGGACTTAGAGGCGACAGCGTTTGACGCTTTGGGTTATATTGGGGGTTTTGATAGAGATAACTGGTGTGAGAGCCCATCCACTAGAGTGGGAGCCTAACAATAGGAATTGGAAAGGAGTTGATATTAAGAAGATCTGTCTTTGTTGATATCTGGGGACTCCATGAAAGAAGGAAACTGTTGACCATTCTGAGTCCCCAGAGTCCCAGAAAGCAAGAGTGAGTATAAGGATGATGTCTTTTGGGACTTCCAAAAAGTAAGAATGAGGCCATAGTAAAACAAAGAGCCTTTCTTCAAGAACTTCAAAACAGAACCTGCTTTTAGACCTCAAGTGCAGGGACAGAAATGGGAAGCCCATTTGCATTTTGTCCCCACTGGACCTCTGCTATTTAGAACGCTGCAGCCACCTTGCCTAAGCACACAGGAGCTGACAACAGAGAAGCGGAGCGCCAATCTGAATTAACAAGAACTTACCACAAATCAGTTCGAAAGATGAGAACAATCGGACTTAGATTTTGAAAATGGAGTAAAGTGAAATAAAATAAATTACTCAACTTTCAAGTAAAGTTTCTTTCAAAAAAGAGAAAGAAACAAATTTTAAAAAGACATTGAAACAAACAAAAAACTTCAAACTGCACTGATCGTTTTCTACTGCTCTGTAACAATGGCAACACTGCAGTTTAAAAAGCAGATGTTGGTTTTCTACAGTTTCCATGGTTTAGGAATACAGGTTAGGAGTACTGGGTCCTATGTTCAGGGTCTGCAAGGCTGCAATGAAGGTACTAGCCGAGCTGCATTCCCATCCGGACATGCAGCCATTTCCAAACACGTTCAGGTTGTTGGCAACATTAATTTCCTCCCAGGTGTAGAACTTAGGGCCCCAGCTTCTTGCTGGCTATTGTCTGAGAGCTACTTCAGTTGACATGGGACCTCTCTGATATGGCATTTTTCTTCTTCAGGGCCAGGAGGAGTAACATCCATCGCCACTGTCGTATTCTATTGATTAGAACTAAGTCCCAGTCCTGCCCCCATTCAAAGGAGGAGATTGTGTGGAAAGTAAACACCAGAGAGGAGAAGTTACTAGATATCATCTTAGAGTCTGTCTGCCAGACAAACAAAATCATGAAAAATGTAACTAAATTAAAGGAACTGGGTCATCACTGAGACCTATAATGAGCAAGAAATATATCAAGTCAGAGATCAAAAATTAAGAGGTTAAAATCATGAGGGGAAGGTCAGGGAACAGAGTGACGGAGTCAGAAGACCTAATGTATGATAACCTGGAGTCTTAGGGGTCAAAAACACACACAGGATAAAAGAAATAGAAGATCATGGAAACACAGTACTCAAATAAATACCAGAAAAATAATTCTTTTTACATGATGGAAACAATGTAATAGAAACATTGAAGTCTGAAAATCAAATGGGTTCATAGAGTTCCAATCTATATTGAGGAAAATACACATACACACACACACAATTTAAACACACACGTATTTACACACACACACACAGACACCAGGGGATCTTCCTGAGTATACAACAACTAGTCTACATTTTCCAGTCTTCTTTGAAAGTAGATGTAGCCACAGATGAATAATTTTTGCTAATAAATTCTGAAAGGTATACCACTTCCATACCTGGCCCATGGAAACTTATGAAAGCTCTTCATGTTCTGTTTTTACACACACAGTAGGTGGAATGGAAGCCACTCCTAAGACAACTTTGTAAATCACACTTGAGCTAATAGAAGAATCATCAGATGTGATGACAAGCTGCAGGGAAAGCTGCCTGCTGCCTGGTTCACCTGCCGCAAAGATAGAGCGTATTTGTCAGTAACTTTCATGCTCACAAAAATAGAAGTAAATCCTTCAGTTGCCTCTTAGAATCAACACTGTAGAAATAAAGACGAAAATACAAAAAACATATGAAAAATATTATTATTTTGAAGTCTGTGGACTTTGAACAAATAGAAGTTTTATAATTCGGGGCTTTGCTATAGATACACTGATATATCCGCATCAAGATATATCATTCAGTTATTCAAAAGAATAGAATTAGTGAGTTGAAATGATTTCCATAGTGTCTCATCCTTGGAATGAAGAAGAAAAACAAAAAGTGGGAAAGTGTGTTTAATGAAGCGTCATTAAAAAAGAAAAACGTCAACATTAACTTTAAAAAAAAAAATCACTTTATGGGGCGGGTGTGGTGGCTAACATCTGTAATCCCAGCACTTTGGGAGGCTGAGGCGGGTGGATAACCTGAGCTCAGGTGTTCGACATTAGCCTGGGCAACACGGTGAAACCCCATCTGTACCTAAAATACAAAAAAATTAGCCGGGCTTGGTGGTAGGCTTCTGTAGTCCCAGCTACTCGGGAGGCTGAGACAGGAGAATCGCTTGAACCCGGGAAGCAGAGGTTGCAGTGAGCCAAGATTGCAGCAGCACTGGCGACACAGCGAGACTCTGGTTCAAGAAAAAAATATCACTTTATAAATACTTCTATGCTTACGAAAAAAGAATGTTGAAGGATACACATGAGGTTGTTACAAAGACAACTTGAAGAGAGAAAGGAAATGGTACTGGGAATGGGAAGAAGGATGAGAAGAGGATCCAAGCAGAAAAATTATTTTAATACACTAAAAAGAATTAATATGATCACATGCATAATTAATGTAAAAGCCTCTTTAAGTGTATACATGTGTAAGGAAGTTAAATAGATATTTATTAAACGATTTTAATTATCTCAAATTCACTTTCTATAGTTATATGGCAGACCTAGAACAAGATAGTTACCAATGAAGTGTAATGTGTTGTTTCTCAAAGATATTGGGAGGCAAAGGATGCATGGAAAAACACAGGCATCCAATTGTTGTCCTAGATCCTGTATTACAACCTTAACTTTTTTTAGAAGATTTATTTTCTCTCATTTTAGCGTTTTAAAAAAATTTCAGATAAATGCCAACTGTTCCAATCTATTCGAACTGAAATGATGCAAATATCTATTCTATTATATATGCTTGTATCTCAATATATTTTTATCTTTTATTCATCTTAATCTCAGTTGTTTTGAAAGCATATCAAAATCGAAAAACATAAGAATGATCTGATAAATTATTAAATATGTTATATATTCTTCAAGAACATAAATCTAAACTTTGTTACCTGGGATTGTTTTAAAAATGGATTTCCACAAACCATCTGCTTTCCTTGTTTCTATCATTTTTACATGTTAGTATTTTACAAGAAGCCAATTTATTATTATGGCTCATTTTGAAATTTTTACTTTAAGAACTTTCATTTTGACAGAACTCTTTACATGTTTGGCTTAATAATAATTTAGTAATTTAAATAAGCCAAAATGCTCTTTTGCAATTTTTAAAGTAATAGTCTCCATCTGCATTGCATTACAAATGTATCAAAACAATGAGAAATATGTTAATATTCACAATATGAAATATACAAATTTAAGAATGATTTTAGGTGACAATTATTCTATATACAGAATAACCAGTAGCCAGAAAACAAAACTAAACACTCAAGTTGTTACTGGTACTTTGTGAAGAATGACATTTTCTCTCTGAGTCTTCTTTCAGTCTCTAAGAATTGCTAGTTAATTAAGTAAAATCTTTAAAAAGCCTTTGGATCCTCAAAGTTTTGCTGGATGGCACTTGAAATTCCTGATGTGCTCAGTTTGTTTTCTATAGCTTGCCATTGCTGTCTCATGTCAGAATTCTTCAGTTACTCCATTTGTTGTTGTGATTGGTTTGATTTAGTTTGATTTGGTTTGGGTTTTATTTGCCTCAAAGTAGGATACTACAGATCCCTTTTCCATTGGGTAGTCCACTTCTCCGCAGTACACAAAGTAGATATTCATCATCTCCCAAATTTTAGTGATTTTTTTCAGTGACTAATTTGTCACTCACTGACCTAACCAATGGATATCTAAATATGACACTAAAGAGCTATTTTTGAAATAGTTCATTTAGAAAAATAATAAATTTCATTTTATTCCATCTATTAGAAATATAAATATTCACATTTAATTTTTGTAGAGCATTTTTCCACAGCATTCCAATAAGCCATATATAATGGATGTGGTCTTCCCCATGAAAGAAAAAACAAATGGTCTGCTCTCTGGCAGTGTCTTTTTTCCATCAGATCAAGGAAGTACATGCAGTGTAATAATATCATAACATCCACACATGAGGAAAGTCATCTAGTCCTTCTAGTCCACACTATTTTGTGTGTCCCAAATAAATATAAACTCTTGTAGAAATCAATACTGATAATAAGAAGAAAGAAAAATAAATTAGCAAACCAAAAACGTTTTTGGTTTGTCTACTTCAAAAAAAAAATTATCTATTTATATCTCTTCCTTTGAGAAATGTCTGTTCAGATCCTTTGCCCATTTTTTAATGTGGTTACTTGTTTTCTTGCTTTTGAGTTGTTTTAGTTCCTTATATAATTTTAATATTAGTCTCTCATCAGATGTATGGTTTGCAAATATTTTCTCCCATCTCATAGGTTGTCTCTTCACTTTGTTATTTCCTTTGATGTGTGGAAGATGTTTAGTTTGATGCAATCCCATTTGTTTGTTTTTGCTTTCGTTTCCTGTACTTTTGGAGTCCTATCTAAGAAATCATTGCCCAGAACAATGTTGTGGATCATTTCTCCTATTTTCTTCTAGTGGCTTTACAGTTTAGTCTTACATGTAAGTCATTTATCCATTTTGAGCTGATTTTTAAAATACAATGTGAGATAAGTTCTAATTTAATTCTTCTGCTTGTGCAT
Source organism: Hylobates moloch (assembly GCF_009828535.3). Lineage (NCBI taxonomy): Eukaryota > Metazoa > Chordata > Mammalia > Primates > Hylobatidae > Hylobates > Hylobates moloch. Next base: position 48,379,436 of record NW_026652284.1, on the reverse strand, counting down.
ATCCAGTTTCCCCAGCATCATTTATTAAAGAAACTGTCCTTTCGCCATTGTGTTCTTAACACCTTTATCAAAAATCAATTGACTGACAAAAGTTGGGTTTATTTGTGGGTTTCCATCCTATTCCATTGGTTGATGTATCTACTTTTTATGTCAGCGCCATGCTGTTTTGGGTTACGATAGCTTCATAGTGCATTTTAAATAAAGGTGTGTGATGCCTCCAGCTTTGTTAATTTTGCTCAAGATTGTTTTGGCTATTTTGGGACTTTTTTGGTTTCATATGAATTTTAGAATTGTTTTTCATATTTCTGTGAAAAATTGCATTAGAATTTTGATAAGAACTGTATTGAATCTGCAGATTATTTTGGGTAGTATGCATATTTTAACAAGATTAATTCTTCCAATCTATGAACATGAGATATCTTTTTATTTAATTGTGTCTTCTTCAATTTCTTTCATGACATTATATAGTTTTCAGTATACTGAAATACTTCACTTTCTTGGCTAAATTTACTCCTACATATTTTATTTTCTGCAGCTAAATTATAAATGGGATTGTTTTCTGGATTTCTTTATTGAATAGTTTATTTTTAGCATATAAATATGTTACAGATTTTTGAATGTTGATTAATGGTTGGCCAACAGCTATTTTTAAAAATTTCAACATCTCTAATCATTAGAGAAATGGAAGTTAAAACCACAAGGTATCACATCCTGCCTGTTAGAATGGCTATTATCAAAAATATGAATGATGACGTGTTGGTGAGAATGTGGAGAAAAGGCAATTAGTACATCTATTTTGGAAAATAATATAGAGGTTTCTCAAAAATCTTAACATATAATTGCCATATAATCCAGTGCTTCTGGGTATATATCCAAAGGGATTTAATTAGTATGTTAAAGAATACCTGCACTTCCATATTCATTTCAGCATTTTTTTACTTTAGCCAAGAAAGAGAAGCAATCTAAGTGTCCATCAATGGATGAATGGATAAAGAAAGTGTGATTATATATATATGTATATATATATATATGTGTGTATATATATATGTGTGTATATATATATGTGTGTGTGTATATATGTGTATAGATGATAGATGATAGATGATAGATAGATAGATAGATAGATAGATAGATAGATAGATAGATAATAGATAGATAGATAATGGAGGAGGCTATGCATGCATGAGGGTAGGAAGTTATGGGTAATGGAGGAGGCTATGCATGCATGAGGGTAGGAAGTTATGGGATATTCCTATACCTTCCTCTCAATTTTGCTCCTAACTTAAAATTGTTTTTTACAAAATAAGTCTAAAAAAAAACTTACAATAAAAGTGAAACTTTTAATAGTATATATTATTTCCAAAGTGAGCATCTCATTTTATATTATAGCTGCCCTGTTTATTTATTTAAATAGATGCCTATATAATAGAATTGAACTATTTGGATTTTGTTAGTTGTTCACAGCTCTAATTTTGTATATATATAATATAAAGATCTATAAATATATATATACACACATACATAGACACACACAAAGGCAATGGAATACTATGCATCCTTAATATAGAAGGAAATCCTGTCATTTGAGACAATATGAATGAAACTGGAGGATATTACATTATGTGAGAAAAGACAGGCACAGAAAGGCAAATACCACACGTTCTCACTCATACATGGACTCTGTCAAAGTAGATCTCATAGAAACAGAGAGTAAAAAGGTAGTTACCAGAGCCTGACAGTGGTAAGGGGAGGAGAGGGAAAGAGAAGATGCTGATCCAAGGGTACAAAGTTTCAGTTAGACTGAAGGAAGAAGTTTTAGTGATCTATTGCACTCCATGTTCACCACTGTTAATAATACTGTATTGTATATTTCAAAATTGCTAAAATTTATTTTTAATGTTTTCACCACAGAAAAAGATAAATTGGGGAGGTGACATATATGTTCATTAGCTCGATTTGTCTTTTAGTAATACATACATAGATCAAAACATCACACTATACTCAAAAATTTACATAATTATTGTTTGTTAGTTAAAATAAGTTTTAAAACCCCTGGGGAGTTAGTCTCTAATAAACTTCCCTGGCAGACAGCATTTCATAAGTGTTGCCATCCACATCCTGTGTAATTACTGGGAGAGAATTTTTGGAAGCTTGTGCCTGATTTCCTGAGACTTTCACTCACCTTTTTCCTTTGCTGATTTTTCGTGATATCCTTCTGCTATAGTAAATTAGAGGTGTGAGTACAACTGAAAAAAAAATTCTATTCTATTATATAGGCATCTATTTAAATAAATAAACAGGGCAGCTACAATATAAAATGAGATGCTCACTTTGGAAATATTATATATTATTAAAAGTTTCACTTTTATTGTAAGGTTTCTTTTTTAGACTTACTTTTACAAAAACAATTTTAGGTTAGGAGCAAAGTTGAGAGGAAAGTACAGGGATATCCCATAACTTCCTACCCTCATGCATGCATAGCCTCCCCCATTATCAGTATCACCACAAAGGTGGTACATTTGTTCTAACCGATGAACTTATATTGGCACATCATTATCACTGAAAAGACTACAGTTTAAATTGTGATTACTCTTGTTGTACATTTTCTGGGTTTGGGCAAATGTATAATGACATGTAGTTATCATATAGAATAGTTTCACTGCCTTTAAACTCCTCTTTGCTCTACCTATTCATCTGTCTCTTCTAATCATTGGCAACCACTGATCTTTTTACTGTCTCCATAGTTTTGCCTTTTTCAGAATATAATGTAGTTTGAATCACACAGTACGCAGCCTTTTCAGATGGGCTTCTTTCACTTAATAATATGCTTTTAAGATTTCTTCATGGTTTAAGAGCTTATTTCCTTTTACTGTTAAATATTACTCCATTGTCTGGATGTATCTGTTTATCCATTTACATATTGAGGGTCATATTGGGGGCTTCGAAGTTCCTCAATTATGAATAAAACGGCTACAAATATCCATGTGCAGGTTTCTGTGTGGACATAAGTTTTAAACTCCTTTGGGAAAATACCAATGAGCATGATTGCTAGACCAGATGGTGACAGTATGTTTAGTTTTGTAAGAAATCATCAAACCATCTCCTAAAGTGTCTGTACTGCTTTGCATTCCTTCCAGCCATTAATAAGGATTTCTGCTGCTCCAAATTCTCACCAGCACTTGCCAGTGTTATGAATTTTGCCCATTTTAATAGGTTTGTAGTGGTATTTCATTGTTGTTTTAGTTATCACTTACTTGATGGCATATAAATGATGTGGAGCACTTTTTCTCTCCCTATTTGCCATCTATTTATCTTCTTTGGTGCGATTCTGTTAAGGTCTTTGGCTTATTTTTAGTTGATTGTTTTATTATTGTTACATTTTAAGAGTTTTTTGTATATTTTGGATAACCGTCCTTTATTAGGTATGTTTTCTGCATATGTTTTCTTTCAGTCTGTGGCTTGTCTTTTCACTCTCTTGACAGTATCTTTTGCAGAGTAGAAATATTTAATTTTAATGAGGGTCCACTTATCAATTACTTCATGGATTGTGCCTTTGGTGTCATAACTAAAAAGTCATCATCAAACTCAAGGTAATCTGGATTTTATTCTATGTTATCATCTAAGAGTTTGATAGTGTTGTGTTTTACATTTAGGTATGTTATCCATTTGCAGTTAATTTTTGTGAAAAGTGTAAGGTCTGTGTCTAGATTCCTTTTTTTGGCATGCAAACGCCCAGTTGTTCCAGCACCATTTGGGAAAAACATGATCTTTGCTGTATTGTCTTGCCTTTGCTTCTTTGTCAAAGATCAGTGGACTATGTTTATCTGGGTCTATTTCTGGGGTCTCTATCCTGATCTATTAATTAATTTTCTATTTGTTCACCAATACAGTATTGTCTTGATTATTGTAGCTTTATAGTAAGTCTTAAAGTTGGGTAGTACTTGTCCTCCCACTTTGTCCTTCTTCAAAAAAGTCATCAATTCTGTGTCTTCTGCTTCTCCGTGTATGCTTTACAATCAGTTTTCCTGAAATTTTTATGGGGATTGCATTTAATTTATAGATTGAGAAGAACTGACAATATTGAGTCTTCCTATTCATTAACATGAAATATATCTCTGTTTTGTTAGTTCTTCTTTGATTTATTTTTTCAGAGTTTTGGAGGTTTCCTTGTATAGATTTTGTACATGTTTCATTAGATTTATATATAAGTATTTAATTTGAGGCAAAGTGTTAATATAAATGTATTATGTTTTTTATTTCAAATTCCACTTGTTCATTGATGGAATATAGGAAAGTTGTTATCTCCTATTTATTAAACTTGCATCCTGCAAACCTGCTATAATTACATATTAGTCCAAGGAGTACTTTGTTGATTCTTTCCATTTTTCTGCACAGATGATCAAGTCATCTACAAATGAAAACAGTTTTATTTCTTTCTTACCAATATGTCTATCATTTATTTCCTTTTCTTATCTCACTGTAGTAGCTAGGACTTCCAATACAATGTTGAAAACCAGTGGTGAGAGGACATAATTGTTTTGTTTCTGATCTTAGTGGGAAAGTTTCTAATTTCTCACATTAAGCATGATGTTAGCTTAGATTTCCTGTAGATGTTCTTTATCAAGTTGAGTAAGTTCACCTCTATTGCTAATTTACTGAGAGTTTGTATTATGAATGAGTGTTGGATTTTACCAAATTATTTTTCTGCATCTATTGTTGAGATCATGTGATTTTTCTTCTTAAGCCATTGATGTGATAAATGCCATTAGTTGATATCTGAATGATGAACCAGCTTGCATACTTCAAATAAATCCCATTTTATCATGGTGTATAATTCTTTTTATAAGTTGCCGAATTCAATTTTCTAATAGTGGGTTTTTGTACCTGTGTTCATGAGCAATATTGGTCTATAGTTTTCCTTTCTCATAATATCTTTGTCTGATTTTGGTATTAGGGTGATTCTAGCTTCATAGAATGAGCTAGAAAGTATTTCCACTGCTTCCACCACAAATAAAGACATTGTAGAGAATTTGGTATAATTTCTTTCTTAAATTCTTTGGTAGAATTCTCCAGTGAACTCGTTTGAGCCAGATGCATCCTGTTTTGGAATGTTATTAATTATTGGTTCAATTTATTTAATAGATATAGGCCTATTCTGATTGTCTATTTCTTCTTGTGTAAGCTTTATCAGATTGTGTCTTTCAAGGAATTTGTCCATTTCATCTTTTATCAAATTTGTGAGCATACAGTTGTTCATAGTATTCCTTCGTTATTTTTTCGAGGTCCATTAATGTCCACTTAATGTACTGATGTCTCCTTGTTCATTTCTGACATCAGTACTTTATGTTCTCTCTCTTGCTTTCTTAGTTAGCCTAGTTACAGGCTTGTCAATTTTATTAATCTTTGTGAAGAAGCAGCTTTTTGTTTCATTGTTTATTCTTATTAATTTCCTGTTTTAAATTTTATTGATTTCTGCTATTTCATTATTTATTTTATATTGCCAATTTTGGATGTAATTTGTTCTTTCTGTTCTAAGAACAGAAGGTGGAAACTTAGATGATTGATTGGGAATACAACAATCATCTTGACAAGGTTGTTTTTTTCTGTTAACACTCAAGTATTTCACTTCATTTTTTTTTTCTTGCTTATATGGCTTCTGAGGAAAAGTCAGATATAGCTGTGACATTTTGCTTCTCTATAAGTAATATGTGTTTTTCTCTGGCCTCTTTCAGGTTTTGTTATTTATGTTTGACTTTTTTTACTTTGAAAATAATACACCTAAGTGTAGGGTTATTTCGACATTTATCTTGTGTTATGTTCCCTGAATTTCCTGAATCTTCAGTTTGGTGTTTGACATTAATTTGGAGGAATTCTCAGTCATCACTGTTTCAAATATTTATTCTGTTCATTTTTTTCTTTCTTTCCCTTCTGATATTCTCATTATATGTATGTTGCACCTTTTGTAGTTGTTTCACAGCCCTTGAATATTTTGTTCTTTTTTTCTTTCTTTTTTCTCTTTGCTTTTCAGTTTTGGGGGTTTCTATTGATATATGCTCAAGGTCATAAATTTTTCCCTCAGCATGTCCCATCTACCAAAAAGCCCATCAAAGGTATTCTTCATTTCTTTTACAGTGTTTTCATCCTTAGCATCTGTTGTTTCTTTCTTTGGATTTCTATCATTCTGTTTGAATTGCCCATCTTTTGTTGTATGTTGCCTACTTTAGACATCGGAGCCCTTAGCATATTAATCACAGTTGTTTTAAATTCCTTGTCTGATAATTCCAATATCCCTGCCATGTCTTGTTCTGGTGCTTGATCTGTCTCTTCGAAATGTGTGTGTGTGTCAGTGTGTGTGTGTGTGTGTGTGTGTGTGTGTATATAAAAGGCTTTATATATATATAAAGCCTTTTAGTATGCTTGCACTTTTTTATGGATAGTCAGATAAGAGGTACTGTATAAAAGGAACTTCAGTGAATAGGACTCTAATAATGTGGTGGTAAGGTGTGGGGCTGGGAAGAATTCTACAGTCTTATGATTAGGTCTCTGTTTTTCAGTAAGTCTCTGCTTCTGGGCTGTGACTTTCACAAGTGCTTCTCCAATTTTTCTTCTTCTTTTTCTCTTATTCTGCATGCAAGGCTGAAGTAGGCTGGACTTGGGTATTTCCCTTTTCTCTAGTAAGTTATGCTCTGACATAACTCCAGCTGGTTTGGCTCTGGTTAACTGTACTAGTCAGAGTTCTCTAGAGGGACAGAACTAATAGGATAGATGTATATATGAATGAGAGTTTATTAAGGAGTATTGTCTTGCACAATCACAAGGTGAAGTCCCCAATTGGCCATCTGCAAGCTGAGGAGCAGGGAAGCCAGTATGAGTCTTAAAACCTCAAAAATAGGGAAGCTGACATTGCAGCCTTCAATCTGTGGCCAAAGGCTCGAGAGCCCTGGCAAATCATTGGTATAGGTCCAAGAGTCCAAAATCTGTAGACCTTGTAGTCTGATGTTCCAAGGCAGGAAGTAGCTAGCACCGGAGAAAGATGAAGGTCGGAAGACTCAGCACGTTTACTCCTTCTAACTTCTTCTGCCTGCTTTATTCTAGCCATGCTGGCAGCTGATTAGGTGGTGCCCACCCAGATCGAGGGTGGGTCTGCCTCTCCCAGTCCACTGACTCAAATGTTAACCTCCTTTTGGCAATACCCTCAAAGACATACCCATGAACAATATTTTGCATCCTTCATTTCAATCATGTTGACAATATTAACCATCACAAGTCCACTCCTTGTCAACTTGAATCCATACACATCTCCAGAAATCATACATAATCTTCAAATAAAGACAATAGTGAGGTCATAATTATGCCTAACATATTATGGCTATCCTTCATACAACCAGAAACACACTAATCCTTAACCTAAATGCTATTACATAAAGTTAACAAACACTTAAATGCTGATATGACGTCAGTAAACGTTATGCCACGATAAAGAAAAAATTGAAAATGAAGCTATTTTCTTACTACAGGTGTATACATGCACTAACAAGTTCTTAACAAAATAAAGAGGAAATACTCATCACAATTACAGTCCTTGTTTCTGCAACTGGTCATGTAGTTATAGCTGGTATTGATGACTACCTTCTTCTACTACTAATTCTGTATTCCCTTTGCTTTTAGCAAGCACCTCAGTGGGTCATGGATTTTTTTACCTGGTGGGGTGAACCAAACCTTCATTCCTGAAAAGTCTGGGCCTGGATTGGGTTGTTGTAGTTTCTCATTGACCTTAATCACAGTGCATGGTAATACTAAGAGATGTCCTAAAGAATCTCCTGTATTTCACACATTCTTCCTTACCTCCATTGTGAGTAGTAGACTGATTTCATCTTGCTTGTTCAGATCAATCACTACAGCCAACACTATACCTCCCTTCTTAGCCTGTTGACTTAGAGGTAGGAGGAGCCTGAAGTGGCCAGGTGGCAATCTTAATTTCCAGTTTAATGGAATTGTTGTTGTGTCTCCTGGTGGCAGCATTCCTCCCACTGAAACTAAGACCTCTTGGCCAGCAAAACATAATGTCTTGGGAACAGGAAGCACAATTTTGCTAGTGGGTCCCTAGGGGTGATGGTGAGTGGTGCCATTTCTACTTCTACCCCTTGATTCCTGGAACCATGAATCCTGGCTTTAGGAGAAACAGTACCATATATTGGCACAATTCAGGGTATACACAGCCTTCTAGAGTACTTATTTCTCAAGTTAAGAAGGCAAAACTTGTTACGAACACAGTGCCCCAGCATATTTTAAAATGGTTCATTTTCCTTTTCTCCTGCTGGAAGCATGAGGGGATTTTTCTGGTTTTACTGTGAGAACACTGTGGAGCTCCTGAAGGTAAAACTCACAAAAGCGTGCTGGAACCCTGGAGATCTTAATTCTTAGATTTGTCCACATCTGGACTCCAGCAATTCTCAATTACATTTCAGGTTCTCCTATTCCAACACACGTTCCTGTGGAGGTTTCTACTCTAGCATGTTGTAATTATTTTTCTCTACCTGTCTAGCTCTTCAATTTTGGTTACAGTAGTTTGCCTTGTGATCTCACTTCCCTTATGAATCTCAGAAGAGTTGCTAATTTTTTATTGTGTTTAGCCTTTTTCCTGTGATTAAGACAAGAGCAACATCTGAGGTCCTTACATGTGGAACCTGACCAACTGACTTTTAATATGGATTAAAGTTTTTATATTTCTGACTAGTTCCTTTTTTCTAAGATTTTTAACAAGACATAAGTAAATGACTTTTCTACATCTTCATCCTCATCAACTATAACAAACACACATGCCTTAAAAGATTCAGTAAAATAAGCATTTTATACACTTTCCATGTTCTTATACAGAAGACAAATTTCAGGCACTTTAAGCTACCCTTATAGGTTGAACCCATCTTCAATAACCTTATTTTGTAAACTGCAGATTAAATGTTTTATACTTTAAAGTCACAATATTTTAAACTTTTTTATTTAGTCAGTTTGTAACCTGGTCAACATATATTTGTGAAATGCCTACTAAGAAAATAGACTCTGTGTTAGACTGAGAATGGAGGAAGATAAAAGGTGTTTTGTTATTATAAACACTATAGTATTTTATAGCAGACAGGTGTGGAGAAATATAATTATACCATAGTAAACTTGTTATATTTGTATAAGTTGCAAAGGTCTTAAGCCTCCATCTCTCCATTTCAATTGAATATATGAACAGAATTCAGATGAGAAAGATTTATGGTAGTCCAGTATGGACTTTAGCTAATCTTTAGATATTATAATATCTAATTAATGATTATGCAACTTTTACTATAAAAAGTAGAAATGGAGGGATATCAGCTGATGTGTTTACTAAATTTCTTTCTTTTCTTTCTACTTTTTACTAAAGTAGTCATAATAGCAAAAGATGAAACTTTATTGTAACTAATAGAAGAAAATTATTTCATTTCTGTTATTCATATGACACATTTTATATTTGCAGCAAAATAAACCTAATATATGCTAGAGTGCACAGTTCTGTAATGAAATTGAAGGTGGAGAGGAGAAAGCAAAGGCAATCTCTACCAGGGAGAGAGACAGAAAAATATTAGCACCTGCCAGAGCAGAAACGCCCTTAGGAAAAATGTGGCAACTGAAATAAATTGTAAACTAACCATAGCATAGGGATTAATAGGGCCCTTGGAATTAAATTTCTACCCAATTTACTTTGTCTAATGCTGTCTTTATAGTAAATTTTAAGACTCAGACCTCAAATAAATAATATAAAATTTTTAAGCAAGGTATTTTGCAAGAATTGGCCGATTTTGTTTTTATGCCCCATAATATGTCTCTACTATAAAATTTTAAGTAATACACTCCTACTCATCTATATTCTTATTCTATTATTATCTTCTCACCAACATCGGTATTAAATTTCATTCCTTTCCCCCTTCAAAGACAACTTGCTCTTTTACTCTTTTATTATTTTTTTTCTTTTTCTTTTTTTTTTTTTTTTTGAGACAGAGTCTCACTCTGTTGCCAGGCGGAAGTACAGTAGCATGTTCTGGGCTCACTGCAACCTCAGCCTCCCTGGTTCAAGTGATTCTCTTGCCTCAGCCTACCAAGTTGCTGGGACTACAGTAGCACACCGCCACACCCAGCTAATTTTTGTGTTTTTAGTAGAGACAGGGTTTCACCATGTTGGCCAGGATGATCTTGGTCTCTTGACCTCATGATCCGCCTACATCGGCCTCCCAAAGTGCTGATGAGTGGTGACAGCGTGCTGGCAGCCCTCGCAGCCCTTGCTCGCTCTCAGAGCCTCCTTGGCCTTGGTGCCCACTCTGGCCACACTTGAGGAGCTCTTCAGCCCGCCACTGCACTGTGGGAGCCCCTCTCTGGGCTGGCCCAGGCTGGAGCCAGCTCCCTCAGCTTGCGGGGAGGTGGGGAGGGAGAGGCGCAGGCAGGAACAGGGCCTGCACATGGCACTTGCAGGCCAGTGGAAGTTCCAGGTGGGTGTGGGCTTGGTGGTCCCCGCACTCGGAGTGGCCAGCCAGCACCGCCGGCCCCAGGCAGTGAGGGGCTTAGCATCCTGGCCAGCAGCTGCAGAGGGTGCACTGGGTCCCCCAGCAGTGCCGGCCTGCCAGTGCTGCACTTGAATTCTTGCCAACCTCAGCTGTCTCCCTGCAGGGCAGGGCTCATGACCTGCAGCCTGCCATGCCCCTGCATGGCCAGAGCCTCCCTGATGTGCACCTCCCCCTGCTCCACAGCACCTGGATCCATCCACCACCCAAGGGCTGAGGAGTGTGGGCACATGATGTGGGACTGGCAGACAGCTCCACCTGTGGCCCCAGTGCAGGATCCACTAGGTGAAGCCAGCTGGGCTCCTGAGTCTGGTGGGGACTTGGAGAATCTTCATGTCTAGCTAAAGGATTGTAGATACACCAATCAGCACTCTGTGTCTAGCTCAAGGTTTGTAAATGCACCAATCAGTGCTCTTTGTCTAGTTAATCTAGTGGAGACTTGCAGAACTTTTGTGTCTAGCTCAGGGATTGTAAATGCACCAATCAGCACCCTGTCCAAATGGACCAATCAGCTCTCTGTAAAACAGACCAATCAGTTCTCTGTAAAATGGACCAATCAGCAGGATGTTGGTAGGGCTAGATAAGGGAATAAAAGCAGGCTGCCTGAGCCAGCAGTGGCAACCCACTGGGGTCGCCTTCCACACTGTGGAAGCTTTGTTCTTTCACTCTTTGCAATAAATCTTGCTGCTGCTCACTGTTTGGGTCCGCACTGCCTTTATGAGCTGTAACACTCACTGTGAAGGTCTGCAGCTTCGCTCCTGAAGCCAGTGAGACCATGAACCCACTGGGAGGAATGAACAACTCCAGATGTGAGGAACAAACAACTCCAGACGCACCGCCTTAAGAGCTGTAACACTCACCACGAAGGTCTGCAGCTTCACTCCTGAAGCCAGTGAGACCACGAGCCCACCAGAAGGAAGAAACTCCGAACACGTCCAAACATCAGAAGGAACAAACTCTGGACACCTCATCTTTAAGAACGGTAACACTCACCACGAGGGTCTGCGGCTTCATTCTTGAAGTCAATGAGACCAAGAACCCACCAATTCTGGACACACTGGGATTACAGGCATGAGCCACTGCACCGGGCCTATTATTTTTCAATGACCTTTATTCTTCTTGCTTTAATGTATACTTTATTTTTATTTCATGTAACTATTTATTCCCCTGAAATTGCTGAAAAAAATAACTACTTCATTTGGACAGAGATTGAACAAATGATAGTGACTCAGAATATTTACTGATGATTAAATTTATTGATTACACATACCAATTATTGCTAACTCTACTTCTTTCAAGTGGTTAATAACATATGGAAAACTCTTTGACCTGTTATGTTCCTTGAGACTTCACAACAAAAGCTATGTATTTACTACTACTATAAGTTTACTAAATTCCTCTAATTTACAGGATACTTAATTTACTGGATACTTAATAGGCATTATCAATTCAATTCTTACATCAATCATATAGGATATATAGTTTATGACCATAGTTTAGAAATAAAAATGATACTTTGACAAGTTTATTAATTTGTCCAAGTAATGCAACTCAGTAGAAAGTCAGAATTTAAACACATCTACCAAGTATGTGATATTCTTTATCATCTATTTTACCTCCACAAGGGAAAAAATATGCTCTTAATTCAAAAGATTATATGTCCCTCAGGTGAAATAGAGGAATCTGAGATGATCTCAGGTATGAATTAGCCAAATTGCAAACAGAAATGAAAGGAAAACAAGAAAGATTCGAAATTGGGAACTGTGTGGCTGGAAAGCCAGATGTTTCAGAAACCTACAGAACAGGAAGGAGGCCCTGACCGAGCTCTTCAGATGGCCTCCAGCCATCTGTAATTAAATAGAGAGAAATGCTTGAGTTGAACAAGGAAGTAAAGAAACTAAGCAGTGGCAAAAACTAATTTCAGAAGAGCACTTTGATTTTGGCTACTGGCAGATGGAATTGAGTGGAGGCAACAGATCAAAAGTTTACCATCTAGGTCAGGGCCTCTAGAACCTAGAGCCTGAGGCCAGGATTCAAGTGTTGATACTTTATTTGGAAAGTGCAGGCCCAGGGCTCTGAGTGCAATGAAAAGTGGAAGTGAAGCACACAGAGATGAAAGCTTCAGGATGAGCCTCGAAGACGCACGGGATTTCTCAGGCAGGGCTGTAATCCTATCTCAAAGTAGTTTACAGAAGAGACAGAGGAAAGGTGTGCATCAGCTTTGCTCCTTCCCATGCCCATTTCCTGTCAGTGGAGAGTTTCTCATGGTGGGTCATTCCAGGTTGTGTCCCCCGGTGGCATGTTGGTATGCAGAAAGCATGCCACATACTCTCTGATGTGGCTTCTTAGCCAAGCCAAGGAATGGGAGCGTGACTCAATCCGAGGTGTGGCATGCAGGCAGCATGTAAGCCACAAGGTCTGGGCCTTCATGAGGACTCCAGCCGGCTTAGGAAGCTCAGCAAGGGTGATGGCAGCATCGCCTGGGCTGTGCATGGTGCCGCTATGAAGGAAGCAATAGCTGAATCAGAAACATCTGTTATGGTGCATTACCTATGAAACTACAAGCCTGGACTGAAAATGTCTGTGAGTTTTCAAGTCTCAAACTGATATTTATGCTCTCAAACTTATCTAGTCTATTAATTTTATATGCCTGCCTAACAAATTACCACAGACTGAGTGGCTTCAAAGATATAAATTTATTTTCTCATATTTCCGGATACCAGAAGTCCAAAATCAAGGTGTTGGCAAGGCCATGCTACCTTTGAAGGCTCTAGGAGAGAAACTTCCATGTATATTGAGACTCCTGGTAGCTCCACACGTTGCTTACCTTGTGGCTGTGTAACTCCATTTTCTGCCTCCAACTTTGCCACTTTCTCCTTGTGCCCAGGTTTCTTCCTTCTCTTTCTCTGAAAAGGACAGTCATCATTGCCTTTAAGGCTCATTCAGGTAATCCAGGATTATCTCATCTTGCGATCCTTAGTTATATATCCAAAATCCTTTTTCAGATAAGGTAACATTCAGGGATTCCAGAAATTAGGACATAAAGCTATTTTGGGAAGCCACTATTCAATCCACTACAGGAATAGGTCATTAAATGCAACAGTCTTCAAAAAATGAATACTCTCTAACATCCACTGCAAATGTGGCCTGAAGTACAAAGGTCAATGAATAATCTTCCAAGGGGCTGAGTTGGAGGCCCTGGAGAACAAGATAAGGGAATTTTTCCGTGTTTCAGCACTAGGGAAAGATGGATAGGCTAAATCTGAAAAGATATCGTAGCTAGGGCAGAGAATACTTGTGATCCTGTCCAGCAGGATTTAAGAGTTGCTATAAAGTAATGCCATCTTGGTGTTTTCCATCCTTTCCTGCTCTTAGTGGGGGTTACTGAAACTGACCCAACAGTCCCATAGATAGTTTTTTGGATAAACAGAATCGACCCTCTGGTCTTAAAGCTTGAAGCTTACGTTTGTTTCATCTGAGTTCCTTCCTCAGGAAACCACCTTCAGGTCTCAAAAAAAAGTATTAAAGAACTGAAACTCACCAAATCACTACATCCAGACAACATAATACACCAGACCCTTCATTCATCATGATTGCTTCCTTACTCCTCCCTAGTTCCTGTTTTCTTAAACATTGTTACATTTCTTCCCTGCATGGAAACCCCTAGTTTTAGTCTGTCAAGGAGAGGGATTTGAGGCTGAGCTCACATCTTCTCTGCTGCAGCACCACATTAAAGCCTTCTCCCTTGGTAATACTTGTCATCTCAGTGACTGGCTTTCTGTGCATTGAGCAGCAGGGCCTAGGCTGAAGCCCTGGTGTTTTGGTAGCATTACATCATGAATAACTTGAGTGTGCTTCACCACACACCAAGTGTGTGCATGCAGGAGAAGGTTGAAGGGAAGCAAGCAATTTTTCTTTGTATTTTTAAGAGGCACAGTCTCACTCTGTCATAATTTGCCTTTAATTTAAAAGTTATAGGGAGCTACCTCCCAATCTCATGAAAAATACTGCACATCACACAAAAATCCTAGATTTAGTGGTTCCACCCCAATTATCTTGTCTGAGTAAGGGATGACTATCTATTGCATGAAGAAAGGTAAATGGGGCCACCTGGCAGAAACTGCTAATTTTACACACACACACACACACACACACACACACACACACACACACGTTCTTTCTTTCCTAAGAGCAGAATTGTAGCTTGTGGTTACGATATAGACTACATGGAGACTGCATTTATCAGTCCCTTTACTGCTAGCTGTGGCCGCATGACTGTTCAAAACCAATGGATGGTGAGTGAATGCGGCATAGCTGTGTCCTGGAAAGTCTTGAGCATGCACCTTGCCATGCCATTTCTCCCTTCTTGCTGGCTGGAGTAACCAGAAAGACCTTGAAAGCTCCGTGATCCAGAGAGAAGAACCACTGTCAGTTGATGTCTGTGAATGATTTTTCAAGACAAAGACACTATGGAACTGCTCAGTGAAGTATAGGACACACTGCAAAGTCTTATATATGTGAAAAATAAAGTACTTTGTCCTTTGTCTTATTATTTTGAAGTCTCTTATTATGGAAGCTAAGCCTTTTATTTTAGAAGAATTTTAGATAGTTCACTTCAATTAAAATTATTGTTAAGCAATTATTATTGTTATAGAATGCACTAGATATTGTGGGGAAGAGAAAAAACACGAGCAGGTAGAGATGATCAATGTTTTAGGAGCTTTAGGTTATTGGAAGTATCCGAAGAAATAACAGAGTAAAATACCAGGCAAATAACTACAATATGAACTCTCATATAAGTTCTAGAGTAGATCGTAGGAAGAGCAAAATGTGCATGGGGAAATCAGAAAAGACATGGCAGAAAAATGTAACACTTGGACTGGAGATTTGGTTCAGATAAGAGGTTGTCAGGTGTAAATCCAGAGGAGAGAAAAGAGCAGCCAAGTAGTTTCACACACTATAGTAAGAGTTATTATGTGCATATTCAAATCTGTGATAAGCACATACCATGTGTAAAAAGTTAGCTACATCCTGTGAGGAATATAAAAAAATAATGACTGCTTCTCCTCTCAATGGACTTGCAAGTTAGCAAGGAATATGACACAGCCACAGAATCAACACTACATACAGAATTTAATGAGTGCGACAAGGGACATAAATAACCTGTTAAAAAGGAAGAGCTCCACAAAATTCTTAACCCTTTCAAGCAGCAATATTGTTTTCATTTGTAAAATTTAAAAGGTATATAACAGAACCCACAATGTTATTGTTTTTAATATTAAATGAGCTAAGGACTGCAGAATGTGTGAGTGCCTTAAACATGGTAAACATGCTGGTGTGGAGATTGTTGTGGTTTTCGCTGGGGTTGTTGCTGTGTTTTGCATTGGGTCCTGGAGGTTGTGTAGAGTTTGGATAAGCAGACTTCACATCAATTTTGGTAGAAAGACTAGCTTGCACAAACTGTAAAATCAGGAATATCCAGGGACAATTCAGAGCATAGGAGACAGTTTGCTTTCAATATGACATGATGTAGACAGGGTAGCAGATGGCCTCCCTTCACTGCCATGCTGAGGGATTTGGATGTCATTTGGTTGGTGGGGACAGGCTATGCACTGAATGCATTTGAGCAAGGAAGCTACAAGTTAAAAGTTATCATAAGTGTTTTGGCTGGATTAAATTTCAGAGAACCTGGAAGTAGAGTGGCCCAGATAAAAGGCCATTTTCAGTCTAGTGAGAGGTAATTAAAGTGTAGAGATAGAGCCATAGATGTGGGGAAGAAAGTAAAGGGAAGAGTTTGAGAAGCATCACAAAGATAGAATTTATAGAACGTAGCAATTGATTACATATGAGAACTAGTAAAGTGAGAAACAGAAAATAAGCTCTCAGGTTTTTAAGTGATTAGGATAATGAAGATGATAATTTCAAGAAAGAAGTAAACAAAAAAATGCTCGTTTGTTTTGGATATATTCTTTGATGCAATGGTGGAACATGTTGGTAGGATCCTCATTTAGCAGTTGGAAATTTCTGATTGGCAGTTGGAGTGAGAGCTAGCTAACATACAAGTGTGCTCTTAGCGGAGAGAGCTGAGACAAAGAATATAAAGTAAGATTGTTTTGATACTCTGGCCTGGAGATTACTCTGCTCTTTATTTCGAAGGGGGCATTCGATAAATATGCATGTCAACACAGCTGCGGAATTTGGCAATACCTCTGTCTCCTCATATTTATACCAGCAAAGTGTAGACCTCATTAACAGCCATGTTATTCCGCATCTGTGCCATTGTTGCTCAGGATGTCAGACAATGCTGCTAATGAGCCTGAGGGTGTATGTGTAATTCCTTTAGAAGATCAATACAAATGTTAGCTTGGCCTTCATCCCCTCAAATGTGTACTGTTTGTCACAAGGCAGAGAAAAATATGAGATTCAGAATAGATTAGTAAAACTCTACCTCACTGTCATAAAAAAGAAACCCTGAAGAACCTACTTTGTTGTTTTCAGTACACTCATTAGGTTCATTACTTCAGTTGATTCATTACTTTATCTCTCATATCTGTCTTGGTGATGGAAGTTTATTTGAAAGTTTATTTCCTCCAATTTTATAATAGTTTCCAACATGTGTTCATGTTCCAAAGAGCTTCTGTTTTTTTCTTCCAAACAACTCAGGATTCTTCATTAAATATCCTAGTATTATCAGTATCTCCTGCTCTCTAACTCTTTACACACGTGCACAGATACATGTTATTGAATAATTCATAATTAGGATAATTCATAATCTTCCCAGAGGTTACAATAACTCATCTAATACTGAAAATAAAATTAAAAATGTGAATTAGTCTCTTCTTCAGTCACTATGAATTTAACAAACTGAGAGGTAGCTTCTTCTTTGAATATTTTTACAAGTGGAGATTAATGTTACATGACATATTTGAACCACTTATTTAATTATTTACTTGTAAATATGATCCCTGGAATTAGCTGACTTAAAATATTGCCCTGACCACATTTTGGCTATGTATTTTTTAAGTCACTATAACTCTCTTAAGTGAAAGATATCATTTGTAAAATAGATGCATAATTGGTTCTCATCCCTCTGGAATGTGAGCATGAGAGATAGCTTAGTAGTGCCAGAGGTGATAATTAGGGGTAATGGCAGTAGTTGTCCTAGTGACAGTAGCAGTGATAGTAGTTAGTGGTGGTACTATTGGTAGTAGTGATGGATCAGTCAAGAATTTACTTCTAAAGTCCTGATGAATATTGAAGAGGGGCCATTCTGATGTAGTTAAGGATGTAGGACTACGGAGAGTTGCCCGAGGATAAAAGGAAGAGTTAGGAGAGAGAAAGCTAAGACTGACCTGGGACAACTCCCCAAATTGAGAAGATGAAGGAGGATGAGCCAGCAGTGGAAAATTCAGAGAAAAAGAAGGGACGGGGGTCAGAGGTAAGAGCAGTGAACCTTGCCAGATGCTGAGGAGAGTTTCAACAACCTGAACACTGAACGAATGTGGAATGGGTTGAAAATTATCTATCTTCAAAGCAGTGAGAACACAGTACAGGTAATAATAGGCTTAAGGAAAAAAAGATGGTAAATCTAAATATGCTGTATGAGAAGTTTTGTGGTAAAAGAAGAAAGAAGACAAAGATATGTCAGTCGTGGGAGGTTGAGAGATGAGCATTTTTGCAAATGAAGTACAAAAACACAACCAGGCCCATTTGTTTGCATATTGTGGATGGCCGCTTTCTCCGACAGACAGAGCTGCCTCCCTAGGACAGTGTTGAGAGGCTATGACAAAGGCTGCATGATACACAAAGCTGAAAGTGCTTACCTTTTGGCTCTTTATCGAAAACGTTTACCAACTCCAACTCTACGTGATCCTGGGAAAATTGATGTTGGAACTTACAGATAGAAACATGTTTACTCTTCCTCGAATATATGTATTCAAATATATAATATATATTTTTTAAGAAAAAAATCTGTGCAGATTGATTATTTATGTAGATACCAGCTCTCCCTCCTTGACTGATGAGCTTCTAAGTTCCATAAAGAATCCACTGTCCCATGATAACTTTTTTTACTATGTCACTAAACAAAACCAATAAATTCCATCTTCATTCTATCAATTACATAAAACTAAATGCAAATAAAAGTTTAAAATTTTTCACCAAAATATACTTAGAAAAGCAACTTTATAAAAATAGAATGATTTTCCACATTTCCTACTATTTGAAGGTGTTTTTAGAGTAAATGGTTGAATTTATGTATGATAAATCACAATTTGTGAGCATATTTAATCATTTTATATTACAATTATTTTAATATGAATCATTCAGTAAATTATCACATAATGAATTAAGGAATAATAAAAAAGCATTTATTACTTGCAAATATGTATAATGTCATGAGTACAGAGAATTAACAGACTTGTTAAACACCACCTTAGTGAGTTATGGTTTCTATAGTGCTCAATAAAAGCTGATGCCAAATTTAATTCAATTTAATTATACATTTCTAAGAATATGTTGGAGTATATTGGATTTTGAAAATGCTAAAAATTACTCATTGGCCCTAAGCACAAATAAACAGTATGTCTCATATATTTCAGGAAACTTCTCAATTTTCATGAGAAGCAAAATGCAATGTGCTATTAAAAGTCTTAATACTGCATGTGTTGCAGCTGCCAAATTCTAAAATTTCAAATTAATGACTGCACAATAAACATTAAAATAATAAGCAAAATAATTAAGAGTGAAGCTTACATACGGCTTATATGCTTTTAACTAGGCTTTTAGAATTTGCAAAGACCAAGGGCTGCAGCACTAATTTCGTTGAGAGATTTTTTAAAAATTAGTGTTCTTCAGAGAATCTAGACGAATATTCAGAAACAGTTAAGCATGCTAAGTAAATTTTCATATAAGAATGTTTTTTAAAATTGTGTTTGAAATGTAGCCAACACGTTGGTGTTGATTCTCCCTTAGACAGTGTCAATATTTTTTAAATAAAGCTAAAATGTTTGGAATTTATCTATTTGTATATTTTGTAATGAAATTAAATTTACTGCTAATTTTCTTTATCAAAGTTTTTAGAACTCTTTTTAAATGTTTATATCATAATATTTTTTATAAATATACCTGAATTTCTAGCATCTTAAGAATTTAAATGATCAGGCCAGGCACAGTGGCTCACGCCTGTAATCCCAGCACTTTTGGAGGCCAAGGCGGGTGGATCACCTGAGGTCAGGAGTTCGAGATTAGCCTGGCCAACATGGAGAAACCCTGTCTCTACTAAAAATACAAAAATTTGCCAGGTGTGGTGGCCCATGCCTGTAGTCCCAGCTACTCAGGAAGCTGAGAGAGGAGAATTGCTTGAACCCAGGAGGCGGAGGTTGCAGTGAGCAAAGATTGCACCGTTGCACTGTAGCCTGGGTGACAAGAGCAAAACACTGTCTCAAAAAAAAAATTAATGTTCAACAGTGACTTGGCTTTTATTGTTATACCTTCTTTTGGAAAAGTGAGCAAAACTGCCTTTGATGGTAAGAAAAAAATATTTTTTTTCTTTTGAACTTGAAAACGTTTTAGAGAAGAGATAGAGCAGATGATATTTGAGTCACTAGTAACATCTAGATGCCTTAGCTGCAGAGAACAATCAACTCCTAGACTTCTTTAGAGCTACCTTCTCAAGGTTGCAGAGATATTCTGGCCTATCTGTAACACCCACTCTGAGGATAAGGCAACATCAACTAGAACATTTGCTACTTAAGATATGTTATTATTGAGAACTTGGGTCTCTCAAACTAATGCTTCAGAAGGTTGCCTCTTGCTCAACAAGAACAAAATGTCAGGACTTTCTCTGGGGCTCAATGCTGTTGGCCATGAAGAGTGTCTGGGGACTGAGCAAGTGCAGGCTCTGTGCCAGGCAGGCCACGACATGAATCCAGCTTTGCTGTCACTAGCCCACCATCCACTCCTGCTTAGGGAGAGCAAAATTGGGAATTCAGTAAGAAGTTAAAGATGAAAAGGGGGAATGCTATGGCAACAAAAAATGCTGGAGTTCTGTTCTCACACACTCTGCATAAATGTCACAGGAGAGGGACTCAAAAACCACTTCTCCCATGGCCTGTGTAGGACACAGGGGCATCAGAGACACATGGGGATGACTCTAGGTGGAGCTCAGAGAGTGAACAGAGAGGGCTATGACTGGAAGGGGCTGCGTTCTCCCTATGGCAAGGCACAGGGTGTGCTTTCTACAGGCCTAACTGTGGGTCTCTTGAAAGAGATCCAAGGTGAGCCATCGCCAACAGATCCCATGGCATTGAGGAGGACTGCTTGGATGCATGACACTGACAAGAGCTGCTGCGTAGGGGCTGAGTGGGAGTCACCTGCCTCCACCTGGAGGAGGTTTCACCTGACTCAGGAAATTACCAGGTTCCTTGGTTGGGAGGTCTGAGAAATCCACCAGGGCCTTTACCTAAGAGGCAGCTTTTAATTCTTTTGGAGATTTGTGAACATATTGGAAATATGGTTGTTATTAATAACTTGATAGAAACTTTATAGCTCCTGGCATTCTCTAATTCTTAATTTGAAACTCAAAAAGGGAGCTCTTTATTTTCCTGTACTGAATTAAGAATTCCTTTTGTGTGTTTGCCATTTCAGCAACCTTGCCAAGATATCTGTCACCTCTTAATTTCTTATCTTCACTCGCTTCCTCTCTCCATGGGGTCTCCAATGTCTCCAAACTTTTGGTGGTCTCTACATAAACTTGAAAAAAAAAAGCAAACAAAAATAAATAAAGGCTTAACTCATTTCTCCTCCTCACTTGAGAGGAGCTTATTTTCCATTGTTGCAATTGTGAAACAAATGTTCTATATCCATAGCTACTATTTCCTTACCAACAATTTGTTAGTGTGCTGAAATGTGTTCCTTCACACTTACTCTATCAAAATTACCCTTCCAAAGACCTTAACCATTTGCATCCTACCTACAAAAAAAAGTCCTGCGCTTTTTCTTCATTTGTTCTCAGTCACATCTTAAGACTATTTTTGTTTTTTGCGTCATTTCTATGGTAGGTTTCAGGTGTCGGAAATATTGAGTAATGCCTCATTGATGCAATGAATAAGAATAGAAAATTTTTATTAAAAGAGGAGATTTTGACAAATGTGGTTAAAATTACAACTTTAAGGAGTAAATGAGAGATTTATAAGACAATATAAATACATATGATTTTTTGAACTAAAAAATTACAGTAACAATACTTAATAAAATATAAAGATAATATGGCTTCTAAGGAATCCATCACACCAAAAGGTTTTTTCCTCTTCCAGCTGCAATAGAGATAAGAGAATTTACCCAACAAACATATTGTCTATAATTTGACATATGAACGTTACACTGAATATAACTCAAAATGCCAGCAGTCATTAGTAAGAGTAAAATTGTGCTAAGATTAAATGACAAACCTTTGGCTTTTTTGTTTTTCATTTGAATATGACTTTGTATATTTAAGAACATCATAATTTCAGGAGTGTGTTAATAAAGTTTCTGTCTTGATAAATTACTGTCATTATCTCTAATAATTTAGATTCTATAAATATATACACACTTAGGAAAATAATAATTACATAATTCCTAAGAAGATAATTGATAACACATTAAAATTATGAAATTTTAAATAAGTTTACCCATATCTATTGGCTATTAAGAATTCTTGGCCAGGCGCAGTTGCTCACACCTGTAATCCCAGCACTTTGGGAGACCAAGACGGGTGGATCACAAAGTCAGGAGGTCAAAACCACCCTGGCTAACATGGTGAAACCCTGTCTCCACTAAAAAAAATACAAAAAGTTAGCCGGACCAGGTGGCAGTTGCCTGTAGCCCCAGCTACTTGGGAGGCTGAGGCAGGAGAATGGCGTGAATCTGGGAGGCGGAGCCTTCAGTGAGCCGAGATCGTGACACTGCACCTCCAGCTTGGGCAACAGAGCGAGACTCCATCTCAAAAAAAAAAAAAAAAAGAAAAGAAAAAGAAAAAGAAAAGAAAAGAATTCTTGACAGAGTGAACATCCTTGCCCTACTCAGATACTCAGAGGGGTACAGATGAAATGCTTCACCAACACACCAGTTGTATCTGAGTCTATATTGGCAGTAAAATGGAGAAAATGCTAGATATTTAAAACACTTTAACAGGTTTATTGATGGTCTAAGCTAAATAGGAGACGAATAGGAAAGAGTTTTGTTTATTTACCCTCATTGCCTTCAGATGGCTTCTAACCCATTTCTACCTCCAGCCTCTTCCCTCATCCAGGGCATATCTCACAGCTTCTCTGTTGGTCCTGAGCAGGCTAGTGCAGAAGCTCTATCTCATATGCAATGCAATAATTCTTCCCACCTGCTTGCTTAATCATGATCCTTGGCTGGGTGGCCTGCAATGGGAAAGGGGATTGTGCCAGTGTCTTCCTCTTTCTATATGACTCCTTTTCTTCAAGGAATTCAAGAATAGGGCAGTGGAGAGTCAATTAGAAGAGACAGTTTGTACATGAGGTAGTACAAAGCACGGCACAGATTCTGTTACTAGAGTTCTCTCGTCAATATGACAATGGTCAACATGCTTCCTATTTAGTATATCTCCAAATGTCAGTACTCACATGCAGTATCTTATGGATTCTTGAAAGTCTTCAGCACTTCCCCATGCAAGCAGAACATTCACTAATTGCCAAGGAGACTACTTTTTGCCAGTTTTTCTATAGTAACAGAGCTTAACTGAACAAATGAAAGCCAAGCTAAACAAGATAATTCTCAGCACAAACTGTAGCTTTCAGTGACTGCCTGACTAAGGTCTTACTGATGGGAAGTGGAAATGATATAAGCCATTTTCACATGGAACTCAGCTAGTCTCAGTTAGAACTCAGAGGTATCACATGCCAGCTTTGACCATACAGAGGAGGACAGTGTCCTAGGAGATGATGAAATAACAGATGGAAGGATCCTGGATCCCTGAATGATTATGTGGAGCAGAGATGCCTCTTCACTCAGCTCCACCAACATCTGAAGAGTTACGTCAGAAAATCTGTAGGCCATTGTATTGTAGGATCTCTTTTTTATTAGCTTAGACAGTTCCCTTTCTAATAGTCCAACTGAACTACTATGACTTACTCTCAGTTCCTGCTGTGTCTCCCTCATTCTGACAGAAAGCATCTTCTTGGAAAGATCTTACCATAAGAATTCTGACCTGTCTACCTCCTAAGTTGTCCAAGATACCCAAGAGAAATTTACATACCATTGCTACTTCAAATAATGGAGGCACTGCTCCATGTAGCTGCTCTTTCAATCACAGCAGATAGCACTGCCAACCTCCTACTTTCTGATTTCTACAGACAGAACACAGTAAATAGTCTGTGCATCCTGGCTCCGAAACATGCTGTGAGAAGGGAGATCTCAGTGTTTACTTCCTCCATACCCTGGCCTCTCCCTCAGTACCCCTAGAGTTTTACATCTGGCTCATTGGAGAAAGACCAATGAAGGGAGAATGCCACTGCATCCACACTGGGTAGCCAGTTTTTTCTAGCTTGGATAATTCTTTTCAGAAATGTAGGCTGGGATGGGGTGAGTTGTTAATACTCCCTCGATCTGTTCTGTATTCAGCATTGTGATGGTTAATTTTATGTGTCTACTCAACTCAGTGCCCAAATATTTGTTCAAATATTGTTCTGGGTGTGTCTGTGAGGGTGTTTTTGGATGAGATCAACATTTAAATCAGTTGACCAAGTAAAGCAGACTGCCCTCTCTGATATGGGGGGCCTCATCCAATCAGTTGAAAAAATGAATAGAACAAGAAAGGCCAACCATACTCCCGGGCTGGAGGGAGTTTCTGTTGTTTGATTGCCTTTGAACTGAGACATTGGGTTTTTCCTGCCTTGAACTGAAACATTGTCTCTTCCTGAGTCTTCAGCCTGATGACCTTCAGACTTGAACCACACTATCAGTTATCCTGGGCCTCAGGCTTTGTACTCCAACTGAAACTATACCGTTATCTCTGGGAGGTCACTAGCTTTCAAACTACCTTGCAGATTTTGGGACTTGTTAGTCTGCATCCAAAATCCTGTGATCAATTCCTTATAGTAAATCCCTTTATATGTATGTGTATACACACACACACACGTATTCATATACACATTATATATACACATACAAATACACAGACATATACACATTATATATACACACATATGTACACATATACACATTATATATACACATATACATACACACATACACATATACACATACACACCTATATAAATATGCACACTATATATACACATATACATACACATATATACTTATACACATTATATATACACATATACACATACACACATATATACATGTACACATATATACATACACACATACATACATAAATACATATACAAATTATGTATACACATACACACACACACATACACACACACATACACATCCTATGTGCTCTGCTCCTCTGGAGAATCTGACTAGCACAAGCACCTTTCCTTTGAATGTGGGTACATATCACCTAGTCTCCTTAACTTTGAGATGTTAATTAAAATTCTGAGACCACAAGAAAAATTACACTTATTATCTTAGTAAATATGTTTTAGTATCAAATCCAGTGAGACACAGAAAAAAATACTTCAATATAACATGTGTTTTTGACCTAAAACTAAAAAAAAAAAAACCCTTTTCAAACAATGGAAGCAACTAGAAGCTAAAGGATTCCAGGAACGGGGGTGGAGGGGAGAGGAATTGATCAGATTTTGTGTCAAATAAAGATTATTTATATGGTAATTTTAATATTTAGTGAAATAAAGATTACTAATATGGAAGTGTCCTTACTTCCAATGCATATTGGTAAGCAGGCCATTTAAAGTTAGATTTGAGCATTATTTCTGTCTCTCTCTTTTGTCAAATACCAAATGAGGTCAATTTAGAAATAAACCTGGCTGGTCACAGTGGCTGACACCTGTAATCCCAGCACTTTGGGAGGCTGAGGTGGGCGGATCGTGAGGTCAGGACATCGAGACCATCCTGGCTAACACAGTGAAACCCCGTCTCTACTAAAAAATATAAAAAAAAATTAGTCAGGTGTGGTGGCAGGCACCTATAGTCCCAGCTACCTGGGAGGCTGAGGCAGGAGAATGGCGTGAACCTGGCAGGAGGAGCTTGCAGTGAGCCAAGATCATGCCACTGCACTCCAGCCTGGGCGACACAGCAAGACTCTGTTTCAAAAAAAAAAAAAAAAGGAAATAAACCTAATTGACATGAGTTTGTATAAGTAAACACTGTTTGACAATTTTTCTTAGAAGTTGTAAGTAAAGTAAGAGGAATAATATATTTCTCTCTCTATTCATTTCAATAGTTTTTAAGATCAGGTGGTTTTGGTTACATGGATGAGTTCTTTAGTGGTGAGTTATGAGATTTTTCATGCACCTGTCACCCAAGCAGCGTACACTGTACAAAATACATAGTCTTTTATCCCTCAGCCCACTCCCAACCACCCCCCAAAGTCCCCAAAATCCATCATATGCTTTTGAGTCCTCATAGCTTAGCTCTCCCTTTTAAGTGAGAACATATGATACTTGGTTTTTCATTCTGAGTTACTTCTGAGTTAGAATAATGGCCTCCAACTACATTTAAGTTTCTGCAAACAACATTATTTCATTCCTTTTCATGGAATGAAGTATTCCATGGTGTATATATACCACATTTTCCTTTTTTTTTTTTTTTTTTTTGAGATTAAGTCTCACTCTGTTGCCCAGGCTGGAGTGCAGTGGTGCCATCTTGGCTCACTGCAACCTCCATCTCTTGGGTTCAAGTGATTCTCCTGCCTCAGCCTCCCAAGTAGCTGGGATTAGAGGCACCCACCATCATGCCTGGCTAATTTTTGTATTTTTAGTAGAGACAGAGTTTCACCATATTTGTCGGGCTAGTCTCAATCTCCCAACCTCAGGCGGTCCACCTGCCTCGGCCTCCCAAAGTGCAAGGATTACAGATGTGAGCCACCGCACCTGACCCACATTTTCTTTATCCATCTTTTGGTCAATGGTCACTTAAGTTGGTTCCATATCTTTGCAATTGCAAATTCTGCTGCTATAAACATGCATTTGTATGTGTCTTTTTAATAGAATGACTTCTTTTCCTTTGAGTAGAGACCCAGTAGTGAGATTGCTGGATTGAATGGTAGTTCTATTTTTAGTTCTTTAAGGAGTCACCATACTGTTTTTCAGAGTGATTGTACTAATTTACATTCCCACCAGCAGTGTAAAAGTGTTCCCTTTTCACCACATCTATGCCAACATCTATAGTTTTTCTTTACATTTTAACTCTGGATATTTTGTGTTGTTAATTTTAAAAACTATTTGCACATTCACCAATTTGAGTTCCTGCAGCAATTCTGAGATCCACCCAACTCCCTTAAATGGATACCAGAGAGGACCCCAGGGCTTAGAGTCACCATTGTTTTCATGTCAGGGCAAGGAGAGGTATTCAGAGAATTATACTTTCCTTAAAGTAAAAATTTTGTATTTTTAAATTATTTTAAGCAGGAATGAATTATTTTCAGCTTTTATTTTAGATTCAGGAGGTACATGTGCAGGTTTGCTACCTGAGTATATTGTATGATATTAAGGATTGGAATACAATTGATGCTGTCACCCAGATCTAACTATAGTACTCAATACATAATTTTTCAACATTATTCCCCCTTCCCGTTCTCCCCCCTCATATTAGCCTGTTCTCATGCTGCTAATAAAGACATACCCGAGACTGGGTAATTTATATAGGAAAGAGGTTTAATTGACTCACAGTTCTACAGGGCTGTGGAGGCCTCAGGAAACTTATTAATACAATCATGGCAGAAGGGGAAGCAAACACGTCCTTCTTCAAGAGCTGCAAGACAGAGAAGTGTGGAACAAAAGGGGCAAAAGTCCCTTAAAGAAACCATCAGATCTTGTGAGAACTCACTATCCCAAGAACAGCATGAGGGTAACCAACCCCATGTTTCAATTGCCACTCACTAAGTCCCTCCCACGACATGTGGGGATTATGGGAACTACAATTCAAGATAAGGTTTTGGTGGGGACACAGACAAACCATATCATTCTGCCCCAGATCTTTCCAAATCTCATGTCCTCACATTTCAAAACCAATCATGCCTCCCCAATGGTCCCCCAAAGTCTTAACTCATTCCAGCATTAACTCAAAAGTCTAATCCCAAGTCTCATCTGAGAAAAGGCAAGTCCTTTTATGTCCGGAGTTGGTTCTTGGTGGTGAGTTCATGGTCTCGCTGACTTTAAGAATGAAGCCGCAGACCTTCACAGTGAGTGTTATAGCTCTTAAAGATGGCACAGACCCAAAGAGTGAGCAGTATCAAGGTTTATTGTGAACAGCAAAAGAACAAAGCTTCCACAGCATGGAAGGTGACCCAAGTGGGTTGCCACTGCTGGCTGGGGATGGACAGCTTTTATTCCCTTATTTGTCCCCTCTCATGTTCCATTTCTGTCCTATCAGAATACCCTTTTTTCAATCCTCCCTGTGACTGGCTACTTTTAGGATCCTGCTGATTGGTGCATTTTTTTTTTTTTTTTTCTGAGATGGAGTCTTGCTCTGTCACCCAGGCTGGAGTGAGGTGATGCGGTCTCAGCTCACTGCCAGCTCTGCCTCCCAGGTTCACGCCATTCTCCTACCTCAGTCTCCCAAGTAGCTGGGACTACAGGCACCCACCACCATGCCCAGCTGATTTTTTGTATTTTTAGTAGAGATGGGGTTTCTCCATGTTAACCAGGATGGTCTTGATCTCTTGACCTCGTGATCTGCCCGCCTCAGCCTCCCAAAGTGCTGGGATTACAGGCGGGAGCCTGGCCTGATTGGTGCATTTTACAGAACACTGATTGGTGCATTTACAGAGTGCTGATTGGTGCATTTATACAGAGTGCTGATTTGTGCATTTTACAATCCTCTTGTAAGACAGAAAAGTTCTCCAAGTCCCCACTTGACCCAGGAAGTTCAGCTGGCTTCACATCTCAATACCCCCTCTAAACAAGACACCACAACTGCTGTTGAAAATTGGGCAATGACTGCTCTAGCTACTTCCTGCTGGGTGGGGTGAAGAAGGGGCCCTGCAGTTGTAGTGTTCTCCAGAGGGGAATTCTCTAGGCCAGTTATTGGGGGAACCAGCCCCCAATATTCCAATGTAGGTTCTTTCTATTTTCCATAAGTGTTGGCCAGCTGAGAAATAAAGAGAAAGAGTACAAAGAGAAGAATTTTACAGCTGGGCCTCTGGGGTGACATTGGTAGGACCATGTTGCCCACCTGAGCCACAAAACCAGCAAGTTTTTTTTTTGTTTTTTTTTTGTTTTTTTGAGATGGAGTCTCGCTCTTTCACCCAGGCTGGAGTGCAGTGGCACGATCTCAGCTCATTGCAGGCTCCACCCCCCGGGGTTCACGCCATTCTCCTGCCTCAGCCTCCCACGTAGCTGGTACTACAGGCGCCTGCCACCTCGCCCAGCTAATTTTTTGTATTTTTAGTAGAGACGGGGTTTCACCGTGTTAGCCAGGATGGTCTCGATCTCCTGACCTTGTGATCCGCCCGCCTCGGCCTCCCAAAGTGCTGAGATTACAGGCGTGAGCCACTGTGCCCGGCCTAAAACCAGCAAGTTTTATTAAGGATTTCAAAAGGGGAGGGGGTACAAGAACAAGAAGTAGGTCACAAGATCACATGCTTCAAAGGGCAAAAAGGAGAACAAAGATCACATGCTTCTGAGGAAACAGGACAAGGGCAAATTCAGAACTACTGATAAGAGTCTATGTTCACCTGTGCATGTATCGTCTTGGTAAACATCTTAAACAAAAGAAAACAGGGTTTGAGAGCAGAGAACCTGTCTGACCACAAGTTTACCAGGGAGGAGTTTCCCAATCCTAGTAAGCCTGAGGGTACTGCAGGAGACCAGGGCGTATTTCAGTCCTTATCTCAACCACGTAAGACAGACACTCCCAGAGCAGCCATTTATAGACCTCTACCCAGGAATGCATTCCTTCCCCAGGGTATTAATTATTAATATCCCTTGCTAGGAAAAGAATTGAGCGATATCTTCCCTACTTGCACGTCCATTTATAGGCTCTCTGCAAGAAGAAAAATATGGCTCTATTTTGGCCAGCCCCGCAGGCAGTCAGACTTTATGGTTGTCTTCCCTTGTTCCCTGAAAATCGCTGTTATTCTGTTCTTTTTCAAGGTGCACTGATTTCATATTGTTCAAATACACGTTTTACAATAAATTTGTACAGTTAACTCAAATATCACAGTGGTCCTGAGGTGATGTACATTCTCAGCTTGCAAAGATAACAGGATTAAGAGATTAAAGACAAGCATAAGAAATTATAAAAGTATTATTTGGTAATTGATAAATGTCCATATTAAAATGAAATCTTCACAATTTATGTTCCTCTGCCACGGCTCCAGCTGGTCCCTCCGTTTGGGGTTAACTTCCCACAGCCTCCAGTCAAAGGGCCAGTGGGTTGATCCAGGGACCCTTGGTAGAAGTTGTGAGTTGAGCTCATTTGGGGTTCCATCTGTAAGACCATCTGTAGCTTGATGGCCTCACTCCTGGAGGAAACAAATTTGATAAGGAGGTTAAAAATACAGAGTCCAAAGGCGAGTGTAATAGCAAGATGGCTGTCACGGGACCTAGAACAGGGAGAAGCCATGTCACCCAACTCCAGAGGTTGATATAAGAGTTTGAAAGGCACTGTCTGACTTCAGAAGCCTTTTCCTGTAAATGCCAGGTGGGATCTTGTGCTATCCTGAATGATTAGTGTAAAAGCAACACTCTTGCCCTAAGAAGATGCAAAGTCCTCCCTTCTCAGCAGTGAGGACATCTAGGCCTCGGCGGTTTTGGAAAGTCACTGTTTGCAAAGAGTCTATTTGGGGTTGTAAAGTAAAGATAGATTTTGTTATTTCTTGCAAACTGTCTGAGAAATCCTTTGAGAGTCTGTGGTAGTAGGATAGTGAAGTGCACAAACTTGCTATTCCAGTTCCTGTAGCAGTGGCCATTCCTAACCCTATAAGTAGGGGTATTAGTTGTATGGCCCTGAGCTGAGGGACGTGAGCTTTGAGAGCACCAATAGGGTCTGATATCCTGGAGCAATGTCAATGTTGGGACTCATGAAGACTAAGGTGCAGGTGCCTATCCAGTTGGTGGGGAGGCAGATATAGGTTGAAGTTCCACATAAGAAGAATATGCCTTGGCTGTGTAGACAGAACTGGTTGTGTATGTTAAAAAGGAGTGTGAGTTTGTTGTTTTCATTTTCCCATACTCCCAGAGTACTTGGCAATGTGGCTGCGGTGAGCAGCTGGAAAGGGGTGTTGGGAGCAAACTGAGTGGCTCCCTGTGTTCTGTTTTCCCATTAGAGAAAAAACTGTTTTGTATCTCCTAGGAACCATTCAAGGGAGTGATTGAAAGGGGATGAGAAGACATTCATTAGTGGTGGGGGCACTGCTGCGGGGGGTCCAGGGGTGACTCATCATGCAGGGAGCATGTTTGCCATTACAAAATCCAGACTGTTAAGCAGGGAGAAGGTGATGATTTTTGGAGGCCCTGAGAAGCAGACAAGCCATCTGAATAGAGCTGTTTGGGTGACTCAGAAGTTACTATGATCAATTGGGGCTTGAAGTTGTAGGGTGTAATTACACTGATGGGATAGTAGGTGTCCCGGGGCAGGCCTGATAAAAGGTTGTGTTGGATGCATAAGGGGGCTTGGAAAGTTAAGACAGTATTTGTGGTTACTGGGCCCTGTATGGGCTTTTCATTGCTCTTGTAATAGGCGAGGTTGGAAATGTAAGGGCGTAAAAGTTGGATTGTGCATCCTGTTAGGGTATTCTTGGTCCTGTCAAAGATGGGGAAGTTGGCTAATGATTGCATATTTAGAAGTCGGAAAGAGTCTTTTCTTTCATAACGAGGGTGGTAGGTTAAGTTAGTAAAGACCCAGTTTTTTGCAGGAACAGGAGTGGCAACACAAGCAGTGGCTGATAGAGAGATACAAAGCCAGCAGACGTTTGCCAGGGAAAGGTTGGACTGGTTTAACAGAGAGTAGGTTAAGTTGAGAGTTTTGTAGAGGTAATTAGGAGCTAGTGGAAGGGGAGGGGTGACTATCTAGGGTGTCCAAGGAAGCAGGAGGGATAGATAGGCAAAGAGTAAGTAGGAGGGTAAAGAGGGTGCCCTAGAAGATGAGATCATTTTATCCAGTCTGAGTTAAAGGTAGGAGTAAATTGCTGTCAGAAGGAAAGATGATAGAAAAAATGTTGACGTGATTAGGATTTTTGTCCCTGCAGAAGCTACAATATATAGTCCTACTGCAAAGAATATGGTAGTATACTGCTTAATAATGTGATGAAACAGAAAAAGGATTCCATTAAAGGGGCAAGGAGAGGTGTTAAAGATTATGTAGGTTTTCACTTATCTTTTTAAGTAGGAAAGGTTTTTCCTCGGGATCAGCTGTAGGAGTCTTTTTAGTCTGGGATGTTTCCTTCTGAAATAGGAGATGCAAGTCCTCCAATGGCTCACAGGTGTATCGAGGCTCGTCTGGCTGATCTTGGGACTACTGAGCTGTCGGTCCTGCAGGTTCCTCAGGGTTTGTCCAAAGCTTAACTCAGGTGTGGTGAATCCAAGATTCCACTCCTGCCACCATCACTGCAGTGGGGGTAGAGAGGATTACTGAGTATGGTCCTTCCCACAAAGAATCCATAGATGGGGAGGCAGAGGGGAGGGATTTGACCAACACTAGATCTCTTGGTTAAAACAACTCTGTTATCTTTTCTCTGTGACATCCTTTGGGTAGGTTTTAAAGGTTCTGTTGATATTTTGCCAAAGAAGTTGTATATTTGACCAAGTTGGCTGTTTCCTGATCAATTAGGAGGTCATTTGTGAGAAAAGGTCGTCCATACAGCATTTCATATGGACTGAGCCCCATTTTGTGAGGAGAATTTCAGATTCTCAACAAGGCCATGGGCAAGAGAGTAGGCCATAGGAGATGAGTTTCTTGTGTTAGTTTCTGTAAATGACTCCTGAGTGTTTCATTTGCCTTCTTAACCTTCCCTGAGGATTGTGGCCTCCAGACACGGTGAAGGTGGTATTGTATCCCTAGTGCCCTGGAAATTCCCTGAGTTACCGTGGCTTTAAAAGCCGGACCATTGTAGCTTTTTAAGCCTTGGGGAAGCCCACATCTAGGAATTATTTCATGAATTAGGACTTTAGCCACTTCCTGAGCCTTCTCTGTCTTGCAGGGGAAGGCTTCTATCCATTTTTTTTTTTTTTTTTTTTTTTTTGAGAGGGAGTCTTGCTCTGCACCCAGGTTGGAGTGCAGTGGCGCGATCTCGGCTCACTGCAAGCTCCGCCTCCCGGGTTCACGCCATTCTCCCACCTCAGCCTCTCCGAGTAGCTGGGACTACAGGCACCCGCCACCACGCCTGGCTAATTTTTTGTATTTTTAGTAGAGACGGGGTTTCACCGTGGTCTCGATCTCCTGACCTCGTGATCCGCCCGCCTCGGCCTCCCAAAGTGCTGGGATTACAAGCGTGAGCCACCGCGCCCGGCTCCAATTTGTAAAGGTATCAACACAGACCAACAAGTATTGAAGTCCCTTTGACTTAGGCATATGGGTGAAGTCTAACTGCCAGTCCTCTCCAGGATAGTGACCTATTCTTTGTTCCCCCAGAGGGTCCTTACGATGAAGCAAGGGGTTATTCCTTTGGCACAACTCAGGCTTTGACTACTTGTCAGATGGTCCAGAGGAGATTTGGCCCTGTAAATAGGGATTTGGCCATTTGATGAATGTTCTCAATATCCATATGAAAAGTTTGCTGGAGGGTCTTAAGTATTTTCCACTGGCTGGCTTTGGGTATGAGTACTTTTCCCTCTTCTGTTGTTAACCACCCCAAGGGGAGAAAACTATGCCTCTTTGAAAGTCCTCATTCTGTTTCGGTTGGGGAATACTGGGGCTGAATCTCTTGGAGAGGGTTGTTCCATACCAAGTATCCTTCCATAGGTATTTCTAATGGGAGGTTCTGCCTGGCAGCAATTTTGGCCTCAGTGTCTGCCCAAAGGTTTCCTTTTGCCTTTTCTCCTTCACCTTTTTGATGGCTTTGGCAGTGTAAGACTGCCATCTACTTGGGTTTTTGCATTGGGTGCAATAACTTCATGATTTCCTTGTGATATTTAATGAGGGTTCCCCCAGAGGTTAGGAACTCCCTTTCTTTCCCTATTGCAGCATGGACATGTAGGATTATAAATGCATACTTGCTATCTGTATACGCATTTATTCTTTTTCCCTTTCCCAGTTCTAAGGCTCAGGTAAATGCCACTAGTTCTGCTAACTGGGTTCTGGTCCCTGGGGGAAGAGGCTTACTTTCAAGTACTGTTACATCACTAACTATGGCATAACCAGCCCTTCGTATCCCATTCTCCACAAATGAACTTCCATCCATATATAGGTTAAGGTCAGGGTTAGCTAAGGGGACTTCTAAGAGTTCCTCTTGGGAGGCATAACTCTGGTCTACAATTTGTTGGTAGTCATGCTCGATTGGTTCCCCATCCTCTGGGAGAAAAGTGGCAGGGTTGAGGGCTGCACATGTGTGTATTTGAAGCACTAGTCCCTCAATGAATAGCACCTGGTATCTAAGCAGGCAGTTATCTGATAGCCATAAACTTCCTTTGGCACCTAGTATGCCATTTTCATCATGAGTAGTACAGACAGTGAAATCCTTTCCTTGTATTATTTTGATAGCCTCTGACACTAAGATGGTCACAACCACAACAAACTGTAAACAGTGAGGCCAGCCTTTTGCTACTACATCAATTTCCTTACTTAGGTAGGACACTGGTTGTGGGGTTATCCCACAAGTCTGAGTAAGGACTCCAAGAGCTATCCATGCTCTCTCTGTGGCATATAAAGTGAAGTTTTGTCCTGTGGGAAGGCTTAAGGCTGGAGCTTGTGCTAGGGCCTACTTTAAGGTTTTGAAGGCTGTTTCTTCCTCTGGTTCCCATTCTACTAGATGAGTATTTGCTTTCTGTGTCTCCTTGATTATAGAGTGGCCTGGCCATCTCGCTATATCCGGGAGAGTCAGCAAAAGCCGGTGATTCCAAGGAACCCCCAAAACTGGTTTAATGTCTTAGGGTTAGGATAAGCCAGTATAGGCTCTATTCATTCCTTGTTGAGGGCTCTAGTTCCTCTGGCTAAGATTAGGCCTAGATATTTGACTTCTTTTAGGCAGAGCTGGGTCTTTTATTTAGACACCTTGTTCCCTTGATTAGCTAGAAAGTTCAAGAGATCTAGATTAGCCTGCTGGCATGAGGCTTCCAAACTGGTAGCCAAAAGTAAATCCAAAGTGCCTGGACTTGAAAAGTGGCCTAGAGCTTGGGCAGTGCGTGACCAAACAGATGAGGACTATCCCTAAACCTCTGAGGCAAGACCATCCATATAAGTTGGAACATGTGTTCTGTGGGATCCTCAAAGGCAAAGAGAAACTGGGAGCCAGAGTGCAGGACAATGCAAAAGAAGGAGGCATCCTTGAGGTCTGGAACAGTGAACCATTTTGCTTCCTCTGGTATTTGAGAAAGAAGGGTATAGGGGTTGAGTACAACTGGATATAGAGGAATTACTGCCTCGTTGATGAGTCTAAGATCTTGCACTAGTCTCCATTGACTGTACAGTTTTTGTACTCCTAGAACTGGGGTGTTGCAGGGACTGCTGCATTTTCTTGCTAAGCCTTGAGCGTTTTAATGTCTAACAATATCTGTAATCCTTTATGAGCTTCAGGCCTTGAAGGATATTTCATTTGATAAGGAAAAGTGGTGGAATCTTTTAGTTTGATTTGAACCAAGCAGGTATTTTTCGCCCTTCTGAATTGTCCTTCCAATGCCAAGACTTCAGGGTTGATCCTCTCCTCAATTAAGGACAACAAATGGGTAAGTTGTTCCCCATATTCATGTAGATAATAGCTCCAGCTTCAGCTAATATGTCTCTCCCTAATAAGGGTGTGGGACTTTCAGGCATAACAGGAAAGGCATGTGAAAAGAGCAAAGTCTCTCAATTACAACTAAGGAGGTGGGAGAAATACCTGGTTACAGGCTGTCCCAAGATTCCTCGGATGGTAACAGACCTTGAGCACAGCCATCTGGGGGAGGAGATTAACATGGAGAAGGCCGCACCAGTGTCCAGGTGGAAGTCAATTTCCTGGCTCTCAGTGGTTAAACTTACCCAGGACCCAGTGAGCGTGATGACATGAGCTGGCGCTTGCTTCGGGCACCCTCAGTCCTGTTGTTGGATCATCTGGTTGGGAGCTTCTGGCCCAGAGAATCTTTGTCTTCTGGGGCATTATGCCTTCCAGTGATTGCCTTGGCATAGTGGACATGGGCAAGGTGGTGGCTTGTTTCTAGTTGGACAATCTTTTTTAAGGTG
Organism: Hylobates moloch; assembly: GCF_009828535.3. Classification (NCBI taxonomy): domain Eukaryota; kingdom Metazoa; phylum Chordata; class Mammalia; order Primates; family Hylobatidae; genus Hylobates; species Hylobates moloch. The sequence goes on along the minus strand of NW_026652284.1, from coordinate 48,343,383 downwards.
TCCTTGCAAACCACACTGATAACAAGCCCTACCGGGTGATTGGCCTGCTCCATTTTCTGTCCTGTCTGAACCACCAAGGTTTGTTTGTCTGTGGGCCATGCCTAAGGCTGCAGCCTTTCTTTTATGTTGCTTTTCCTTTTTTGGCCTATTCTTCTCGGTCCCTATTATAGAACCCTGAGATTGCCAGGTTTAATAATGCCTCCAGATTTTGTTCAGGGCCCAAGGCTTGCTTTTGGAGCTTTCTCCTGATATCTGCAGCTGATTGTGTAGTTAACATATTTGAGGATCAATTGACCCTTGAGGGAGTCGGGTGACAGGGGAGTATATTTTCTTAAGGCCTTCCATAGTTGCTTGAGGAAGGCAAAAGGATTTTCTTCCTTTCCCTGTGTTATGGTGGACATCATTGAATAATTCATGGGCTTTTTCCTAATTCTCCTTAGTCCTTCTAGAACACAGATGAACAGATGTTTGCAACTCCAGTCCCCATGATCGGAGTTGAGGTCTTAGTGGGGATCCATACTAGGGACAGCTTGCTGACTGGTAGGGAATTTGACCCTTTCTTCAGCTGCCATTCTATCGTCTACTTGACTAAGATACCAGGTATCTCCAAACTCTTGGGCTGCAGCTAAAGCCACATTCTTTTCATCAAAGGCCAGGGTTTGATCTAATAATAGCATGATATCTCTTCAAGTGAGGTCAAAGATGGTCCCTTGGAGATTTCTTTGCTTGTTTTCTTCTGGGTGGGGGAGATTAGAGGAAGCTTATTATTAATAGGAAGGGGAGCTGTAGGAAGGCTAGGACATGGAGGTAAGCTGAGAGGTTCTCCTGTGGGATGTAGATTGCAAGCTTTGCATAGCTGTGGATTATCCTTCAATGAAAAGAAAGCTTTGACATAAGGTATTTCACTCCATTTGCCTTCCCTCTTACAGAAAAGGCCAAGCTGCAGGATAGTATTGTAATTTATACTTCCATCAAGTGGCCATTTTTTCCCATCAGAGAGAGAATATTGGGGCCAGGCCATAGTGTAAAAAAAAATGAGCCACCTCTTTTTCAGGGTTTGAGGGTCAAATTGGTCCCAGTGGCTTAGGATGCATTTCATGGGTGAGCCTGTTGATGCTTGAGTGTTTCCCATCCGAAAGAAAAGAAAAACACCTGCGTTTTTTTTGCCCTGCCCAAGAACCCGGAGCAGTCCCTGGACCCTGCTGTTGGGAATAATTGAGCTCACTGAAGCAGTATCAGAAACACTAGTTTTACTCCTAGACCACAAAGAGGACTGAGGAAGGTCAGATTTAGTGGCCTTTACTGATGCATTCTCAAAAACCTGCCCCCTTGCCTTTCCTCTTAGACCACAAAGAGGCTCAAGAAAAAATCTAATTTAGTGGCCTTTACCAATGCACTTTTTTTTTTTTTTTTGACTGAGTCTCACTGTGTCACCCAGGCTGGACTGCAGTGGCGTGATCTCAGCTCACTGCAAGCTCCACCTCCCGGATTCACGCCATTCTTCTGCCTCAGCCTCCCAAGTAGCTGGGACTACAGGCACCTGCCACCATGCCCGGCTAAGTTTTTGTATTTTTTAGTAGAGACAGGGTTTCACCGTGTTAGCCAGGATGGTCTCGATCTCCTGACCTCGTGATCTGCCCACCTTGGCCTCCCAAAGTGCTAGGATTGCAGGTGTGAGCCAGCACGCCTGGCCACCGATGCATTCTTGAAAACCTGTTAGAGTCCTAAGCATTTTCTCCTGTTGGTATTGGGACCTTACCCTTGTCCTATAAAGATGATACACCTCAAAATTGAGCAGAGAGCCTTACCCTGAGGGAGGCAAGGGATCTCCAGGGTTGGAAGAATGATGCCTTTTGTCCTCACTTCTCATCCTATGAATAGAAAGGGTACAATTTCTAAGGCTCCCCATATCTTAGTTTTGGGAATAGCCTTTGTTAGGCCTGCTAGTCTGAGGAGGGATTCTAAAATTCCAGATAGTACCCTCCCCAATGGCGCTTTGGGCAAAAATTGTCTTTCTGATTGGTGAGCCTGGGTGCCTAAGGAAGGGAACAGATTCCTGAAATTTATACTAGAAATCATTCTTGTAGGAGAAACTAGAAAAGCACCAGAAACAGGGAGTGGTTTTTAGAAGCGGGACTAACCTTGGAGAAGAGGGGTGGGAGGAAGTTTGTCTGACAGTTACTAGGACCCAGGAGGCAAGGGTCAGGATAGATAGGAAAGGTGGGTGAGTCTCGCTTGGGCAATGCAACTTTGAGAGTTCTGCTCATGGCTTCAGTGTAACCAACATTTTGTCGGGACCCCAAAGCTGAATGGCTTCCTTCTCTGTCAACCCTCAGCTCAGTCCTGAAGTACAGGAAAAGCAGAAGCAAATTCCATGTAAGCCAACACTCCTGACTCTGAAGAGTTGGGGATTGTTGGAGCGCCCTTTCCCAGAAAGCCTGACACCCGTGTCTTTAGTCTGGTGGCCAACAGGTGCCCGGTGTTTGGCCCCCAAATTCTAAGGGAAAATAGGACAGAATAGTAAGTGAAAGGGGTCCAAAGATACTCACTGCATGGCGATACCTTGGACGAGCCTCCAAGGTGTGTCTGGATTTGGTTCCTTCCAGTGGGTTCGTGGTCTTGCTGACTTCAAGAATGAAGCTGCAGATTCTTCGTGGTGAGTATTACAGCTCTTAAAGATGGCACAGAGCCAAAGAGTGAGTGGTAGCAAGGTTTATTGTGAAGAGCAAAAGAACAAAGCTTCCACAGCGTGGAAGGGGACCAGAGTGGGATGCCGCTGCTGGCCGGGGGTAGCCAGCTTTTATTCCCTTATTTGTCCCCTCCCATGTTCCATTTCTGTCCTGTCAGAATGCCCTTTTTTCAATCCTCCCTGTGACTGGCTACTTTTAGGATCCTGCTGATTGTTGCATTTTCCAGAACACTGATTGGTGCATTTTACAGAGTGCTGATTGGTGCATTTTACAGAGTGCTGATTGGTGCATTTTACAATCTCCTTGATAGCTACAGAGCACTGATTGGTGTGTTTTTACAGAGTGCTGATTGGTGCATTTTATAATCCTCTTATAAGACAGAAAAGTTCTCCAAGTCCCCACTCAACCCAGGAAGTCCAGCTGGCTTCACCTCTCACCTTCTGCCTATAAGCCTATAAAATCTAAAACAAGTTAGTTACTTCCTAGACACAATGGTAGTAAAGGTATTGAGTAAATACACCTGTTCCAAATTGGAGAAATTGGCCAAAACAAAGGGGCTACAAGCCCTCATATAAGTCTGAAATCCAGTAGGGCAGTCATTAATCCTGGAAGTTCCTAAATGATCTCCTTTGACTCTATGTCTCACATCCAGGTCATGCTGATGCAAGAGGTGGGTTCCCATGGCCTTGGGCAAACCCGGTGGCTTTGCAGAGTATAGGCCACCTTCCAGCTGCTTTCATGGGCTTACATTGAGCATCTATGAGTTTACCAGGCACATGGTACAATCTGTCAGTGAATCTACAATTCTGGGGTCTGCAGGACAGTGGATCTCTTCTCACAGCTTCACTAGGCAGTGCCCCATTGGGGACTCTGTGTGGGAGCTCCAACCTCACATTTCCCCTCTGTCCTGCCCTAACAGAGGGTCTCCATGAGGGCTCCACCACTGCTGCAAACTTCTGCCTGGACATCCAGGCATTTCCATACATCATCTGAAATCTAGGCAGAGGTTTCCAAACCTCAATTTTTTACTTCTGTGCAACTGCAGGCTCAACAACATGTGAAAGCTGCCAAGTCTTGGAGCCTGCACCCTCTGAAGCCACAACCTGAGCTGTACCTTGGCCATTTTTAGCCATGGCTGGAGCAGCTGGGGTGCAGGGCACCAAGTCCTGAGGCTGCACACTAGGCTGCACACAACAGGGACCCTTAGGCCCTGCCCATTAAACCATGTTTACCTCCTAGGCTTCCTGGCCTGTGATAGGAGGGGCTGCTGTGAAAGTCTCTGGCATGCCCTGGAGACATTTTCATCATTGTCTTGGTGATTAATGTTAGGCTTCTTGTTACTTATGTGAACTTTCTGCAGCTGGCTTGAATTTCTCCCCAGAAAATGAGTTTTTCTTTTCTATTGCAGGGCAGGCTGCGAATTTTCCAAACTTGTATACTCTGCTTCCTCTTGAAACCTTTGGCACTTAGAAATTTCTTCTGCCAGATACCCTAAATTATCTCTCTCAAATTTAAAGTTCCAAAGATCTCTAGGGCAGAGACAAAATGCCACCAGTCTCTTTACATAGCAAGAATGACCTTTACTCCAGTTCCTAACAAGTTCCTCATCTCCATCTGAGACCACCTCAGCCTGGACTTTATTGTCCATATCACTAGCAGCATTTTGGTCAAAGCTACTCAACAAGTCTCTAGGAAGCTCCAAACATTCACATATTTTTCTTTCTTCTTCTGAGCCCTCTAAACTGTTCCAACCTCTGCCTGTTACCCAGTTCCAAAGTTGCTTCCACATTTTCAGATGTCTTTACAGCAGCACCCCAATACCTGGTATCAATTTACTGTATTAATCTCTTCTCACACCGCTAATAAAGTCATACCCAAGACTGGGTAATTTATAAAGGAAAGAGGTTTAATTGACTTTCATGAGGCTGTGGAGGCCTCATGAAACTTATTAATACAATAATGGTGAAAGGGGTAAAAAACAGTCCTTCTTCATGGGGCAGAAGAGCTGAGCAAAAGGGGAAATGTCCCTCATAAAATCGCCAGATCTTGTAAGAACTCACTCACTCATGTGAACCGAGGGTAACTTCCCCCATGATTCAGTTACCTCCCACTGGGTCCCTCCCGTAACGTGTGGGGATTATGTGAATGACAATTCAAGATGAAATTTGGGTGGGGACATAGCCAAACCATATCACTCCTCTAGTAATTCTCAGTGTCTATTATTGCCATCTTACATCCATGGGTACCGAACGTTTAGCTTCCACTTATAAGTGAGAACATGCAGTATTTGGTTTTCTGTTGCTACATTAATTTGCTTAAGATAGTGACCTCCAGCTGCATCCATGTTACTGCAATGAACATGATTTCATTCTTTTTTATGGCTTCATAGTATTACATGGTGTATATATACCACATTTTCTTTATCCAGTCCACCATTGATAGGCACTTATGTTGATTCCATATCTTTGCTATTGCAAATAGTGCTGTGATGAACATGTGAGTGCATGTGTTTTTTTGGTAGAACAATTTGTTTTCTTTTTGATATACATCCAGTAATGAGATTACTGAATTGAATGAAGTTCTGTAGTTCTAAGTTCTTTGAGAAATCTGAGGGACTTATACTTTTATTTTTATTTCATTCATTACATTTGCTTTGCTAGTTATTGAATTTATGCTTATTAATTTGTACTTAATTACTTTTTATACAGACATGGTTTGTCATTTCCTACTCCAATTTTCATATAATAAACTGGGGTTTTTATAAATGAAATGCAAACATGATTTTCATATAAAATATTAACTTGACTAATTGCTTGGTAAAAACACTCAATTTTGTATTCAAAACAATATCCCAGAAACCCAGGTGCCTCATTCAACCAGTCTATATTCATTACATAGTTTATTTTTCATTAGTTTAAAAATCATATTCTAATAGTATTCTTCAAGGTAAAGTTTGTATTGTTTTACATGCTCTGAAAGAAATTGAACTGTGTCTGCATTGTTGACATTGTTCAATCTTCTGTTTTTGTTCTTATTTTGCTTGGTCTATAAATAGAAACAAAACCTTGGAAATATCAAGTTATAGAAGACTGAGCATGTGTCACAATACAGATGATGTTTTTGAAGAAAAAGTAATAATTAGAAGACCTAGTGATTTTCATGCTATCAGCATCCATGAGATTTTGCAGAGGGGGACAGAAGGGCAGCCAATTAGAGGCTGAAATGAATACAGATAAGCTGGATGTCAATAAAATATATATTAATAAAGTGTTCAACAGCTGAATTTAAAATTCATGCAACAAAGGAAGAAAGCAACATCTGCATCCTTTGGTTAAGAATGAAACAACACAAATAAATAAACAGTAAAGCTTAAAAAAGTATTAATGAGCCTTCTCACTCTCCCTTTCAGGCTTAAAAAAAATCCTAAGTATAGCAGACAGAGGGTAGAGCTCATGATAGGCATGGGGCAGCTCCAAGTAAGTAAGTAAGTAGGCTGATTTCTTTCTTTTTCTTTTCTTTTTCTTTCTTTTTTTTTTTTTTCTGAGATGGAGTTTTGCTCTTGTTGCCCAGGCTGGAGTGATCTTGGCTCACTGCAACCTCCACCTCCTATGTTCAAGAGATTATCCTGTCTCAGCCTCCCAAGTAGCTGTGATTACAGGTGTGTGCCACCACACCTGGCTAGTTTTTTGCCTTTTTAATAGAGATCGGGTTTTACCATGTTGGTCGGGCTGGTCTCAAACTCCTGACCTCAGATGATCTGCCCGCCTCGTCCTTCCCAAAGTGTTGGGATTATGGGTGTGAGCCACTGTGCCCAGCTGGCTGATTTCTTTATTAGAAGTCCTGCTCCAGCACTGAGCATGACACTGAAAAGATGGAAGATTTTCTAATTCTTTAGAAACACCACAGGGAGAACCCTTTCCCAGTGCACAGTGGCATCATGTTTGGCAGCATGGAAACTGCCACACTTGCTCCCCTGACCTGAGGGAAGGGGTTTACCTTGAAGCCAGCAGTGTACTGAAATGTGCCTCTGACTGTGAATGCTTGGTCTCTGGTGGAGCTTGTCTGGAGCCTGCTGGGGCTAACAGTCCACACCTAGACTCTGCACACACTGCTGCATTCCATGCATGAACAACACGTGGCCCAGGGAGGCTTTCTAGCAAGGCAGCACTGTGTCTTGGAAAGGGAAAGGGCCTTAGGGTCTGTATTAGTCCATTTTCATGCTGCTGACAAAGACATATCCAAGACAGGGCAATTTTCAAAAGAGAGTTTATTGGACTTACAGTTCTACATGGCTGGAGAGGCCTCGCAATCATGGTGGAAGGCAAGGAGGAGCAAGTCACGCATTACATGGATGGCAGCAGGCAAAGAGAGACAGCTTGTGCAGGAAAACTCACATTTTTAAAACCATCAGATCTCATGAGACTTAATTCACTATTATGAGAACAGCATGGGAAAGACCCGCCCCCACAGTTAAATTACCTCTCCCCCGGGGTTCCTCCTTTGAAGCATGGGAATTGTGGAAGTTACAATTAAAAATGAGATTTGGGTGGGGACACAGCCAAACCATATCAGTATCATTGGTTCTGGGTTCTCTTCCTATTTTTGCCGTTTTGAGTGATCTTATGCACATCACTTAATGTTACTAAGCCTCAGTTTTTTCAACTGCAAAATGACCATACTTGCCTCACAGTATTGATGTGACAATCTAATAAGTTTGAGAGCAAATATCAAATTTAATTGTGACATGCTAAAAATCATTCCACTTAAATTCAAGACCAAGAGGAATGTTCCTTGTCACTACTTCTACTCATAATTGTGTGGAAGATTCTAGTCAATATGGTAATAAAAAATTATGGAAAAAATAGAATGTATAGGATTAGAAAGGAAGAAACAAAAATTTGAATACTCATGTAGAGTACCATAGTTTGCCCAACAAACTCAATATAATCTAGAAATACATTAATAGGACTAAAGAACTCAAAAGAGTTTCTGGCCCTATTATTGATATAAAAATTGATTGTACTCCTGTATGTCAGCAACAAATATACAGAAAGTATACTTTCAAAGGCATACATTTTATAATACCTGCAAGAGTTTAATATTTATAGGAATTCATCTAAAAAGATATGGAGCACATTGACGAGGGAAAATGCAGCACTACTGAAAAAAAGACCAGAAAAGACTTAAGTAAACAGAGAGACATAGTGTATCATATGTGAGAACACTCAATACAGTAAAATATCATTTGTCTAAATTTACCTATCAATTCAATGCAATTTCAACTAAAATCCCAATGGGATTCCTTTTAGGGAACTTTTAAAACTGACTTAAGTGTTCACATGGAAATGCTGAAGTCTAAATCTAGTCAAGACACTCCTGAAGAAAAGAGCGGCTACATTAGCCCTCCTAGATACCAAGACCTGCTATAAAGCTATGGTGATGAATGTCTTGTAGAACTGTCACCGGGATAGGCCAATGCAACAGAGCAGACAGCCTAGAAACAAATCCACAACACAAGGAAACTTCATAAGCAGCAGAGGAGGCTTGAAGAAACAGTGGAAGAGTGCTTTGATGAATAGTGCTGTTTATCCTTGATGAAAGATTATAATTAGATATACATAAAAAGTAAATTTCAGGTAAATCCAAGATTAATGTGTAAAAAAAGAAAAGTACTTTAACATTGTTTTTGAAAAATAATTTCAATAATTTATGAAAAAGTTATTGGAGAATATTTTGTACTCAAGGTTAGAAAAGATTTATTCAAAAAGCTCAAAATTGTAATTATAAAGGAAAAACTGAAAAAGTTAACTATTTTAGAGCCTGACAATTCTATATTACAAAAGATACTATGACAGGTAGGAAGACAGGTCTAGACTGGAGAAAACATTTGCAATGTTTCTCCAGTGACAACGGATTAGAATGGAAGACACATAGAGAACTCCTAAAAATCTACATATATATATATATATATTTTATATATAAATAATATATATACATGTATTTTTTATATATACATTTGTATACTAATATGAATACATGTGTATATATTTATTTTTTTGTTGATTGTTTGTATTTGCCTGGGTAGAGTACAATGGTGCAATTTGGTCATGCAACCTCGCCTCCGATTCAACGTTCTCCTGCCTCAACCTCCGTAGTGGTTACAGGAGTGCCACCATGCCAGGTAATTTTTTTTTTTTTGAAGGGGGTTTCATATTTGGCCAGGGGTGGTTTGATTCCTGATTCGTGATCTGCCTTTCGGCCTCCAAAGTGCCGGTTACAGGTAATATATATATATATATATATATTTTTTATATAGTCTCGCTCTGTCACCCAGGCTGGAGTGCAGTGGCGCAGTCTCGGCTCACTGCAAGCTCCACCTCCCAGGTTCACGCCATTCTCCTGCCTCGGCCTCTCCGAGTAGCTGGGACTACAGGCGCCCACCACCACTCCCGGCTAATTTTTTGTATTTTCAGTAGAGGCGGGGTTTCACTGTGGTCTCGATCTCCTGACCTTGTGATCCGCCCCCCTCAGCCTCCCAAAGTGCTGGGATTACAAGCGTGAGCCGCCGCGCCCGGCCGCGTCAATATATTTTTTAAATGAGAATCCTAATTGAAAATCAAGCAAACAATATGGAAAGGTAATTCATAAAACTTATAGGACCTACTAGTGGAAAATAAGCATACAAAAATACTCTCCTTTTTATTTCTTGGCAGAGAAATGCATATTAAAATCACAATGAGACAGAATATAGCAACAAGGTTTTGCAAGTCTGACAATGCTAAGACTCCTAAGTAAGCATATGGGGACATAAAATTTCTAACATTCAGCTAGTGGAATTTTAAATTTGCACAACCACTTTGCAGAGTAATTTGGCAATATTTGAGAAATATATGCATACACTATGAACCAGCAATTATATTAAATACATTCACATATACACATGTGGGTATACATTCATTGCATTCTCTCTACTATTCTATTAAATATTTCATAATGAAAATATGCTTTCTTCGAAGGTGAAGAATGTTTGTGTGTGCATATACCCAGATGAGAAGTAATTTAAATCTTTTTAGCTAGCCTAAAAACTTACTATAATGTGTGCTTCTATAACACATTATTTTATTCTTAATTGTGTCACTAATAACCTCTCCACTTTTGGAAAATTGTTCTAGGCATTTATGTTTCCTGTTAGAAAGGGAATTATTGAATAAAAGGAATTATATCTCATTCATGTCGCTATCTTCCCCACTATCATCGTCACATATTTTGCATTTAATGTGTGCTCAAAAACATTAAGAGTTTATTTGAGAAGCTTGGTGCTCACTAATCCAGGTCCAGCAAAGAAGCAGGATGTCCTTTGGGGTGAATGTTCAAGAGAGTCTTGGAAAACTATTGTTTCTAAGCTACATATATGCACAAGCTCTGGTTTATGGATTCTTCTGAATTTTTAGGACTGGATGGAATACTGACAGGATAGTGTTTAGGGGTTCCTCTCCATTGACATAATTCCATTCCAAACCTCCAGTGTGGGTCGGTATCCCCAATGTATTGAGATACCCTGGGAACTGGACTGTGGAACTAGAGGCCTGTTACACGGTGCACCCAGAAAGCAAACATGAACGCTTAAAAGTAGCAATGTGAGACCGGGCATGGTGGCTCACGCCTGTAATCCCAGCATTTTGGGAGGCCGAGGTGGGCAGATGACCTGAGGTCGGGAATTCGAGACCAGCCTGACCAACATGGAGAAACCTCATCTCTACTGAAAATACAAAATTAGCCTGGTGTGGTGGCACATACCTGTAATCACAACTACTCGGGAGACTGAGGCAGGAGAATCGCTTGAACCCGGGAGTCGGAGGTTGCGGTGAGCGGAAATTGCACCATTGCACTCCAGCCAGGGCAACAAGAGCAAAACTTCATCTCAAAGGAAATAAAAAAGCAGCAGTGTGTTCCTCAGGATGAAAAGTTTATTTATCTCCAGGGTCTAATATAGTAGTTACTGTCATTAAGAAGATTATATCTAGTTTTAATGTTTTCAAACTACTCTTTTAAATGTACTTTGGACTAATCTGTTTTTAATCTAATTTTACAAATGTTTAATTGCATTCTGCTCAACCACAAAGAAAGTATTGTGATACACTGTCAGTAGTTTTGATTATATCATAAATTATGTGTTTCTGTCAAATGGTTATTTTCTATGGTCTTCCATGTCTCTTTTTTGTGATATATAAGCATAAATAACTTCTAGATATGAATAATATATCAAACAAAGTAGAGCTCAATAGTATTAATCCACTTTTATGTAAAAATCAATTGCTACTTTTTTTGGCATTCAATTCCAACTTATTGCCTGTTCACAGTGGTATCTGCTCATTTGACATTCTTGAAGAAAAACAGAACTGAGACAGCTGAAATATATCATTCTTTCTATAATAAAAACCTGAAATATACATCTGTCAGATGACACAGTTTCAGTATAATAGAGGGATACTCAAAGCCAGAATAATTGATTCAACTTGTATACTTTATTGATTCTTGGCTGTGAATACGTAATAGAGCCCAATATCTGGAATAATTCCTTCACCTTTTTTTGCCTTTTTAAAATTAAATGTTTTATTTTTAGATTTTGTGGGTACATAGTAGGAGTATATATTTCTGGGATACATAAAGTGTTTTGATACAGGAATGCAATGTGAAATAATCACATCATAGAGAATGGGGTATCCATCCCCTCAGGCATTTATTCTTTGTGTTACAAATCATCTTATTATACTCTTTTAGTTATTTAAAAATGTACAACTAAGTTATTGTTGACTACACTCACCCTGTTGTGTGTTCAAATAGTACGTCTTATTCATTCTTTTAAACTATATATATTTTGTACCCATTAACTGTTATATGTTTGATATATAGAAATCAATGTAGTTGTGACAGACACCAAAGTCCTCTGATCAACAGCCATTTGCAAACTTTTTCTCCTATGTGGCCAACCCACTACAGGAACTATGAAAGCTAATCACTTATGTTCCAAGTTTCCTTTGCTTTTATAGGTGTTGAAGCAGCATGGTACTAGCCAATATAAGCAGAAATTGACAGGAGGAAAGAGGTTCTGTGCAGGTTTTGATTTTACAACAAAAGGGACAGAAAGCCTTAAGTATAAATGTCTCCTGGTGTTCACAGTTATATGAAGAACCTGAGGCCCCACACATGGCAGGAAGAGGAAGAGTGCATCAAAGAGGTTGGCTCTGCTACTGCATGAATGCTGCCAGACACTATATTCACACTTCTATTTTTAAGACATTACAAATAGGCCAATATTGTTTGGTCCTGTGTCCCCACCCACGTTGCATTTCAAATTGTAATCCTCACATGTCCAGGGGAGGGGCCTGGTGGGAGGTGATTGAATCATGGTGGTAGACTTCCCCCTTGCTATTCTTGTGACCGTGGGTTTTCATGAGATCTGGTTGTTAGAAAGTGTGTGGCACTTCTTGCTTCACGCTCAATCTCTCTCTCTCTCTCTGCTGCCGCCACGAGAAGACATGCCTTGCTTCCCCTTTGCCTTCCGCCATGATTGTAACTTTCCTGAGACCCCCAAGTCATGCTTCCTGTCAAACCTGTGGAACTGTGAGTCAAACCTCTTTTCTTCATAAATTACCCAGTTTCAGATAGTTCTTTACAGCAGTGTGAAAACAGATAATACAAAGGCTAAAAGCTGCTCACAAACAAAAGGTACTTCTAACTCAAACACCAAATAAATACTTTCTATTAATCTGGCTAGTTGATTTATAAAGAATTAGTTTCTATTTTTTTCACATATCTCTTACAATCACATACTACTTTTAACTTTTTCTTTATAGTTCAGATTCTCACATCTTATGCCAGAAATTCAGTTAGCACCTTTGCTAGCATCATTAGAGCAATGATGAAAGAGTGCATTTAGCTGATAATGGGTCCATTATCATCTGTTCTCTGTGTCTCGTCCATCTTGTCTTGACATAATCTACCCCAAGTATAAAATCTGGGTCCATAGGATAAAGAGATAAGCCTCTGAATAGTTCTGGCTAACAGAAACTTTCTTCATGATAGAAATGCCCTTTAGTGTGCTGTTCAAAATGGTAGTCACTAGTCACATTTAGCCATCAAACATATGAAATACGGTCAGCACAAATGAAGAACACTAATGTTAATATTACTTAATTAAAATTGAATGTGTCTTTGCCTTGTGACTACCATATTGGACAGTAGAGACTACAGAAACCAAGAGAGAGCAGTCTAAGTTCACTATGACTGGGGCTTTCAGACTAAATTTTAGACTTAGTTGTCTCTAGTGCCTTCCTGTCTAACCAAATTTGCACATGTTCTTCAGACTTAAGTTTCTAAAGCACTAGGTGATTTCACCTGGCTGTTCAAAAGCTGTATGGGATACTCATGCCTTAAAAAATTAAATTTCAACTTCCGATATTGACATTCAAGATTCTTCATAACTTAGACTCTCTTTTTTCTCCTGAAGTTCCTCCATATATATGTTTACTTTTTCCAAAATGGTCTACTCATTGTGTTCTAATGCATTCATAACTTTCTTTCCTGTTTGTAGTAATTTTACCACCTGTGATGTCCTGCATGTGTCCATAGGTCAAATTAAAAAGTTTTGTTATCTTAACAATATTAATTCTCTAATTCATAGACGAAGAATGCCTTTCCATTTATTTAAGTCATCTTTAATTTTTCTAAACAATGTATCATTGTTTCCAGCATAAACATTTTTCAGCTCCTTTGTTAAATTTGTTCATTAGTATTTTTGTTAAATTTATTCAAAGTATTTTATTATTTTTTGATGGTAATGGAGTCATTTCCTTGATTTTTTTTCATTTTGCTTATTACTAGTTTAGAGGACTATAATTGAATTTTATATATTGATGTCATATTTCTGCAATGTTATTGAACTTGTTTATTATTTCTAGTAGTGGTTAGTGGGGTTCTTAAGACTTCCTCTATATAAGATCATGGTTTTCTTCAAACAGAAATAGCTTTACTTCCTTTCCAAACTGAACAAACTGAATGCTTTTTTTTTTTTCCATTTTCTTGCCTTATTGCATGGCTAGAACTTCCATCATGTAACTGAAGTATTTGGAGTAGGCATCCTTGTTTTGCTCCTGATCTTAAAGGCAAAACATTGTTTTACAATATTAAATGATTATATTAGCTTTGGGTTTTACATAAGTGCCGTTTTCAAGTTGAGAAAATTTCCCTCTCTTTCTAATTTGTTGAGAGTCCTTATTGTGAAAAGATGTTAAATTTTGCCAAATGCAATTTCCACATATTTAAGATAATTTTGTGAGTTTTTTGCCCTTTATTCTATCGATACTGTGTATTATATTAACTGACTTTAAGATGTAAAACCAACTTTGCAGTCTTGGGATAAGTTTCACTTGGCTGTGCATATATCATATATATATTGCTGTGTCCTGTTTGCTAGTATTTAGTTGAAGATTTTTGGATCTATATTCATAAGAGATATTGGTCTTTGATTGTAATGTATTTGACTGATTTTGATATTAGAGTAATGCTGGCCTCATGGAGTTTGTTTGAAAGTGTTCCCTTTTCCTGTGTTCTTTGGGGAAGTTTGCAGCAGTTCTACAAGGGAGGTTTACAGCAAAAAAAAAAAACACATCAAAAAGAGAAAAATCTCAAATAAACAACCTAAAGTTACACCTCAGGGAACTAGAAGAAGAAGAACAAACCAAGCACAAAGTTAATGGAAGGAAGGACATACTAAAGAACAGAGCAGAAATAAAAGAATAGAAACTAGATCAACAGTAGGAAAGATCAACTAAGAGTTGGTTTCTTGAAAAAATAAACACAATTGCAAACCTTCAGCTGGACTAAGATAAAAAGGCTCAAATAAAATCAGAAATGATAGACTATATATTAAAACTGATACCACAGAAATGCAAAGGATCATAGGAAACTACTATGGACAATTTTATACCAACAAATAGGATAACCTAGAAGGAATGGATACATTCCTAGACACATACAACCTACCAAGATTTAATCACAACAAAATAGAATATCTTAAGCCCAGCTGAATTCTACCAAACATTTCAAGAAGAACTATCAGTCTTCTCAAACCTTTCCAAAATAGTTAAGAAGAGGCAATACTTTCAAACTCATTTTTCAAGGCCAGTTTGATCCTGCTATTAAAGCTTTATGAGGACACTATAAGAAAATAAAACTATAGGTCAATATTCCTCATGAACACAGATGCAAAAATCCTAAAAATATATAGCTAACTGGGCTGGGCATGGTGGCTCACACCTGTAATCTCAGACAGGGTTTCACCATGTTGGCCAGGCTGGTCTCAAACTCCTGACCTCAGGTGATCCACCTGCTTCAGCCTGCCAAAGTGCTGGAATTACAGGCATGAACCACCGCGCCTGGCAATTTCTGCCTTTTGATCAGGTTTTTAGACTAACTTTAAAGTGAATATATTTCTCTCAATCAGCTCCCTAAGCATGAAAGAGTACATTTTCACACAATTTATCCCTACCAAGTGTATATGGTATACTAGTGCTGCTTAATATTATAGCTAAAAAACTGTTATATTTTTGTTTTGCTTTACTACTACAGGAAGCCTTGAACCTATTTTGTTTTTGATGTTATACAATAAAGTGATATGAACTTTAAACTCTATTATTATAAAGTAAACACTGCTTTTACTCTCCAGCCAGGATACTTTAACATCTGTCTCAACTTTCCTTGCACAAAAGAATATTAAAAATGTATTTTGAGAATGAAAATAGCTGCTATATAGGCTTAACAAGTCAATGTTGGATTTTTTCAAATATCTCAACTGCAAAAGCCAAAAAGTGGTGTCATGTTGATGTAGAAGATAACACATATACTATATGCATTTATCTTTCCCTACAAATTTTCACTCTGATTATTGGGTTCTTAGTTATTGAATATTGATTCCCCTTACTTGCTTCTATTTTTAATGTTTGTTGATAACTAACCTCAAGTATAGACTGGATTTCTGTTCCAGTCTCAGTACACAGTCCAGCATGCAAAGCCCAATGTCCATGCCCAGTTTCTACTTTGGAAAAGGGGCAGCCCCCTGAGCTCTGTGATACTCCCAGACATACTCATTATCTGTCTTGGCCTTTCTACTCCACAGGTAATTTAGGATTTTGTGCCAGTGTGTTTGTTGTAGGCCTGAGATTTGCATGTGTTTTCGCGTGGTGGATGGGGGAGGGGGAGGGCAAATCTGATGGTTTGTTGATACTATCAAAAAGAAACAAGCTCACTTACGTTCCTAATCCCAGTCTTTGGAAACTTAAAACTGTGTAGATTCTTTGTAGACCTTTATCAACAAGACCACTTTTCTGCTTTAGCAATTGGGATATTTCATGATTATACTATTTAAATGGCTGTAACATAGGTCTTTATTTTTTGTCTGGCTGTTCTAGTGTCATTTCCTTTGCAAAAAATATTTGAAGATGGTGAAAGTGTTGTGGGTGGCCTCCCAAAATTATAGTTGGTTTTGAAACTACCACTGTTGCTGCTCCCCATAGAGCATCTTGCTACTTGGAACACTGCCTAGGGCTTCGAGTCAGCATGACTTCATATTTAAAGGTCAGCTCAGGTTTTTTGGAAGTCAAGCCACTCCATTTTGGACTGCCATCCCCAACCCTGAAGCCAGCATGGTGTGCTGGCTCCTGTAATTTCCTAGCTGTTAATGTAATGACACATGGCTTCCAACTGTGCTTCAGTAAATTGCTTCTTCTTAAGATCCTTTACCATTCTTGGATCTCATAGTGCACACATATTTTAGTTTTAAAGCACAAAGAAAAGGAAGAAAGAAAAAAATAGTCTATCTTACTGCCTGAAGGTAATTGTGTAAAAGAGCCATTCCCGCATCGTGATACAAAAAGACTGGCTCATATTTCATGCTGATTTCTTCCCTTTGCTCACACAGGAATCTCCAACAGTGACAAGAAGAACACATGAATCTTTCATCTATAATCAAGAAACTTAGTTTATACATTAAACACTTTCAGGAGATACATATTTTATGTGTCTAATTAATAAATTTAACATCCATTTAGTCCAACAAAATCAGTTTAGAAGACCAAAATACTCTATTGTGGCCTTCGTCATTTATAAATAGGAAGTGATTAAATAAATGAATACATTATTTATAAAATTTTCTCTTCAAGATTGCAGAAAATTCACTCATACCATGGGAATTCTTTGAATAAAAATATAATTTTTATCTTTTCCATAGCCTACTATCATGGATATATATTTTTCAGGAGAAATGATTTTAGTTAACTTATGCAAATATGAACTGTTTTTAAGAAGAATGGATGAGAGCAAAAGAAAATTTAAATAATTCATAAATGTCAGTGTTTTACAGAAACCAAATGAAGGATTTTAACATGAGGGAAATGAGAAGATAGTGCATTCATTAAAAGAGGCATGTACTAAAAGTGACTGGGGATAAATCTGATTCTTGCAACCCAAACTGCTTTAAATTTTTCAACATGCCATCGGTCACAATATATAAACCAAAGAATCTACTCTGAAGAATTTGTTTCTTTACTGGTCCTGTTTTCATATAACAATAATTAAACCCAGTTATAATAAATATGAAAGGGTTTGGAACTATTTGCAGCAACTAATGTAAACAGCATTCTTTACAAAAATAAGGACAAAATAAAGAATTCCTGGAGATCCAGATGCCTGGATTTTCTAATCTGGATTATTTTAATTGAGTGAAGAAATCATAACTGTATCTTGTCACAGGAGGAGAGTGCAGAAGGATCTTAAGCACATATGGTTTACGATTTGCTTTTGAAGTTTTGTCTTGTATAATTTATGCATTAAAAATATACAGTTTGTCACCAGGGACAGCGGCTGATGCCTGTAATCCCAGCACTTTGGGAGGCCAAGGCGGGCAGATCATTTGAGGTCAAGAGTTCGAGACCAGCCTGCCAACATGGTGAAACACTGTCTCTACTAAAAATTCAAAAATTAGCTGGACTTGTTGGTGCGTGCCTGTAATCCCAGCTACTTGGGAAGCTGAGGCAGGAGAATCGCTTGAACCAGGGGGATGGAGGTTGCTGTGAGCCGAGATCATGCCACTGCACTCCAGTGACATGTGACAGTGCCTCAAAAAAATTAAATTAAAAAAATGAAATGTAGTTTGAGTGGAGGTAGGAGAAAGGTCAGACAAGACTCTGGGGCTATATATATATACACACACACAAATATATACAAGCATATACACATGCATATACAAATACATATATGTACATGATACACACATACACTGTGTGTATGTATATTCCAAAGAAACATTGCTTCTGTGACAGTATCAGTCAAATAAGTTGGTTTGCATGACTCTTCTATTTCCGTTTAAACTTCAAATCCTTTGAGAGCTTAGGAGGACATCCTTTACATTTTCTGCTGCTTAACATCTGAGGCAACATGATATTCAGTACTCTAAGAAGCAGTGTTGCTTTTTTTCAAGGCATATAACTGACTTTTAACATACGGTCCCATGCCACAATGCCGTGACTACACATACTGGTTATAAAACAGGCACTATACATGTTGGCCATTATTATGCTCTTTTTTTTTTTTTTTTTTTTTGAGACAGAGTCTGGCTCAGTCACCCGGGTTGGAGTGCAGTGGCACGATCTCGGTTCACTGCAAGCTCCACCTCCTGGGTTCATGCCATTCTCCTGCCTCAGCCTCCTGAGTAGCTGGGACTGGAGGCACTGGCTACCACGCCCGGCTAATTTTTTATATTTTTTTAGTAGAGATAGGGTTTCACCGTGTTAGCCAGGATGGTCGTGATTTTCTGACCTCGTGATCTGCCCTTCTCAGCCTCCCAAAGTGCTGAGATTACAGGTGTGAGCCACCACGCCCGGGGTAAGAGAGAACTGCATATTTTTTTTTAGAAGGAGCCTTACTCTGTCACTCAGGCTGGAGTGCAGTGGCACAATTTCGGCTCACTGCAACCTCTGCCTCCTGAGTTCTAGTGATTCTCCTGTCTCAGCCTCCAGAGTAGCAGGGATTACAGGTGTGCTCCGCCATGCCTGGGTAATTTTTGTAATTTTAGTAGAGACAGGACTTCACCGTGTTGGCCAGGCTGGTCTGAAACTCCTGACCTCGGCTGATCCACCCGCCTCGGCCTCCCAAAGTGTTGGGATTACAGGCGTGAGCCACCGTGCCTGGCCTCATGCGCTCTTTTTTTTAAAGATACCATTTCAAATGCCTTGTCATTCCCAATAGTGGTGATATCTCAACAGATGGGTGATTCCTAAGCAGTCATCAACTAGAAGGCTCTACTTCGGTGTTTTTTCCCCACTGGCTATTTTTATAACCCTCCACTGCTAGTGCAGAGGGGAGACAGTGACTAAAGGACTGTCACTTTCTTTCCAAAATGTTCTAAGATTCAAGCTTATTTCTCATATTTTCCATTACTCTCTTCCACCCCAAATGCCTACAGTGGCGCAGCCCATGCATCAGAGTCTTGTGTATCAAGTGTTCTGTGCTTACCTGTGGTCAGAGAGAACTGCAGAGGCTAAAAATAGAAATCATTCAGATGTGATCAAAGTGAACTAATGCTCGTCACTCAATTATACTTCACAATTATAACTGCTTTCCACAAGTTTTGATATATATATTTTTTTACTTTTTAGTTTTGAGTTCAGTCTAAACATTTTATAATTTCCATTCTAATCTCTTCTTTTATGAAAGTGTATGTTTTTTTATGAAAGTGTATGTATAAGCTACCACTACCATTTTGTTAATTATTAGTTTTCTATTTTGATTGTATTTGTTATGAAGTAACATACAGTGTAAAATACCACTTGATCACTGAAATTTGTTAAATCATAAAGTGCAACACAGAGTCAGTTTTTCAAAATGTTTCTTATTTTCCACCAGCTCCATTCCTTCTCTTAGTATCCTTCAGAATTTTTTACTATCTTAAATTCTTGAGGTGCTAATAATCCTATTTGTTGTGATTCTTTACTAATCTGTGTGATGAGCCATTTCCTCATATGGTTTGTGATTTCTTTATTGGGACAGGGCAACTGTTCACATCCGTTTCCCAGCTTGGGATTTCCAAACCTTAAGGCTAGTGTCAATTTGGCTGCAGACCTCCACAGGCCATGAGATAAGAGTTTCTTCCATCCAAGCTGGGAATAGAAAGGACCTTCTCTGCAGCATCCCCGGACTGGAGATCAGATTTTCCAGGTAACCTCCATGGGAAGGACGTCCTAGGAAAGCAACTTGGTTTATGCTCATAGTGTTGTCCTGGCCCCAGGCCGCACCATCCAATCCCGAGTGTGAATTTAAAACACCAGCCTTAACTTTACTGGGCCCTATATCTGACTTTATTTTGCCCCTGGCTTGCGTTTTATATCTCTTGATTTAGGTTCCTTCTGTTATAAAACTCAGAGATTTTCTGTGTTTTTTTCCTCTCATATTGAATTACATATTTCATGCTCTGTATTATATTTTTTTCAGCATTTTAGAAATGTGAAACAGAACAGGATTCTGGTTAGTTCAGTTTTCCATGTCATTAGAAATTTGGGGCATGGGTTTAAAACATAAAACATAATCTTGCAGACTCTTTGCACTTCTAGTGTCTGGGCTTTGATTTAACACTGGCCACTAGAGCTCCTTGTCTTCACTGTGCATGGTTCATCACCAGGATCAAATTGGAATGTTCTCCAGATTCATCAGCATAGATCTGTGTGGTTCCAGCCTGCTCCTTCAGCTCTGCCTCCATGCTCTGCCCTTCAGAGTTACTGGCACATCCAGTTCATGTGTTTTACCTTTATACATTTTTTCTTTCTTTTGTGGGCAAACAATACCATATTGTCAATCACATATTCCATGCCCTGACAGCAAGTCGTGTTGCTTCTTTCACATGCTTTTCCAAAAAACAGATTACTTAATACTTTCCACTTGTAAACAATTCTAAATTTCTAAAAATCCAGGGTCTCTTCTAACTTGATTTAGTTCCTTTTCTCTCAAGATACCATTACCACTTCACATGTGTAAGTCTTATCAGCTTACGTAGCCTTTACCCAGCTCATTTATTTTGATGTGGTACTTTCTTTTAAAATCTGATAAATGGAAATTTCTACTACACACACACAAAGGCACATATACACACACATACACACACACACACACACACACACATCCTAAAACTAAAAATAGTCATTACACTTAGACTGGAGAAATGAAGGGCAGGGTATATCCCTGGGAAATACTGGAAATTTTTACCATTTCCAATATTATTTTCAATAATAAAAACAACATTAAAAACATAGAAAAATAAGTGTTATACAGTAAAATATACAAAGCAAAAAGCAATTTATATGACTGAATTATAATGATGTCTATAAAGTTGGCTGAATCTTCAAGTTATCTTGTCAATCGACATACAGTTTTTAAAATCCTCATGTAGTCAATCCAGTTCCATTTGAAATGATAATTTCATTGTGTTATTTTGATATTTGTTTATGTTATATGAGCCAGTCATATTAACCATGTGACATCCAAGTTAACATGTGGTTAGTGTGTAAAAAATTAAATGAGCAATCACATTGGTCTTGCCTAAATGGCAGTAAGATGAAACAACAGCAAATGAATATTATGAGAAACCTAAACTTTACAAAGTTCATTCCTAATTGTCATTTGTTTTTGTTTGTTTATTTGTTTGTTTGTTTTTGAGATGGAGTCTCACTCTGTTGCCCAGGCTGGAGTGCAGTGGCGAGATCTCGGCTAACTGCAAGCTCCGCCTCCCAGTTTCATACCATTCTCCTGCCTCAGCCTCCCCAGCAGCTGGGACTACAGGCACACACCACCACGCCTGGCTAATTTTTTGTATTTTTAGTAGAGACGGGGTTTCACCATGTTAGCCAGGATGGTTTCGATCTCCTGACCTTGTGATCCACCCGCCTTGGCCTCCCAAAGTGCTGGTATTACAGGTGTGAGCCACCACGCCAGGCCAGTAATTGTGATTTGTTACTGTCATCTGCAGGTAAGCTTATTGTGACTGTTTCCGAGGAACGCATTACACTTACATTCATAAGATGTAGCTGCATTTCACAATGTTGAGTCTTAAAAGGCCACCAAATGTCAAGCATCTGAGATTTGTTAGATTGTATCTTTTAAAACTTAGTATAATTAAAAATTGTTTTGGATTTTGAAAGGCCATGAAATATGAAACTTTTATGGCATATTAGGATTTATCCTTTGAAAGCTTTTTAGTAAAAATTAATTTGGATCTTGGGAATCACTAACACATTTTAAAACAATGAAATATACTACAAACTCTAGAAACATCTTTCCTTACTCATGATACAAAAGCCACCAGAATATTTTCTCCAAAACTAATACCGCATTTTACAAAAGAACTCTAAATATTGGGAAATGATGCCTATTTTTAAAAGTTTATTTTGTGATTGAAAAACAGTAGCGCTCTCTCTTCGAGGCCCTCTCTTGGCAGCACACTACATGAACTCTTTCCTCAAAGGGTCTGGCTGTCATGGTGGCTTATGCTTGTAATTCCAGTGCTTTGGGAGGCTGAGGAGGGAGGACTGCTTGAGGCCAGAAGTTTGAGATCAGCCTGGGGAACACAGTGAAACCCTATTTCTACAAAATTAAAAAAAAACAATTCGTTGGACATGGTGGCGTGCACCTGTAGTCCCATCTGCTCAAGAGGCTGAGATGAGACTATTGCTTAAGCCCAGGAGGTGGAGCTGCAGTGAGCCGTGATGGCACCACTGCACTCCAGCCTGGGTGACAGAGTGAGAACTTGTCTCGAAAAAATAAAAATAAAAAGTGTTAGCACAAAGTATTCTTTAAAAAGATCTATCAACCCCACATATGGGTACATATTTTTATATCAGATTTTAAAGGCTCTGATCTAATATGAAGTGAAAATCACCTAAATTACTTAATACTCAATTCTGAGTATAAATACACTTGTCTATGGGGTTCTGTGTCAAATGCTGTAAGAAAGTGCCCAAATGAGAAGAACCCCACAGCAACACCTTTTGTAAAAGTCAGAAACACTTTCAAGTCTGCTTATAGTAAATTCGGATTGCTCCTGAATTTCAGGCTTGGTTATATTTCAATTTTGACATCTTAGGAATGGCAATAATGACAAGTAAGAGGAAGGTGAATATTGAGCAGTTCTACTTTAAAGTCTCTTTCTCTCATAGAGTTTGCGTTTTTCAGCCACATGCAGAACTAACAAGCTCCCTAAAATAATGATATTCCTTCACTGACTTTTTCCTTATGTTGGAGGACTTAGCGACTAATGAAGGTTAAGATAAGTGCTTTCTCAGCAAAATCTGACAATTGTTTAGGTTGTAGATCTGAGACGGGGGGTCAGTGGGGAGAATAGCATCACAACATTGTCATGAATGTATCACAGACCCTTCCAGATGTTTTCTGTAAGTGCAAAACTCATTATTTCAAAATTCCTGTTGATTATGAAACCTTGAAACCTCTCTGAATTCCAAAATTAGAGATTTTCCACACTACTCATGTATTTTTTAAATATTCCATGACATTCTTTTTATTTCCAGGTGTGTTATGTAAAACTGACAGCTTACAGTAAGAAATATTTCTTATGATAAAACACTTCCTATGCACTTTATTGCTTTTAGTTTTGAATTATTTCAAGGTGTGTTAGAAAATGAAAAACATAAAAGATCTTCAGTATCCGTAAGATTAGATGAGCTAAGTTGCTTAAGTCAGTGGTTTCCATATCAACAATGTGACTACAAGTTAAAAGTTCTGAAGTCCTAAGTGTCTCTTCCTGAGAAATTTCCCATTTAGGGCTCAAGAGCACAAAAGTTTTATTAGTGCTTCTCTGGGGAATCAGTTGGCATTCCTCGGTCTCTGCAAACTGGACAGCAGGTTCCTTTCACCAATTCAGGACTGGGACAGGGAGCCGGGGGACAAATCTCCACCACACAGGTGACCTGGCCACTCTGAAAGGCAACATGCACATATCACCTCCATGTTTCTTATAGTCAAAGTACTTAAAAGATAAATAAATGTTTCTTATAATACATAATCTAATAAGCTGACTGTCTCAATATAATAAAAATTGCTCATGATATGAGTTCATTTTTTTCATGGTTTCTATTCATTCTTTCTTTCTACACTTTTGCAGCACAAAGAGCGAGGCTGCCCTATAAAATGTTACCTACCTTACTGTACCATATGGTAGGATTAGCTGACTAAGTTCATGCATTTCTAGATGGCTGGAAAGAATCAGCTCTGTTCAAAAAGCAAACTAAATAAGGAATACAGAGCATTTTTATTTTCTTTTGTTTTGGTGGACACCATGACAACACTTTTTTATTTTTCCATAGAATTGTGTAGTTTACCAAGTGCCTTTAGGCAGCGTTTATAGTGAGCCTGACTGGAGAATAACGAGATGAACTCAAGTCCCAGGTTGGCTCAGTTTACTTGTTGACATAAACTTCCTTAGCCTTGGTTCCCTTGTCCATCAGTGAATATGGAAAAAGCTCGTGGTCTGTGGTGACTGCTCATTAGATTGTGACTATACTCTTTTAATTAATAAGCAAAAGCCTCAAAATTTCACACCAGTACCTTGATCTTAAAAATATGCCTAGAATCTATTAACATAAAATATATATTTTTTCTCCTTTTGAATTTTACAGGTATGCTTCAACTGGCTGGCTAGGAGAAGTAAAACAGGCGGAGTTGGACGGGAAAACTTCTCGCAGCACAAACCTCACAGACGCAGTGAGTGCAGTCTTCTTTCATCCAGCGCTCCTCGGCCTTCCTTGGAACCCCTTTAACATCTGTACACCCTGCCTGCCTCAGGCGTCCCTCCAGCTTGTTAATCTGAAAGGGGAGGCGAAGGAAAGAAGAGTGGGAATTG
The DNA here is from genome assembly GCF_009828535.3 of Hylobates moloch. NCBI lineage: Eukaryota > Metazoa > Chordata > Mammalia > Primates > Hylobatidae > Hylobates > Hylobates moloch. Next base: position 48,318,735 of record NW_026652284.1, on the reverse strand, counting down.
AAGCAGATAGCAACAAAGCCAGTCAATAACATGGTTTGATGAAATGCTCTATTCTGTAAGCACACACCTAGAAGGCAAAAGAAACTTCAAAGCCTACATAATTTTTCTGAACATTTTCCCCCAGAACTTAATGAGCTTGAATCATCCAGTATCCAAACTAATGAACAGTTCTGTAGGTGTTAAAAAGTATTGAGCATGGACCTAGAGTCTGAAAGAGTTAATTTCTAAAGGAAGGGAAATTAAAATCAAATGAATGAAATTACATATTTGGAAAATCTTCTCAATAAGTATAAATGTAAATTCAACTAATAAGTATTTTATTTATTTTTTGTCACCCAAGTTGTTATAATATTTATTTAACAAATATTTATGAAGTTTCAAAGATGAAAGCAAGCAGACCAGGGTCTCTCCGACTTTACAATTTGGTAGAAAGGCCAATAAACCACAGCTATAAGCCATTAGATAATGAGGGTCTTTAGTAATCCCAAGGGGAGGAGAAGGGAAGTTGATATGGTTTGGCTTTGTGTCCCCACCCAATCTCATGTTGAATTGTAATTCCAAATGCTGGGGGAGGGACCTGGTGGGAGGTGATTGGATCTTGGGGGCAGATTTCCCCCATGCTGTTCTCATGATAGTGAGTTCTCATGAGATCTGATGGTTTAAAGGTGTGTGGCAGTTCCTCCCCCATTTGCTCTCTCTCTCCTGCTGCCATGTGAAGAAGGTGCTTGCTTCCCCTTTGCCTTCCACCATGATTGTAAGCTTCCTGAGGCCTCCCAGTCATGCTTCCTGTTAACCCTATGGAACTGTAAGTCAACTAAACCTATTTTCTTCATAAATTTCCCAGTGTCAGGTAGTTCTTTATAACAGTGTGAGAATGAACTAACACAGAAGCCACACTCAGTTCTGTGTCAGGGAATGAGGGGATGCCTGATATTATGGACTGAACTGTGTTCCCCCAAAATTCATAAGTTGAAACCCTAATCCCCAATGTGACTATATGTGGGCATAGGGCCTTGAAGGATGTAATGAAGGTTAAATTAGGTCATGGGAGTGGGGCTCTAATCCAATAGCATTGGTGTCCTTGTAAAAAGAGGAAGAGACACCAGATGTGCTCACACAGCGAAGGCCATGTGAGGACACAGGGAGAAGGTGGCCATCAGCAAGCCAAGGTGTGAGGCCTTGGAAGAAACCATCCCTGCTGACACTTTGATCATGGACTTTCAGCCTCCAGAACTGTGAAAAAACAAACTGTTTAAGTTACCCATTCTCTTGTATTCTGCTATGGTGCCAGAGCAGACTAATATACGATATATGGAGAAAAGCATTTGAGCTGTGAAAGATGACCATATCTTTCAGGAGAACAAGCAGGGAAAAGGCATTTCAGGCAAACGGAAAAAAAAAATATGTGTTAAAGCATGGGCACCACAAACAGATCAGTATTTCAGAAATGTACATTTCTCTCCCCTCCTTTGTTGGGGAGATCTACAGAGAACATGTTAGTGGGAACTGAGGTGGGATGAGCGGACGGCAAAGAAAATTAGGCCCTTAAAAGTCACATAAATTAATTAAGTGCAGTCTCCAGGCAATGGGAAATAACATCACAATGATCACTCCAGTGGAAACATGAAGGATCACTGGTGAGAAACTAACATGGAGACCAATATGGGCTCCACTGAGGAAGGAGGGAGTGAGACTAAAAGAGCCATGTAGCAGGTAGAGGAGATTGGCTAGATGTGGGTTTAAGGAGAAAAGAAGAACGCAAAAAATCACGATGAACTCAGACTTCATTTAGAAAGCAAAAAGCCTTGATGTGAAAGAATTTTGATTCTGTAAATTCTTTTCACCGCTTTTGTGTTGAAGTAGGACAGGAGAGTTGGCTCTTGGAAGATAATTTAGCATAAGTGCCTACACTTGGGCAGTGGCATCCACCCAGTCATTACTCAATAGATATATTCAGTACTTGATATGTACCAGCTAATACACTAATAAACTAGCAGGACTTGACCCCTGACTTTAGGTGAGCAGTGAGAATGGAGAGGATGGTAAGACAAATATTACATTGCAGGCTTGAATGACAAGGCTTCACAGTAACCAGATGTGAACCAAATAATCCATTGCTTGAGTGGGGTCATGGGTTTGAAGTATGAAAATCACAAAAAAATCTCTGAAGATATTAATGAATATGTCCTAGCAGACTAGGACACATAGAAAACTTTTATTTCCAAAAACACTGGGAAAATGCGTATCTATTCTAAACTTTAGGAACTTAGGACAGTAAAGCTTTTTCAAATTTAAATAAAATAACAAATTAATAAATTATTTAAGGGAAATAGTTTTGCTTTTTTTGTTTTGTTTTGTTTTTTGAGACAGTCTCACTCTGTCACCCAGGCTGGAGTGTAGTGGCATGATCATGGCTTAGTGTATCCTCAACCTCCTGGGCTCGAGTGATCATCCCTCCTCAGCCTTCCAGGTAGCTGGAACCACTGGTGTACACCACCATGTCCAGCTAATTTTTTGTTGTTGCTGTTGTTTTGTAAAGATGGGGTCTCGCTGTGTTACCCAGGCTGATCCTAACCTCCTGGGCTCAAGCAATCCTTCTGTCTTGGCTTCCCAAAGTGCTGAGATTATAGGCTTAAACCACCACACCCTGCTCTAAGAAGGGAAATAAATAGTTTAAGAATCTTGTATGTACCAGGCCAGGTGCAGTGGCTCACGCCTGTAATCCCAGCACTTTGGGAGGCCGAGGCAGGGGGATCACCTGAGGTCAGAAGTTCAAGACCAGCCGGGTCAACATGGTGAAACCCCGTCTCTACTAAATATACAAAAAAATTAGCCAGGCATAGTGATGGGTGCCTGTAATCCCAGCTACTTGGGAGGCCGAGGCAGGATAATTACTTGAACCCAGGAGGCGGAAGTTGCAGTGAGCCGAGATCATGCCATTGCGCTCCAGCCTGGGTGACAAGAGCAAAACTTCGTCTCAAAAAAAAAAATAAATAAAATAAAATAAAAATAAAAGAATCTTGTATGGACCATAAGTATAAGAAATACAGTGCATAGCACTTTTGTTCCAGGCTTAACTAAAAATTCTTGATAATAAAAGGATGTAACTTTCCTTTTCCTATCACCCCATGTGTTCATTATTAGTATATAGAAATGCCATTAATTTTTTATATGTTTATCTTGGGTTTATGTTGTATCCTGTAACCTTGCTCAACTCATGTATTCATTTTAGCAGTATTTTTGTAGATTCCTTGAGATTTTCTATGTAGGCAGCTGTATCATCTGAAAATAGTTTTATTTCTTCCTTTTCAATCTATAGGCCTTTTCCTTTTCTTGAGTTATTGCACTGGCAAGAACTTCCAGCATTAGGTTGAATAAGAGTGGTGAGAATGGACATCCTTGCCTTGTTTGCAATACCTTGCAGTTTTATGGGGAAAGCATTCAAGCATTCACCATTCAGCATGTAAATGGCAGGGTGATGTTTCCCCTTTTGCTGCTTTCAAAATGTTTTCCTTTTCATTTTGTTGTCAAAAGTGTGACTATGATGTGTCTTGGTGTGCATTTCTTTGGAATTGTCCTCACCTTCTCTCTTCTTTCTATCCAAGACTTGAATGACACAAATGTTGGATGTTTTATTATAATCCCACAGGCTTCTGAGGCTCTGCTCATCTTGTTTTTGTCTAAGCTGTCTCTGTTGTTGAGAATGTATAATTGCTAGTCTTCTATCTTCCAGTTCACTGATTCTTTCCCCTCTGCTCTATATTCAGTTTTGAGCCCATCGACTCATCTTTTTTTATTTCTGTTATTGTAGTTTTCAGTTCCAAAATTTCCATCTGGTTTATTTTTGTGTCTTGTATTACTTTGATGAAAATTTTCATCCATTTTTCATTTGTGTCCAATGTGTTTGAAATTACTCATTGAAGCATTTTTTATGACTACTTTATTTATTTATTTGTTTGTTTATTTTGAGACAGAGTCTCACTCTGTTGCCCAGGCTGGAGTGCAGTGGCGTGATCTTGGCTCCCTGCAACCTCCTGCCTCAGCCTCCTGAGTAGCTGGGATTACAGGCATGCACCACCACACCCGGCTAATTTTTGTATTTTTAATAGAGAAACGGTTTCACCATGTTGGTCAGACTGGTCTCAAACTCCTGACCTTGTGATCCGCCTGGCCTTGGCCTCCCAAAATGCTAGGATTACAGGTGTGAGCCACTGTGCCCAGCTTATGACTGCTTTGAAATCTTTTTCAGATAACTGCAACACCTCTATCACTTCAGTGTTGATTGCCTTTATTCATTTCATTTGGGATCTTCTTGGTTCTTGGTGTGATGAATAATTTCCTATTGAAACCTGGAGGCTTTGGATCTTGCCTAAGCCTTCTATTTTAGGTGTTTTCCTCTGAAACTGCTCTGGCATGGGAAGAGGGGTCCCACATCATTACTGCCATGTGGGAATAGAAGTCCAGATTCCCTCCTTGGCCTCCGTTGACACACAAAGGGGTTCTCTTCATTACTGCTGGGTGTAGTTGGGGTTCTGGCTCCCTGTCAGGCCACCTCATAACCCTCCTGGATGGGAGGCATAGTATTCTGTGACTCCTCCCCACATGGCCTCCATGCACCTCAGGATGGAGAGGGGCAGGGCAGCCTCATCACCCCCTGGTAAATGGAGAGCACCTGGAACCTCCACTAGGCCTTCTCTGCAACCACCCCAGTGAAGAGGGAGGGGAGCTTCATTCCTGCTGGGTGAGGATGGAAGCCCAGGCTCCCCTTGTGACCCCAAGCTTTTGCGTGCAATCATCTGGCAGGATGACCCCCTAGTTTCCTACTTGGCTTTCTCAGACTGCAGCCTCGAGGGGTCCTTAAGTGCCTCCGTATACCCTGGGGAGAGTGAAAGCCACCTCCTCACTTGGTCTTTGCTGGTCTTGCTGGAGGTGGGGGCCACAGTTTCTTCTGTGCCGTTTGGCTGGGGTAGAGTGGTTATAGTCTAGAAGTTACCTGTATTGCTAGGCCTCCACTTTTCTGGTCTGTTGTCTAGAGGGACTCAGGTTTTGTTGGGCCTTTTTCTGTGTCCATTGATCTGCTCAGGTTGCTGGCTTCTTCAGTTTCAAGCCTGAGCTACATGAGGAGAAACTACCCAGGAAAGAGCATCACATTGTTCCTGGAGCCCAAGGTCCCTGATCAGTCTGCTTTCTTGCTCTTCACCATTCTGAGTCATCTTATGTTTGTTTTAAACATGATATCCAGGGGTTGTAGCTGTCTATACTATAATCAAGAGGCGTCTGGGTGCGGTGGCTCATGCCTGTAGTCCCAGCACTTTGGGAGGCTGAGGCAGGTGGATCACTTGAGGTCAGGATTTCAAGACCAGCCTGGTCAACATGGTGAAACCCCATCTCTGCTAAAAATACAAAAATTAGCCAAGCGTGGTGGCAGGTGCCTGTAATCCGAGCTACTCAGGAGGCTGAAGCACAAGAATCTCTTGAACCTGCGGAGCAGGGGTTGCAGTGAGCTGAGATTGCACCACTGCATTCTAGCCTGGGCGAGTGAGACTCAGTCTCAGAAAAAAAGTAAAATTAAAATAAAAATAAGCAGGAGGCAAAAGTACATCTACTCTGCCTTCCCAGAAATAGAATTCTCATTAAACACTATTTCATGTAACATTTTTACTTAATTTATTCAAACTATTGCAGTTTTAGATTTCCTAAGGATATATAATCAAAAGTGTAGCCTCCTCAGCCTCACTGCATTCCCTAAAAAGCAGCTGCTGTGTCAAAGTAGATAATACTGACAATGATTGCGTCATTGCCCTGCATTCCAGAAGCATCCTTATCTGCATGGTTCCTGCTTGGGGTTGAGCTGCATCACTCCCCAAATTCAAATCTTGAGGTCCTAACCCTCTGTACCTCAGAATGTGATGTTTTTTGGAAATAGGAGTATTGCAGATGTAATTAGTTATGATAAAGTCAGAGTAAGGTGAGCCCCTGCTTCAATATGACTGATGCTCTCATAAACAAAGGAAATCCGAACACAGATTGGCACACAGGGATAATCCCATGTGAATAAAAAGACAGATCTACAAGCCAAAAAACGTCACATTCTGAGGTACTGTCTAATGAGACTTCTATTGCCTACCTCCTTCTGCAACAGGAAGGTATACTCCAGATAGAGATGCTCCTTCCTCTGGGTTGGAAGATTGAAAAACTGTGGAGGAGAGACACAGCTGAACCCCAAAGAGCATGCAACACGAGTGAAAAACAATCCTCCTTGTTGCCGTAAACCAAGATTTGGGTTGTTACTAGAGCGTAACTTAGCAAAACCTGTCTAATTCATGGCTTAATCTAGACCAAGCCGCTGTATAAAACGCAAGTGAAAGAAAAAACTCTCATCACAACAACAAGAATTACCAAGTTATCTTCTTCAGCGATGGCCCTGATACAATCATGTAAGTGTCTTTTCACTGGGAGCTGTGCGTTAAAAGTTATGGAAAATTTAGAAGAGCTTTCTTATTAACCAATTCATGTTGCTGAAAACCTTTTGTACGCAAAATTAAAAGGGGTAATGGAAAGTACTGCAGAATTGTAACTACATAAGCTTGAACTATAAAGTCAAGGGCAGTCCAAGACTCAATGTTGTAAAGTTCAATACTTTTGCTCAGTGTACTTAAGATGCATCTCCAGATGTTTTATGCAAGAGCATAGCCCAGAAACCTGAAGAGCCACACCTTCTACAAGATACCAGGACTTTTAAATCGGCAAAGAAATCTCTCTCTGTTCAGAAATATGAGTAAAAAATAAAGCAACTCCAGTGTTAGTTCCAGCATGTAGCAAGCTTGTAAATCATCACTCCCATCCTCACGACAAGAAAAATTGGACACACTGAAAATCAACAAATTTCTTAGAGAGCTAGGGTTGCAGGGCAAACCACTAAGGTGAAATATGAAGAGACCGGAGGATAAGAAGAGAGGCAGCAACCAAGATCTGCTTACCTGGGACAGACTGACTGAGCATTGAGCCATAATGGTGGGAGCACCCTGATGGTTAGTTTTATGAGTCAGCTTGGAGAGTGCTTTTGGATGAGATTAACATTTAAACTGGTGAATTCTGGGTAAAGCAGATTGCCCTCCATAATGTGGGTGGGCCTCATCTGGTAAGGTGAAAGCCTGAGTAGAACACAAATAGCAGCCTCCCAGAGCAAGACTGACTTCTCCAGCGGATGGCTTTCCACTTCATCTGCACCATCAGCTGTCCTGGATCTTCAGCCTGTCAGGCCAAGATTTTGGACTGTCCAGCCTCCATAATGGTGTGAGCCAATGCCTTTTAATACACATATCAGATGGACAGACAGACATTTCCTATTAGTTCTAGTTCTCTGGAGAACTCTGACTAATACAAACTCTTAAATGGTAATTTTAAGAAGTTGCTGGAGGCTTCCTTCACTTTTTTGTTGCAGCCAGGCCCTGAACAAATTGAAGGATACCCCTCCTACACTGGGGAAGGGCACCTGCTTTTCTCAGTCTACCAATCCTAATGCTAATCTCTTCAGAAATATTGTCACAGAAACATCCAGAAATACTGTTTAACCAGATAGCTGGGCATCCCACAATCCAGAAACTGACACATAAAATTAAGTATCACACTCAAGGGGGCAGGGGAAAGAATCTGTTGACTGAAGATATGCCAATAGTAACTTCCCAAACTAAAATGCAAAGAGAAAACTGAGAATGAAAAACTAACAGAAAATCTAAGAACTACAGGGCAATATAAAAAATGTGAGCATGACAAACTACTAGGTGTTACTGTCTTAGTGAGGTAAGGTATTCAAGAAGTTTACCTTAAAGAAACTTATGAGGTTCTCACAGAAGAGATCCAAGAAACAAGCCCTCCTGGCCCTGGTAGTGGGAGGGGAAGATATCCTTTGTGAAAAACACCCAGAGCCTTCTCCATAAAAAGGCCTCTATACCGAGGGGAATATATCCTTTGTGAAAAACACCCAGAGCCTTCTCCATAAAAAGGCCTCTATACCAAGGGGAAGGAACTTGCCAGGGTACAGTACTAAATCCTAAAACAAACTGGGAAAAGAGATTCTTACTCACTGCATCCTACTCCAGGCTTCCTGACTCACTTAATCAGGAAAAAGACGACAGAAAAACCAGTGAAATCAATTAGCTGCACACCAGCCAGGGAAAGGAGTAGGAGGTGGAGAAAAAGCCACAGTACTGGAGCAACGCTTGTGAAAATCATAGCCTCAGAACATAAGCCCACTAGAAAGCTGAGGTTTCATCAGAAGATGATAAAATGTTTCCCGTCCCCACATCTGACCAGCACATCAACAAGATGCCAGCATAACAGTGATTACTGCTGAAGCAGCTGAAAGACACAGACTCTCTCTGAGGAAGAATACATAAGAAAGGCCAAAGTCAGTAGGAAAAACAAAAACAAAGACACTGGAGGAATTTACAGCCATGGCATCTACAGCTACAGGAAACACTAAACACAGCACAGCCTTTTCAATACAAAAACCTAAAGCAAAGGCTTATCAACTACAGTTCCTATTACCCAAGACATCATGTATGGCTTTAAACAAAATTTACAAGGCATGCTCCAAAGAAAGGGAAAAAACAGTTTTAAGATGCAAAACAAGCATCAGAAGCAGACCTACATGAGTCACAGATGTTGAAATTATCTGGCAGGGATAAAAATAACTATGATTAATACATTCATGGCCCTAGTAGAAAAAGTAGTCAATATTCAGGAAAAGATAGGTAATGTAAGTAGAGAGATAAAAATGCTGAGGAAGAATTCAAAGAAAATGCTAGAAATCAAAACTATAACAGAAATGAAGAATGTCTTCGATGGCTTCATCAGTAGACTTAATGTATTAGTCAAGATTCTCCAGGGAAATAAAACCAATAAGACATGAATATAAAGAGATTTACTATAAGGAATTGGATCCATGTTTATGGAGATTGAGAAGTGCCACAATCTTCTGTCTGCAAGCTGGAGACCCAGGAATGTCAGTGGTATAGTTCAAAGGCTGGGGAGCCAGAGAACAAGTGGTATAGATCAGTCTGAGTCTGAAGACCTGAGAACCAGGAGTGCCGAGGGCAGGAGAGGCTTATGTCCCAACTCAAGGTGTCGGACACAGTTAATTCAACCTTTCTCCACTTTTTTTATTCCAGTCAGGCCCTGAACAAATTGAAGGATGCCCACCTACACTGGGAGGGGCACCTGCTTTTCTTAATCCACCAATTTGAATGCTAATCTCTTCAGAAACACCCTCACAGAAACATGAAAAATACTGTTTAACCAGATAGCTGGGCATCCCATGATCCAGAATTTGACACATAAAATTAACTATCACACTCAAGGTGGCAGGGAAAAGAATCTGTTGACCTGAAGATATGTCAATAGTAACTTCCCAAACTAAAATGCAAAGAAAAAACTGAAAATGGAAAACTAATATAAAATCTAAGAACTACAGGGCAATATTAAAAAAAAATGTGGCTATTCAGAATCCCTTATAATTCCATATGAATTTTCGACAGGCTGTTTCATTTTTGCAAAAATGGTGTCTTAGTTTGCTAGGGCTGTCATAACAAAATACCACAGACTGGGTAGCCAAAACAACAGAAATTTATTTTCTCACAGTTCTAGAGGGTGAAAGTCCAAAATCAAGGTGCCAGCAGGGTTGATTTCTTCTGAGGCCTTTCTCTTGGCTTGCAGGTGGTTATCAACTACATTCACACTATGAGGTACTGGGGATTAGAACTCAACATAAAATTTGAGGAAAAGACACAATTTAGTCCATAGCACTACACCCTTTGAACCCCTAAAATTCATGTCTTTCTCACATGCAAAATAATCAATTCACCCCATCGCAATAGCCCCTAAAGTCTTAATCCATTCCAAGCCCCAAATCTCATTAAAATATCATCTAAACCAATTATGGGTAAAACTAGAGTATGACTGATCCTAAGGGAAAATTCCTCTCAATCTGTGAACCTGAGAAACCAAACAAGTTATTTGCTTTCAGAATACAATGGATAAGGACTTCCGGTAGATCATAGCAGACAGGAGGCAGGACTAGATTGCAGCTCCGGATACTGCAGCATTGTGAAACTTAGCTCCAGATCAACTGCAAGAACAAACCAGCAATCCCAAGAGGATCCACAGACCCTCTGAAGGAAGCAGACTGCTCCTGCAGGACCCAGGAGACACCACAAGTACTGTAAGTGCCCCAACTGCAGAAATGGGAAAAAGAGACCCTCCTTTCCTGGACACACACCCCCACTGGAGAAGCTGAAGGTCTGTTTGTGGGAGATGTTCCCAACTTTATCTGGAGCTGAGTTGAGTTAGAGAGCCAAGCTGAGTGAAATGCAGGGGTGGAGGAGGCAGCAGGGAGGCCCTGGGAGCTCGCTAAATCCCCAAGCAGCCCATTCCTGCCTGACACCACAGGGATCCATCAGGAGAGAAGCCAGAGGATCAGGGGATAAAACCCCACTGGAGAGGAGGACTTCCCTAGATGAACTTTGTAACAATTTCATTGGAGACAGAAGCCTCCTAGGCAGAACTCTGGGGAGAGCATGAATCCAGCTTACAGACATACCAGGCAGGGGAAGAACTAAAGCCCTTTCCTTTCGTAGCTGGGAGGCGGAAAACCTGAAAGCCTCTGGCAAGTTTTCAAGCCCACCCTCTACCTGGAAACAGACTAGGGGCTGTTGCAGGTGGCACAGTGGGAGTGGGACCAGCCCTTCGGTTTGCATGGGAGCTGGGTGAGGCCTATGAATGCCAGCTTTTCCTCACTTCCTTGACAACCTGCATGACTCAGCAGAGGCAGCCATAATCCTCCTAGATACTAGGTACACAACTCCAGTGACCTGGGAATCTCATCCCCATCCCCCACAGCAGCACAGCAAGACTAGTCCAAGGAGAATCTAAGCTCACACACGCCCAGCCTGGCCCCCAACTGATGGACACTCCCTACCCACCCTGGTAGCAGAAGACAAAGGACATATAATCTTGGTAGTTCTAGGGCCCAGTCCCTCTCTATACTACTACAGTTGATGCTTTCTGCAGAGCACCACCTCCTGGCAGGAGGTCAATCAGCACAAATATAGAACATTAAACCACCCAAGCTAAGAACCCTCATGGAGTCCACTTCACCCTCTGCCACCTTCACCAGAACAGGTGCTGGCATCCATGGCTGAGAGACCCATAGACAGTTCACATCACAGGTTTCTGTGCAGAAACCACCAGGACCAGTGAGGAGCTCGGTAGACTTGCTGGATGGCTAGACCCAGAAGAGAGACAACAATCACTGCAGTTCGGCTCACAGGAAGCCACAACCACAGGAAAAGGGGGCGAGTACTACATCAAGAGAACACCCTGTGGGACAAAAGAATCTGAGCAACAGCCTTCAGCCCTAGACCTTCCCTCTGACAGAGCCTACCCAAATGAGAAGGAACCAGAAAACCAACCCTGGTAATACAACAACACAAGACTCATCAATGACCCCAAAAATGATACTAGTTCACCAGCAAAGGATCCAAACCAAGAAGAAATCCCTGACTTACCTGAAAAAGAATTCAGGAGATTAGTTATTAAGCTAATCAGAGAGGGACCAGAGAAAAGTGAAGCCCAATGCAAGGGCTTGTATCAAAAAAATGATATAAGAAGTGAAGGGAGAAATATTCAATGAAATAGAGTGCTTAAAGAAAAAAACAAAAAATTCAGGAAACTTTGGACACGCTTTTAGAAATGTGAAATGCTCTGGAAAGTCTCAGCAATAGAATTGAACAAGTAGAAGAAAGAAATTCAGGGCTCAAAGACAAGGTCTTTGAACTAACCCAATCCAACAACGACAAAGAAAAAAGAATAAGAAAATATGAACAAAGCCTCCAAGAAGTCTGGGATTATGTTAAATGACCAAACCTAAGAATAATCGGTGTTCCTGAGGAAGAAGACAATTCTAAAAGCTTGGAAAACATGTTTGGGGGAATAATCAAGGAAAACTTCCCCAGCCTTGCTAGAGACCTACACATGCAAATACAAGAAACACAAAGAACACCTGGGAAATTCATTGCAGAAAGATCTTCACCTAGGCACATTATCATCAGGTTATCCAAAGTTGAGATGAAGGAAAGAATCTTAAGAGCTGTGAGACAGAAGCACCAGGTAACCTGTAAAGGAAAACCTATCAGATTAACAGCAGACTTCTCAGCAGAAACCCTACAAGCTAGAAGGGAGTAGGGCCCTATCTTCAACGTCCTCAAACAAAACAATCTTCAGCCAAGAATTTTGTAGCCAGTGAAACTAAGCATCATATATGAAGGAAAGATACCATCATTTTCAGACAAACACATGCTGAGAGAATTCACCATTACCAAGCCACCACTACAAGAACTGCTAAAAGGAGTTTGAAATCTTAAAACAAATCCTGGAAACACATCAAAACAGAATCTCTTTAAAGCATAAAGCACACAGGACCAATAAAACAAAAATATAAGTTAAAAAGCAAAAACAAAAAACAAAGTATGCAGGCAACAAAGAGCACAATGAATGCAACAGTACCTCACATTTCAATACTAACATTGAATGTAAAGGTCCTCAATGCTCCACTTAAAAGATAAGGAACTGCAGAATGGATAAAAACTCACCAACCAACTATCTTCTGCCTTCAGGAGACTCACCTAACACATAAGGACTCACATAAACTTAAAGTAAAGGGGTGGAAAAAAGCATTTTATGAAAATGGACACCAAAAGTAAGCAGGGTTAGCTATTCTTATATCAGACAAAACAAACTTTAAAGCAACACTGGTTAAAAGAGACAAAGAGGGACATTATATAATGGTAAAAGGCTTTGTCCAACAAGACAATATCACAATCCTAAACATATATGCACCTAACACTGGAGCTTCCAAATTTATAAAACGATTACTAATAGACCTAAGAAATGAGACAGACAGCAACATATTAGTAGTGGGGGACTTCAATACTCCACTGACAGCACTTGACAGGTCATCAAGACAGAAAATCAACAAGGAAACAATGGATCTAAACTATACCTTGTAACAAGTGGACATAACAGATATATACAGAACACTCCATTCAACAACCATAGAATACACATTCTATTCAAGAGCCCATGGAACTTTCTCCAAGATAGACCATATGATAGGCCATAAAATGAGCCTTGATAAATTTAAGAAAATTGAAATTATATCAAGCACTCTCTCAGACCACAGTGGAATAAAACTGGAAATCAACTCCAAAAGGAACCCTCAAAACCATGCAAATACATGGAAATTAAATAACCTGCTCTTGACTGAGTATTGAGTCAAAAACAAATTCAAGATAGAAATTAAAAAATTCTTCAAACTGAATGACAATAATGATACAACATATCAAAATCTCTGGGATACAGCTAAGGTGGTGCTAAGAGGAAACTGTATAGCCTTAAATGCCAACATCAAAAAGTCTGAAAGAGCACAAACAGACAATCTAAGATCATGCCTCAAGGAACTAGAGAAACAAGAACAAACCAAACCCAAACCCAGCAGAAGAAAGGAAATTACCAAGATCAGAGCAGAACTAAACAAAATGGAAACTAAAAAAGTACAAAAGATAAGTGAAACAAAAAGTTGGTTCTTTGAAAAGATAAATAAAATTGATAGACCATTAGCAAGATTAACCAAAAAAATAAGAGAGAAAAACCAAATAACCTCACTCAGAAATGAAACAGGAGATATTACAACTGACACCACCGGAATACAAAAGATCATTCAAGACTACTATGAACACCTATACACACATAAACTAGAAAACCTAGAAGAGATGAGTAAATTCCTGGAATTCCTACCCATCCAGAAGAAAAAAAATATATTCCTTCCTAATATACTTAGAGTCCAGAAGAAAATCTAATATGAGCTTATAAGGTCTTCTCATCTAGACACTTTCTGCCTCACCAGGCACCTTGTACATTGTTTTGACAATCTTGATTAGCTTACCTCCAGCCACACTGAACATCACTCTGTTCCTTAGGCATGTCATAACCTATTTAACCTTAACTGTTTCACCTTCTATAATTGTTATTTACTAATAACATTACCTGTCTCCTAATTTTAAAAAAGCCTCTGGGGTATCTTTCATTCCTTCCTTTCAACCATCTACATTTATTTGTTTAATAAAGTGAGGAGGCTGGATTTTCTGCAACAGTTCTAATGTATGCATTTTTCCCAGACCTAATTAATTTTAGATTAACAAATTATAGTGGCCAACATAGTGATCTCCATATCTCTGTTTATATCAGTTTGTTTATTTGTTTTATGTAATTGGCATTCAGAACAGAATTCTGTCTTTGTGACCACAAAGTATTTTTCTGGCCTCATGTACCATCTTTCCTAGATCTCTTTCCCTTTGTGGTTTTGGGTTAGAGTCTACCAATGAGAGGCACTGATATAAGATTTGGAAGGAGACACCGTTACTATCCTAAGTGCAGTTGTCAGCAGATGCATAAAGGAGGGCTGGGCTTGGGGACCCTGTACAAATGACTGAGATGTGCTATGGCTTCCTGGTGAGCTCCTTCCAGTAGCTGTTTCCATGACCTTTGTTCTCACTGCTCCAAGAGTTGTGAGAATCTCTAACTTCTTTTATTAAAACCTCTCCTATTTGTAGTACCTCGAGTACATGCATGCAGACATTTTTGTAATATCTGTGAAGACCTCGTTAACATTTTTATTATAATTAAAAGTGTAAATTCTTTTATCTCATTGTTCATTATATACCCTACACACACACACACACACACACACACACACACACATTCATGCCCTCTCCACAGTCAGGTAAACTAGATACAATCTCAAATAGAAATAATAAAATGTTCTGAGTGTAATTATGGCTCTAGTTATTCCCACGATAATCAGAATCAAATGAAAATGAAAAATATGATTTACTGGACCCAACTACTTACACAAGAGCTATAACATGTATGGAAATTTGCAGACCACTTTTGTTAGCTTGATGCCTTCATGGTTAATAAATCAAGACCAAAAAGTATCATTCCTAGACATTCAAAAGTCACTTAACAAAGGTAACATCAACAGTGTGAAATGTCAAGACTGACCTTATGTTGCAGACCATAAATGTAATGTCACCTAGAGTTAGGAAGTAAAGGTAAGAAATTTTTGGCTGAAGTTTGGAATCCCCTCACACCTAAAGGATGAGTCTCAAGAACATTAGTAATCTCCCATGAGGCCCATTATGGGATATAGACTCTCTTAAACATTCTAGATTCTGTTTAATCTGTTTCTTCACTGTCTAATTTCACTTCTAGAAAGATACATGCCCTTTATCTCTATGCTCATTTTTCATAAAACAAAGGGTTTTTGTAAAAAGCAAACTTTTCACAGGACTTACTGCATCCACACTGGTGAGTAATAGAAAAACCACAAAGTGGCATACACTGAACAATCAGAAATTTCCTTCTCCAGCTAACAGGCTCACTGTTGCAACCTACCTTTCAAAGTGGGCCATTAAAATTTATGTCTCAGTATAGTAAGTGACAGATCAGTAGTAAGTGCTAATTTCACAAATACTCAGGGCTTGTCGCATCCCAAAAGACCATTTGCCCTCACAAAAGTCTGCCTTCATCATCCCCATGTACCTTTGGGTGCTCCCCACTCTAGTATAGTTTCACCTGAGTCACCCAGGAAACCTGCAGTTTATCATTGCTATCTATCCTGGGTTCTTTATTTTTCTCAATCCCCTTTAGATGATCTGGGTTGATTTCTGGCTTCGGTCAATATTCCTTATTGCTGGGGTTATGTCATGTTTATTTATTGTTTAATTCCTATCAGTCAGGCATTTGCTACATGTCATTCAGTGTACATGAGGCACTGGGAACTGCTGCAATTTCTTTCCACCTCTACAGCCTGGTCATAGCTTGAGCAAGTCTCTGACCTCTATAAGAGATCACAGGACATTCTAGTTCTCTCATTGAACCTTGCCCAGCCTGTCACACACCTTAGATTATGGAGAGATCTAGAGCTAACTTTTCATGTTCCAACACAAAGAAACTGGCTATTTTTAAACACGGACTTTGTATCAGGCTCTGAAGATACCCCTGTGAAATAGTCTCAAGTATTAAGAAATTAACGATGGAATGAAAGAGACAGACAATTAAACAGGCAAAAACACTCCATCTTGATACATTTAGAGGTAAGTACTAAGAATGCTACTAAACACCTAGAAGGGGCAACTACTGCAGTCTTGGGGTATGTTTAAAAACATACATCTCTGGGATGTTTTTAATCACTACAGCACATATCAAATACATAATTATCACCATCAATATGTAATGAAATTGAAATTGAACTGAAATGTTGCTCATGGAATCTACCTGTGTCTGTAAATCCATAAATTAAATTTATGAAAAAATAGTTTGTTGAGTGATATATGAGTTAATGTTTAATTTGTTCAGGCCCACCTTCTCTAGCCCAGCTCTGAGGACTTTTCTTTGCTGTTATAACTTCTCTGATACACATTAACTCACTGGGATGAAATAGGGTTTCCAGACTCTGTGATGTCCAGAGTTCTCAGTCACCCCAACCATTGCACGCTATCTATCTTAAGGGTAACCTTCTAGAAGCAATGCCTCACGTCTTTCAGATTTTTATAAGACTCAGATTGGGCCAGGCACGGTGGCTCATGCCTGTAATCCCAGCACTTTGGGAGGCCAAGGCGGGCGGATCACCTGAGGTCAGGAGTTTGAGACCAGCCTGGCCAACATGGTGAAACCCCATCTCTACTAAAAATACAAAAATGAGCTGGGCATGGTGGTGGGCACCTGGAGTCCCAGCTACTCGGGAGGCTGAGACTGCGCTTGAACCTGGGAAGCAGAGGTTGCAGCAAGCTGGGATTTCACCACTGCACTCCAGCCTGGGCAACAGAGCAAGACTCCATCTCAAAAAAAAAAAAAAGATTGGATGGCCAGGCACAGTGCCTCACGCCTGTAATCCCAGCACTTTGGGAGGCCGAGGTGGGCAGATCACCTGAGGTCAGGAGTTCAGAACCAGCCTGGCTAACATGACAAAACCCCATCTCTACTCAAAATACAAAAATTACTCAGGTGCAGTGGTGGACACCTGTAATCCCAGCTACTTGGGAGGCTGAGGCAGGAGAATCTCTTGAACCCAGGAGGCAGAGGTAGGTTGCAGTGAGCCGAGATCACGCCATCGCACTCCAGCCTGGGTGAAAGAGCAAGACTCTGTCTCCAAAAAAAAAAAAAAAAAAAAGGAAAAAGATTCAGATTGAACAAGTGATTTCAATGGTGGCTATTTCTGGTCAAGCGAAGGCACTGATACGGACTGCAGCTGCAGGCAGCTTAGCCTCACAGTGCGAGCCTCTCAAGGGAAGCACATGCACCTGGTAATCACACCCCTCCACCTAGGACTAGACGTGTTCACATCCAAAAGAAGCAATCATATTTTAAGGGGCTTGTAGTTCACAAAGTCCTTCTGTTCTAAAATCTCTTTGGATCCTCACAACAGCCGTGAAGGTCAGATGAGGATACTTGTTCTGAATGATTAAATAAATTGACTGGGTCAGGCAATAGTGAGGGCAGAACTTCCTGATGGCAGAGCCTGGGCTCAGCCCATCCTCCTACAGTGTTTTCTGCTTTCAAGGCTTTGATGCTATGAAGAAAAGCATATACCTCATAGTGACATTACTGTCTAAGAAGCAGACAGCTTGGCACCATGCCTTGAAAGAAATCAGACATATATTTTTGAATAAAAACATCTACATTGCTATTTCTAATACAAGTCTTTTCCTTCTTGTTGATTCATCCTCAAGTTTTTGGAAAAATGAAATAAGGCATGAGCCAGAACAACTGACAAAATAAGCAAAAGTATAGCGGGGTGTGGGAATGTTGTTTTCCACAACTTTGTCAGAAAAAGAAAGCCAGAGAAAACAGTAATTCCTAAGAAGCTTCTTTGACTCTACTCCAAGAAAAATTGATGAGAAAAGTATACATTGTGCTGTTAAAAATTATCTCCATCTGTGGAGATGAAGCAGGCATCAAGCTCACAGTTATTCAGCAAAGTGCTGGTGAGGCAGTCGGAAGCAGCGAGGGGAGCCAGTGCTGACCAAATTCATGCCCATCAGAGCCCTGAGCATTAGGTAGAAAGGATGAGACTCTGCCTGTTTGTAGTGTGTTTCCCCAAGCCCTCCTTCCCTAACTCAATTCTTATTACAATACTACTCCCTGCTGGTGCAGTGACTCACACCCGTAATCCCAGAACTTTGGGAGGCCGAGGGCAAATCACTTGAGTCCAGGAGTTCAAGACCAGCCTGGCCAACATGGCCAAACTCCATCTCCACTAAAAATACAAAAATTAGCTGGGTGTAGTGACGGGCGCCTGTAATCCCAGCTACCTGGGAGGCTGAGGCACGAGAATCGCTTGAACCCAAGATGTGGAGGCTCCAGTGAGCTGGGATTGTGCTACTATATTCCATCCGGGGCAACAGAACAAGACTGTGTCTTTAAAAAAGCAAAAGTAAAAACAACAAAAAAAAGCAATACAATTCCCTGTATAGGTTTTGATTATTCTGATACTGTGCTGTAATTGTGGAGAGTTACTGGACAGATCTTTTATGTTTAGTTATTCCAATACATACAATAAGGACATGTTATTTGAGGAGAAAACAAACCTGCTCTCTGAGTGCTGTGATGGTTTCCTGAATTTCCACTGCAAACGTGCTGAAATCTTGGGAGAACTTTGTTTTTGCCAGAACTGTCACATTTCTAGCATCTTCACCCACATATATTTTATCTTGTTGCCTATTTATAACAAGAAGCAAATAAAATGCTGAAAAATAAAAGTTGTGTGAGAATTTTAAAATATCATCAAATCTTCTGTGGTCATTTGGCACGTACAAGGCATGGTGATTGGCGTTCTGTGTGATCTTAAAAGGAAAATGGTATGAGTGGAATTCAAAATTAAAATTAAATGGCAGATAAGATGATAATCCAGAGTGTCACATCTGGTTCATGTAATTTATCTAAAATGATAAGAAAGTATTTCTTATGACATAAAGGAAATGTCATGTTGTGTTACATATATATTTGATATATTATTTAGACCTTAAAGTATGTCTTTTGCTAACGAATTCTTCATTTCACTTTAAACAGTGAAAGAGCAGTAACAAATTTAATATAACATGTTATCCAGTAGCCAGGTAGGGAAGCTGCTTTCTCTATTATAAATTCATGGCAAGAACTAAAATAAGATAAGGATACTATGAGTGACAAAAATCTAGCCTTTAACCTGATGCAAAATAGCTCAGTCTTGTTGATAATAAAAGGAATATAAGGAAACCTTGAGTTGAATTTAAGATATGTTTCTTAGAGTTTACTGAAACTTTCAAAAAACAGAAGCAAATAACTAGTTTGGGAAATAGAAATGAAAGTTCTTTCTATTTACAATTATCATGTATTGTTAAAAATATTTTTAGATAGATTTGATTTATTGGGTATGATATCTGCATTTCAAGTTCTCAATCTTTTTCCAAATTTTTGTAAAAAGTTGTTCCTTGTGAAGAAACCATTATAACTTTCAAAAATTGTTCTGCTTTATTCTATTTGAAATATGTCTTCCATTGTTTACTAAGAAAATGGCTCACCAGAAGCAGTACATTCTATGAGCTTGTAAAACAAGTTATAAATCAGAGACATAGTATAGAGTTTACATCAATCAGGGAATTTAAAAAAGGGAAACAAAGAAAAATAACAAAAGTTACCAACAGCAATTGTTTAGTCACTGGATAACTCCATGTCCTCTGAGACACTGTGAGCTAGAGGCACCATGAATCAGTACTGACCACATGCTAGCTTCTATATAGTACTGTGTTAAAACGGTTTAAATGTACAAGTGTTGTTAGGGATAATATTAATGCAAATGGTTGGACATTTTACTTTCATAATGCTCTCTTCTGTAAATCTTCAGTGTCTAATCAAAGGTATTTAATCCTGAAGAAGCCTGAATGAATGTATGAAGATATAACCAACAGTCAAAAGATCACATGTGGGAACACGGGGAAGTGGCTGATGTTGGTGAGCCCAGATGTGGAGTAGGACGGTATTCACAATTTAACGAATATGTGTGGGTATGGGCCACGCATCAGGCATTCTGCTCAGGTAGATGGGTGCAGGATGTGAGTGTGCTGCCGTTAGGCTCCTCACATTCTTTCAAAATAGAACAGTTGGCAAAGAAGCAAGACACATAGCATCTGCATTAGGAAGACAAATAAGAGGTATAACCTTGTATTTATAGGCAACAATACTACATTTTAAGCTTTACTGATGCACAACGGATACACACAAAAACACACATATTTAATGTATACATTTTGATGAGTTTGGACATGTCCATATATACCTGTGATACTACAAAGTACTAAATATAAATATATTCACCACCTCCAAAAGTTTCCTTATGTTTTTTTCACATGTGCATGTGGTTTGTTTTGGCTTTGGTTTGTTTGTTTTTATGACGATACTTAATATGAGATCTATCTTATCAATCTATTTGAAAGTGTACAGTACCACTTATTAACTATGGGTACTAGGTTGTGCAGCGAATCTCTAGAACTTATTTGTCTTGCATAAGTAAAACTCTTTACTCATTGAGCAACAATTCTCCATTTCTTCCTCCTCCTAGGCCCTGGCAACCACCTTTCTATTCTCTGCCACTAAGAATCCAACTATTTTAGATACCTCATATAAACAGAATCATGCAATATCTTCCTTTTGTGACTGGCTAATTTCACTTAGCATAATGTCCTCTAGAACTACAATGACATAGCACCTCACACCTGTTAGGATGACTATTACCAAAAAACAAAAGATAACAAAAGTGTTAGTGAGGATTATACAACGTTGGTGGAAATGTGGGTTGGAGTAGCCACCGTGGAAAACAGTATGGAGACTCCTCAAAAAGCAACATGGAACTACCATTTCATCTAGCAATCCCACTCCTGGGTATACAGCCCAAATAATTGAAATGAGGATATCAAAGTGATGTCTGCACTCCCATGTTACCTGCAACATTATTCATAATTAGCACAATATGGAAACAATATAAGTGTCCATCAATGGACAGATGAACAATACTGTATTGTACACTGACAAATGTGTTAAGAGGTATGATCTCATGTTGTGTTCTTATCACAATAAAATAAAATTAATAAAGTAAAATAAAATAAATAAAAAATAAGGTTTTACCCATAAAAAATAGTATATGCTATTTAAGAAGATTTGCAAAATGCAGTAAAGTATAAGAGAAAAATCATCAGTACTCAATTAAAAAATAGGGGAGGGATGACCTATATTCATAAGAGTAAACTTTTAACATAATTATTTATATTTTTAGTTTATTATTTCATTTACAAATAGGTTTTTTCCATAGTAAAGGTAGAACATGTTATTTTAGAAAAATATTATTTAAGCAGAAGTTCAGAAGAAAAAAATACCACTTAAGTTAATCAGGAAAAATGATTCTTTTATCTCAAAAATTACTTTGCATTATTGATTTCTGATTAAAAAAAATTTAGAAATCTCTGAAAAGCACACAATATGAAGAATAAAATCCCTGATCGTCTCAAACAAACATGAATGCATAAATAAGTAAGAAGGCAATGCCTTCTGCTGGGAGCAGAGCAGTAATGAGTCTGGGAAGCTGTGTAAAGAGAATCCCATGTCAGGTCCATGTAGTTAGCGCCTGCTCTGCACAGGCAGGAGTCGAAGTGCTAGCGTGCACTCTGGGTCACTTAACTGCCTAGTAGTTCTGTAAGACACTTTAACTAGCTTGTGTTTCAGGTAAGAATACTGCAGCTTAGAAAGTTGTTAACATGTCCACAGTATATAGAGCTGTTAAACTGCACAGCTGGGATGCAGATTAGGATTCAAAAAAAAAAAAAAAAAAAAAAAAAGGCCTTGCTGTTAACCAGTACACAGTCTATTTTCCATCCGTAGAGAGTGGTGGGTAATTTAAAGAATGATCAGATTTACATTTTAGACAATTTGGAAGGATAGAAGAGAGGCAAGGAGCCCAGGTAGGAACGTTATTGCAAAAAAATGAAAGACAAAAACCCAAGACACTGTGAATGTTGCTATATTTCGGATTCTTACCAAAAACATAAAACTCAACATATTGCTTATCAAAAAAGACTCTTGGATACGGTATTGAAAGCTAGCTTTAATTTGTGACCAAGACAGAAGAAAGAAAAAATAGAGAGCATAAGTGCAAGTAAAATGGGCACACAGAGAAAACAAGAAGTGAAATTATAACCGCAGTTATCTGCATGTTGGTTGAGGGAATTTGACCTCCTCTGGTCTAAACAACTGTGGTACATTTAAGCACAACAGAAACAATCTATAAAGGATTACTAAAGCATGTGTTGTTATAAAACAAAACAAATCAGAGCTCTTCTTACCTTTTTATTGTCAGATTAATGATAAACTGAACTCATAATTGTAAGGTGTATGTTTGAGTAAAAGTTTGATTAGATTGGCAGGAGGCTAAAAATAAAATTAACCAATCTTTAGCTGAGGCAACATCTGAGCTGGGCTTCAGTGGGGCCACCCAGAGTATTAAGTGTTTTGATAATAAGTTAATTTTATCTCAAAAACAAGCAAAATGAATCTTTGTGGTAAAACCTTGGTGTGGCTGTAGAAAAGGACAGAACATAGTAATGGGTGTTGTTATCCATGCCTGTGCTTGTGGACACCACTGGAAGGGACTGATCCCCATCACCATCTTATAAAACAAGGGAAATTGCCCTGCAATATGTGAGTCCGGTACCCACTTCTGATGACACACTGGTAAAATGCTTCACCTGAATCAATGGAAAAACAGATGAAATGCCAAATAAAAGGGCCAAGTGAATGTTTCCAACACTCAAATTATTTAAAAATGGTTCTCACTAGGACTCCAACTCCTGATCAGAGTTCTAATTACCTTGCAGGGATTAGCTCCAGGAACACAAAATATGTATTTCATTTCCTTACCCTGGAATTTACAGCACTTCACTCTTTGCCTCAACCTTCTTTCAGAACATTCTGGAAGAATGCTCTTCATTCCTAGTTATTGAACACACCAACTCATTCATTCATTCATTTGGGGGTTTTTGTTTGTTTTTTATAGAGGTCTATAAACAGTCTCACTCTATCACTCAGGGTGGAGTATAGTCCCATGATCATAATTCATGGGAGTCTCAAACTTCTTAGATCAAGACATTTTCCTGTCTCAGCCTCCCCAGTAGCAGGGACTACTGGTGTATGCTACCATGCCCAGCTAATTTTTTAAGTTAAAAAAAAAAAAAAAAACTTTTTTAGAGATGGAGTCTCACTTTGTGGCCCAGGCTGGTCTCGAACTCCTGGCCTCAGGCAATGCTCCCACCTCAGCTTCCTGAATATTTGAGACCAACTCATTTAGACACATGAGTTGTACCATTCTCCAAACACACCTCACTTCCCTTTGTTCATGTTGTTCTTTCAGACTTGGACTCCCCTAAATGCTATCAAAATCTTAGCTTATCCGTCTAGATCCCTCCTCTGTGTACCCTGTCAAAGGTCCCCAATAAGAATTAATCACCCCTTGCTCTGCACTACTCACTCCATGATTGGATTTCACATCAGTACTCATATAAGCACTTTCGTTAAGTGAGTTAATATTTGTTTGATGCTTAAAAGAATGTTGGGCATGCAGTGAACACTACAACAGCATGTGTCATTACAGAATGTGTGTTATAGAATGCCTGTAAAATGCTAGGTACTATATTAGTATTCAGTGCTTTACATATGTATCCTCAAGTTAAAACAATAATCCTGTAAAGTAGGTATTACATGCCCATTTTACAGCAGAGGAAATGGAGATTTGGAAATTTTATATAACATGCATAGTTATGAAGCAGTAGAAACAGGATTTAAATGCATGTGCCTGACTCTAAAGCCTTCGCATTTCTTGTCCAACAACACTATCTCCTCTCCTCAATTTTAAATATTAGAGTACAGGGCCCATATATTGTTCAAGTTTACAACTGTAATTGAAGAAATGGATGCCAAACATGGATTTTGAATTTGACTAAATTATACTACTTAGAAGGCAGCTATGGACAACAAAAATAGGATATATGGTTCCTTGAAAGAAGCTGCATGGCCTATGAAGCTGTGAATTGCAATGCTTATTTTGGTAACTTAATTTCAAAAGTATGTACTGACTCCTTATTCAATGAAAAAGGGCTACTGGACATATCTATGCCCAAGGTAGTGTTTCTGCTTTCAGAAGCTTCCAAGTCAATGGTAGGGAGAAACTTTTTAAAGCAACACTTTGTATCAAGCTAATATGCAAGCTACACAACAGAAGTCCTAAGAGATTTCAAAGGAATAAGATTGACATTTCTCAATTTTCTAAGAGTTCAAAAATATTCCATCTTGGTCACAAATCAAGCCTTGCTTGCCATATATTATTCATGAATTCAAATCAACTTAACATGAATTAACTTAAAAAGATAATATTATCTTTCTCACAAACAATATGCTGTTTTATATTTTCAAAAAGAATCTGAAAAATATCAACTCATAATGTCATTTAAGGGATCAAAACTAGCATCTAATACGCGTAGTTTTCTGCACTTTATTGAGAAAAATTCATTGCCAAATACACTCTGGCTGAGCTATTGCAGAGTGAAATGGAACCCAAACACATCACAGAATTCATTCTGTCTTTGCTCCTTTTCATGTGATTCATCCTACATGTAAATAAGTTAACTGCGGTCTCTATTAAAAAAGATAAAACAAATTGTAGGTTTGAAGCAAATCTATAGTAAGTTGCCTAAAGAAATGAGATATTTCTATACATACCTATTTCTTAGATGACTTAACTCCATATCTTTATCATCAGGATAGCTGTATTGAGCTGAGCGTTTCTTTTGAGATTCTTGTGTCACTGCTGTGAACTGTCCTCTACTCCTACAGTCTGTGGGGAAAGAAGTAACCACAATAGCATCATGTGAGATGGGATGTCATGATCTCATCTAGATCATTTCTTTAACAGTCAGAGAGGGCAAGAGTACCAACAAGAAAGAGTAGACGGCGAGAGTGAGAGAGACTCATTTTGTCCGTTCCATTTTGCTGGATGACCACAGTCTCAGACACCTGCTTTTCCATGTCACTGAATCTCTGTTTTGCAGCAAGTGGGATGCAAGGCAGTCTGCAGAACTTCTGGAGGAGCCCCAGGGAGAGTGATGTTGAATCTTAGTAAGTGCATGGATTGCACGGCGTCTTTTATTCACTAAGGACTTGGCACAATGAAGAAAGAAGCAGGAGAGTCCTGGGTGGAATGCTTGAAATTTGGCAACTCCTCAAAGTGTCTCAGGCACACCTGATATCCACTAGGGATTTGTTTTTTAAGATACCCTCTGTTGCACAACTGTACAGTGTCCTCCAAGTGGTTAAAATGGTAAGTTTTATGTTATGTGTTTTTATCACAATCAAAAAGAGATGAGAATAACATGAAAAACTTGTTGCAAATAAATACGGAACTTTAAAAAGAGATCTCTGATATAGTATGGATGTCCCCCTCAAACCTCCTGTTGAGATGTAATTCCCAGGGTTGGTGGAGCCTGGTGGGAGGTATCTGGATGTGGGAGCGGCTCCCTCATGTCTTTGTGCTGTTCCTGCCATAGTGAGTGAGTTCTTGGCGATCTGTTGTTTACAAGTGCATGGGACCTCCCCTACTCTCTTGCTCCCGCTCATGCCATGTGCCCTGCCTCCTGCTCCCTTTTGCCTTGGCCATGAGTGAAAGCTCCCTGAGGGCTCCTTAGAAGCTGAGCAGATACTTGCACCAGGCTTCCAGTATGGCCTACAGAACTGTGAGCCCATTCAACTGCTTTTCTTTATAAATTACCCAGTCTTGGGTATTTTTTACAGCAATGCAAAAACTGCCTAATACACTATCTAAAATTTCATATGAAAACAGATGGTGTGGAAACCAAGATATTTTGAAAATGAAAAAGAATGATGTAGGAATCAACATTCCCAGATAGTAAAACTACTATGTATGAAGTTCAAAAATAAAAATTCTTAATATTGGTGGGAAAATACCTGAAAAAATAAAACAGGATAACAACCCGAGAGTATCTTACCATGCAATCGAACTTAACACATTATATTAGGCAGCACAAATTGGAAAATAGGGAGAGAGTACTTTTGTTCTGGGCAGCTAGCGAGTTATTCTTAAAAGAAGAGAAAGTGAAAACCACTTATATCTTCACCTTATCATATGTAAATTAAATTCAAGAGGAATATGACATGAAAGATTATTAAGCAAACATGAATATGAAATTTAGGATGATTTTTAAAATAACACAACAAACTGCAAATGCTATAACACTAAACAAAATAAGAGTAAAACTTATACATATGAACTCACTGATATTAAAACATACTAGAAATAAACTAAAATGAAAACATCCCAAAATTACCACAGTGACATTGTCTAGAATACTGGTTATGGTTGTTACTGGTTATGGTTTTAACTTGTTTTCTTTTTTATTTCTACTTCTACCTGTTGTTTTCAATTAAAAATGTCTTTATTTATAAAATCCAAACACAGTTCACTGAAGAAAATCCAAGCCCTCTTATAAGGTTTACAGGTTAATTATCATATTGTTGTATATTACCATAATTGGATAAAAAATTTCTGGAGGCCGGGTGCAGTGGCTCATGCCTCGGCCCCCCAAAGTGCTGAGATTACTGGCATGAGCCACCACGCCCGACCTATTGCTACTTTCATAACGATGAAGTCAAGACATTCTAGATAAAGTTGTACATTATACTAAGGGACCCACAGGTGCTTATTTTCCCCTACTATTATGCTGTTACCTCAACTTAGTACTTTACTGATAATTAATAACGCATAAATATTTGCAGATCTAAGTAAAAAAAAAATGAGAAATATTTACAAAGAATACAACTAAAGAAAGTAAACTTCAATCATAAAATGAAACTCAGTCTTTCTATTTCTAAAAAGCACACAGCTTTTGTCAATAAATATTTATGGAGATCTTACTGAATTAAGGTATTAGGCTAGGCACTGTAGAGAAAATAAAAATGGATAAGGCATGGTTCCTGATTTTCAATAGGTTGCAAGTATTCTCCCCACTACGATGCAGCATCTCCAGCTAAGCCAAATATCTTTCTTTCCAATTCTCATATAAAAAGGAAAAAATATAGAGAAAAGGCTCTGCAGATAAACTCTCATCATCTATGGTCTTTCATTATTTTTTAGAAAGATAAAGCTTTAGAATTTATTTACTTTAAAGCACCAATAGATTGTTCAAGGTCATATAAATAAAACCCAAAAAGCAAGGAATCATGTATATAACATTGCAGGTATACAGAGATGAGTACACCTGAACAGGAACAACCCACCAGACGGCAGTGACATGGCAGGTTTCTTGTAATGTGACAGGTAAAATGTCATAGTTCTGACATCATTTCTTTTAATTCACTTCGTTGTTTATTCCTAGATACTGCTAAAGAAGCAGAGTATTCTTGATTGCTGAATGTTTGGCTCTTAAGCAAACAACATTACATTTACATTTAAATGCAATGTTAGTATAGTAGATGTTTGATTTTATCCCTATGCATATTTATCTTATATAAATATATACATATGTGTACATATATATCTATATGTATGTGTATATATACATACATGTTTTCAAGCTCTGTTCTTAGGCTTTACATGAGTTATTTATTTGAAACTTTACAATAACCCCTTCCTCAATATTATCTTCCCTATTGTTAACCTGAGGCACAAAAAGATTATATTATCTTGTACAAAGTCCTACAGCTTTTCAACAGAAGAGACAGGGTTTAAATCCAGACAGTCAGACTGAAAAGCCATAACACTACAGCAAAGAATGAGGAAAACAGAAGAAGGTTAACTCCTAGATTTCTGGCTTATACAACTTGCAAATAATAGGGTCATTATTTGTTAACTGAATGAATGGATGGATGAGTCTAGTGTGGAAAGTAAAATTAAATGACTTAAATTTAGATCAGCTTAAATTTCTGGTCTATGTATGACATGGGGGCATGAAATACAGCAGATAGGGTGTTTGAAGACAGCAACAGATGTGGATGAAGATACAGCCAGATAGCTCGTGTTCAAGAGGCATAATGGTGGGTGGGTGTGTGTGTGGGTGTGTGTGTGTGTGTGTGAATCTTCCCGTTCAGGGCAGCCTTGGTTGCTCCCACCCTGACCCTGCTCCTGCCTTTCCTTTGTGAATGGTGACCTAGATTCTTAGTGGGTGAAACAAGGTCCTTCCCTATGTAGCACCTTCTTGCCTCTCCAGTCTCATTTCTCCCTAATGCACAATCCACAGCCAGTGATCCTGCTCCAACTTCATTTGGTCTCACTTGAGTGACAAATGCCATAGGTGTCATGTCAGCCTTCTCCGGGAAGCCTTTCTTAACTGCCAAGAGCAAGTCGAATGTAAACTCATTGCACTCTCTCAGCACTCTCTGGATACATTGGGTCTTACTCCTCTCATTCTCTGAGAAGAGCAGAAAAGAAGGGCCTTGTCCTACCTACCAGTTAATCCTCAGCACCTGCTTGTGGCACGTGCCTAGTAAATGCTTTAAGAAAATTAGAAAATTCTTAAGACAGCAGGTTGCTTTCAGAATATGTCTGAATACTGCAGTTTATTGGAGTGGGTTGACAGTCTGTGGTGAATAAACAAGGTCAAGTTTGGGAGATTGAGCTGTAGTAGCTCAGGCAATCCTATGTCTTTCCATGAATTGACCAAAACTATGCAACTATGGAACACTAGTATCCCAATGCTGTATTCTATAGATTTAAAATATATCAAAATTGATTTTTCAAATTGGCAAAAATATATCTGATTTTCATTTTCAACACTTTCAACACCTCTTATTTGCTTGCAAAAAGAGAAAAAGTACAAATAACTGAAAGCAAACTTACAAAACTGACAATAAATTTGGGGGACACTTTTGAGAATGAATGCATTCATATTGCATATGAAACATCTCCGTTGTCTGGGGTACATACCCTGGTTCTTTACCTCTTACCGAGAAAAAATTCAGGACACGGACACACACGAGGGGTGGGTTTAGAGGCATAAAGTTTAATAGACAGAAAAGAAGAGAGTGGCCGGGCGCAGTGGCTCACGCCTGTAATCCCAGCACTTTGGGAGGCCGAGGCGGGCAGATCACCAGGTCAGGAGATGGAGACCATCCTGGCTAACACGGTGAAACCCTGACTCTACTAAAAATACCAAAAAATTAGCCAGGCGTGGTGGCGGGTGCCTGTAGTCCCAGCTACTCAGGAGGCTGAGGCAGGAGAATGGCGTGAACCCGGCAGGCAGTGGTTGCAGTGAGCCGAAATCGCGCCACTGCACTCCAGCCTGCGCCACAGAGCAAGACTCGGTCTCAAAAAAAAAAAAAAAAAAAAAAAAAAAAAAAAAAAAAAAAAAAAAAAAAAAAAAAAAAGAAGAGAAAGAGAAAAAGCTTCCTTATTCTGGGAAAGCTGGTCTCCCAAGATGGGGTCTCTGGTCTGGGACGGAATGCAATCAATTTTGTACAGAGGCTTGAGGAGGCAGTGATTGATTTACATAGGGCCCAGGGGATTGGTCTGACCAGGTATGTCATTTAGACAGCCTAGGAAAAGACTAGCCTTCCCACCCTAGTCTTTTATTAGCAAATGCAGCTTCTTCTTTTTTTTTGAAAGGGAATTTTTCACTCTTGTCGTCCAGGCTAGAGTACGATGATGCAATCTTGCCTAACTGCAACCTCCGCCTCCCAGGTTCAAGCGATTCTCCTGCCCCAGCCTCCTGAGTAGCTGGGATTACAGGCCCACACTACCCAGCTAATTTTTGTATTATCAGTAGAGACGGGGTTTCACCATGTTGGCCAAGCTGTTCTTGAACTCCTGACCTCAGGTGATCCGCCCACCTCGGCCTCCCAAAGTGCTGGGATTACAGGTGTGAGCCACCGCACCCAGCGGCAAATGCAGCTTCTACCTGGCGGCCGCCATGACACCAGCACAAGTGGTGACAAGGAAAAGGGAGCGGGAACCGCCATTTTGGATGGACTTGGCTCTTAGCCACATGTATTTACATATGCATATCTATGCTTGCAGCCTGACCTTTCAAACTGCTTTTTGTTAGAGAAGAAATGATTTGGGGCTGCTTTTTATTAAAGGAAAATTCCACCGAGAACTTTTACTCTCGCTAACTTCCCAAAATAATTTCTTAATAACTCCTGTATTAATAGCAAAGTGGCTTCTAGTTCTCATAAAGGAACTGAGTATATTAATACATCATATCTTTAGATGATTTCACCTCAATTAGAATCAATACTCAACTATCCCCACAATTGTTTTGAAGTGAGACGGTTCCAGTAGCACCCCATTAATATTTCTTCATACTCTTACTGGTATTTCACTTTCTTATTACAATTGTTTCAGGAATCTATCACAGTGTTAACAGGTTACTACAAACGCAATGGCTTAAAATGATACAAACGCATTTTTATGGATTGCTGTGTATTCCCTCAAAATTCATATGTTGAAATTCTAATCCCCAGTAACTCAGACTATAACCTTACTTGGAAATAGGGTTGTTGCAGAGTAATTCGTTAAGAGATCACACTGGAGTAGATGGGCCACTAATTCAACATGATTAATGCCCTTATAAATAGAAGAAATGTGGACACAGCCATGAACATAGAATACCGTGTGAACATGAAGGTAGAGATCAGAGAGATACAGCAGAAGCCAAGAAACAATGGATGTTGGCAGACCACGAAAAGTACGGTGAGGGGCATGGAACGCATTCTCCCACGCAGCCCTCAGTTGGAACCAGCCCTGCCAGCACTTGATCTTATACTCCCAGCCTCTGGAGTAGGGAGACACGTCTTGCTGTCCCGTTTGTGGTACTTTGTTACAGAATCCCAAGCAAACTACCACACGCAGCACATCACACCTTCCGTGGCCAGAATGCAGGACTCCAGGCACAGGTTAGTAGGTTCTTTGCTCAGTCTCATGAGGCTCCAATCAAGAGGTTAGTGGGGCTACATTATCATCTCATCTGCGGCAGAATCTGTGTTGGCAGAACTCACTTCCTCATGGTTGTGTTACTGAAGGCCACCTGGAGGCCACCCACAGTTCCCTTCCATGAGACCCTCTCCATAATAAATAAAAATCAGAAAAGTGTTATCTCCACAACATAGTGGTTTGCTTTCCCACAATCAGCAGGGGAATCTTTCTCCCTCCATCTAGTAAGACAGAGTCTAATATGAGGCAGCTTCATCATGGGAGGGACATTGCATCACCTTTGCTGTATTCTGCTGCTTAGAAGTAGGTCACAGGTTCTGCTCTCACTAAAGAAAAAGGATGACATGAGGGTGTGACTCCTTAGGGTTACATTAGTGTGTGGTCATCTCAACAACCATCCACTGCACACTGCCCTCGACTTGCTCTCATGAATCAGGAAGATAATTCCCACCATAAAAAAAAAAAATGTACTGTAGTATGGAGATTTTGCAAAAAGCTAAAAATAGAACTACCGTTTGATCCAGCAATCCCACTATGAGGTATTTACCCAAAGGAAAAGAAATCATTATTTCAAAAAGGCACCTGCACTCATGTGTTTATCACAGCTCTACTCAAAAGAGCAAAAACACGAGATCAACCTAAAAGTCCATCAATGGATTAAAAAATGTGGTATATATACATCATGGATAACATGGTTTGGCTGTGTGTCCCCATCCAAATCTCATCTCTAATTGTAAGCCCCACATGTCCAGGGAGGGACCTCGTGGGAGGTGATTGGACCATGGAATTTGTTTCCCCCATGCTGTTCTCATGATAGTGAGGGGGTTCTCACGAGATCTGATGGTTTAAAAGTATGATACTTCCCCTTTGCTCTCTCTTCCTCCTGCCACCTTCTGAAGAAGGTGCTTTCTTCTCCTTTGCCTTCCAACATGATAGTGAGTTTCATGAGGCCTCCCCAGCCATGTGGAACTGTGAGTCAAAAACTCTCTTTTATTTGTAAATTATCCAATCTCAGGTAGTACCTCTATAACAGTGTGAAAATGGACTAATACAATGGAATAATACTCAGCCATAAAAAGAGTGAAATCATGTCTTTTGCAGCATTGTGGATGGAACTTGAGGCCATTATCCTAAGTGAAATAACTCAGAAACATAAAAGCAAATAGCACATGTTCTCACTTATGAGTGGGAGGTAACAATAGGTACACAGGGATAGACAGAGTGGAATAACATGCTGGAGACTCCGAAAGGTAAGAGAGTGGGAGGGGAGCGAGTGTTGAAGATTACCTATTGAGCACAATGGCACAAAAAAGTATACAACTAAAAAGCATTCCTATGTCTCAAGACTCCAAGAAAGAAAATGGCGACAATCTTCTAATTTTCATTTTTTTTGGTCTCTTTTCTCTCTTTGTCATTATTTTTCTCTCTTTGTCATTACTGGAAAAAGTATGTTATTATTATGTTATTGTGTATATTACTATGTATTGTATATATTATACCTATACAATACATATTAGATATTAGATGAATATATAATTTCTCATAGTTACTACTTCTCCTTCTTTTATTTTTTAAGCCAGCTATTAGATTTATTCAATTCCTCTTATATCTTTATTCAGGCTTTCTCAGTACATTCATATTTATTTAGCTGTCTTTTCTCTAACATCTTACTGTGTGTTTTGTTAATTTATTTTTATTATTTCATTTTTAATAAAACTACAAGTTTGTTTCTGCATTTACCTCTATTACCCATAAATTTTGATAATAATGTTGTCATTAATATTTTTAGATATTACACTTCTTGTTGATAAAATATTTATTTGGTCTAATGACTAAAAAAATCTAAGTAGCTATTTTCTTTTAAATTTGATTATTTTAGATTAGTTGCACTGTGGTAAAAGATAATGAAGTCTGCTTTTGGGAATTTTAGTGTTTCTAGTGACCTAGCATATAATCAATATTTTAGAATCTTTATGAATATTTGAAGATAAAGTTAATTTTAGCTTATAGGGACAAAGTTAAATACATCTTTCACAAATTGATCTCATTAGTAATATTCAAACACAATTCTGTTAAGCTGTGCTGAATGGATGCTAAGCTATTTCAAAATTGAGATTGAAAAAAACTTCGTTTCAGTTAATGCTTTTCTTACTTACATTCAACTGTGTATTGTTATTGCCACTCCTATTTCTGTGTGCCTGACTTAACTTTGATGTCTGCTTTTATATTTGACCATTCTCAATATTTTGCTTATGTATAGCCCTTGTTAATGGTATAGAGTTAAAAGCTGCTTTTTGGATAGATAGAGCAGTCTTCGACTTTCAGTAATTCTCTTAATGCACTGAAACTTCAGGCACATTTGGGTCTTATGAGGATTTTAAGATTTTTGTTCTTCAATGTGTCCTTTAAACTCCATATTGTTAGTTTTCCCTAGTGATCTGCAGAGCATATATCCTGTTTACTAAATATTTTGCCTTTTATGGGAACATATTTGAAACCAAATTTCATTAATTATCAGTCATACTTTAGCAATATTAATAATTACAAATGTAATGAGGATTTCTAAATTTTCTAATTTTTATCATTTATCATCATGCTTATGCTAAGTCAATTTTATCAGTAGAATTTTGACTTATTTGATTATGGCACAAAGAAATGGACAATTACAAAATTTGCTGAAATAAGTAGATGGGTAACAAGGACTTGTGAATGTTGTTTAATTGCACCTGCACTGCCTAAAGTATTATGCGAACACTCTTGATCCTACTGATTAGCTGATACGAAAAATTAGCTTAAATTGATGTTAAAATGTCAAGATTGTTGCATTTGTAATTCATTAGCATAAGATTCTAAAAAGGAAGGTCATCAGCTACAAGACAGTTCTCATGTTTACTAAAAGGCACATATCTTATGGGAAAATACTAAGAGGAACATATCTGATGGGAAAATACTAACAGGCACTTATCTGACGGTAAAATAAATTTCTAGTTTTAAGAAACCATTTTCTTAAATTAAGCAACTTGGTGAAGCCCTGCTAATGAATTACCTAATCCTGATATAGAAAAATTTTTCTTTCTTATGTGATATAATAGATTGTAAATAAATGCAGAATGCTGTATTTGGAAGATAACTTATCCTCAGAACTTATGAGATGGTTATTTTCAAGGGAATGCTTTGTACTCTATTGAAAGTCAACATCATCAGTAGAGTTTGATTAATCATCTCTATCACTGAACACTCGTTCTGTTTTGTACTATTTCAGGGCTACTTATTTGCCGTTTTTCCTACTTTAATGTTCTCACCTTGATTTCAACAAGTTTTTCACATAAGACATTAGGTACTAACAGACCCAAGGAAAGTAGGAGATGTCCTTATGGTATTCTATTAGAAATAGCAAAAACTGTCAAAGACAAACCTGAGATCACTGTTGCAATGCAATTGCTTCATTAAAGCTTTATAGGAGTTGCTGAAATCTTACTTCTTTAGTAATACTTCGAAGGCATTTTATAAGTTAAGCATGAAACAACCACAGCATCATGATATATGATGGTAATAAAATTAGTCTCTTATGAAAGAAATTAAACTTTCATTAGTTTACAAACATAAGCACAATTTATTTGAAAGAAAGTCATGAGCAAACCTATTTACATTTGTACATAAAATATACTGTATTTACAATTACTTGATGCTTTAAAGACAGAACTTAATGTGAAGTATGCAGCTGGAAATTACAAGACCAGATGGTTCAATAAATCCCGGTAGAAAATATACATCTGTTGACTCTTTGTGCAATTGTTTTATTTGAAGGAAGTTTTATTTAATCGAGTGGTATAGTGTCTTAATACGTCACTTATCTTGTCTTAGGAAACATCCCACCTGCCTTAGGTGTAAGTTTTTAATTTCTAAAATAAATGACAGTAAATCATTTTCTGTTCTATATTGAAGAGAATGCTTTCTGCTCTATGCAAAGTCAATTTTATCAGTAGAGTTTTGACTGATTTATGACACAAACAAATGTGTCAATTGTAGAGTTTGCTGAAATTAGTAGATTGGTAATAAGAACTTGTGAATATTATTTAATTGCATCTGTAATGCCTACAGTATTATGCAAAGACTCTTGATCTATTGATTAGCTGACACTGAAAATTAATTTGATGTTAAAATGTCAAGATTGTTGTATTTGCAATTTTTTAGCACAGGATTCTAAAAAAGAAGGCCACCCAGCTAAAGAAGAGTTCCTATGTTTACTACTGGTGAAGGAGATTTGGAGAAAATTATAGAGAGTATAAGGAAAGGAAGACTAGCAATGAGGTGACATGGTGGGGTGAGGAAAATAAATGGACTTGGCAATGGGGAGTCTGAGCTCTATCCCTAGGTCTGCTAATAAATAACTGAGAGCAAATTACTTAAACCTTTCCAACTTTTGCTTCCTAATCTTAAGATGAAGTGTTGGATTTTTTGGTCTTGTTTCTCAGTCAAATACTCTCTTAGGTCACCTCCAGCTTCAAAAATCTATAACTGGCTGGGCGTGGTGGCCCACGCCTGTAATCCCAGCACTTTGGGAGGCCGAGGCGGGCAGATCACCTGAGGCTGGGAGTTTGAGACCAGCCTGGCCAACATGGTGAAACTCCATCTCTACTAAAAATACAAAAATTAGCTGGGTGTGGCGGTGGGCGCCTGTAATCTCAGCTACTCAGGAGGCTGAGGCAGGAGAATTGCTTGAACCCGGGAGGTGGAGGTTGCAGTGAGCCAAGATTGCGCCATTGCACTCCAGTGGTGATAATAGTGAAACTCCATCTCAAAAAAAGAATTAAAAAGAAAATCTATACCTAAGATAGCTAAGGAAAGAAAAGAACCTAGGAATTTAATATGAAATGTTCTATAAAGTATGTTAAGTGACATAAAATATTAAATCTCAAAGAAAATTTGAAATTTTTTGCTTTATCTTTTATACTGGTAAAATAAGATTCTTGGCTTTCTCCTTATAGTCATTCATTTATCCATCTTGGTTACTGTGATCTTTTGATAACTACAAATTTAGCATTTGTCTCATGAGGTTTCCCTTTTCCCTTTTCTTTAAAAGCAAATCAAATCAAACAACATTTTGAACACTTGCTGCTTATCACTTCAGCAGCTAGGCTCTGTCGGAGCTCTCTTGGTTCCTCATCTTTTCTTAGTATTTTCAGTGGGCACTTACTGTTTCCTAGGCCTTACCTACAGCACTGAATTATTATGTTTCTGCTGGCTAAAAGAACAAAAACTCCAATGAAGCAGCTGATTCATCTGATAATTATCCCCCAAACCACCCTACTGTTTATATAAGCTCTGAGTCAACTTGTAAGTTGTTTTGACATAATTTGGACACTGTCAATGGAATAGCATTTTCTCAGGTACCCAGAAAAATAAAAACCCCTCCTCATGGACAATAAGCAACATAATCTTTGGCCAGAATATCCCATTATTTGAATCAGAATATAGTCTCATTATCCTTACCAGTATTAATCCTTCCAGAGTGCTGTATTAATGGACTAAGTTATATATATACTGGTTTTCTCCTACATATCTTGTACCAAAGACATCCATCCACCTGAGGCAAGAGTATACACAGAAGCAGCACAGAACTCCTGGCTTGCCTCTGCCATGTTTCCACATTCTCTGGTACTGCTGATGGCAGTTCCTGTGCAAATCACAGCATTCCCGGAATGACTTCCAGTAAAATGCTGGGTGGCCCAAAGGTAAGTGATTATACAGAGAATATCAAGAAGTGGTCCCTGAAGGAGGTCATCTGAGCAGACGGTATCTGATGTGGCTTCTTCGGATGCATTTGCACATATTTTTTCACACATATTTAGATGCAACTTGCTCATATTGACAAAATCGGAGTCAGTATACACACCCAATGCAGAGTATAAATCTATGTGTCAAAATAACATGGGCAGAGAAATTAACCCACAAGGTAAAAGAAAGAAGTTGGCAACACCAGAGTGGAACAAATAGGATGCCTAGGGAAGAAAGGATACCTGACTTTTTGTGGAGATTAACCACATGATTTTTATTTTTTTCCTAATGGAGGGCTTGTAGGTTTATTTTTGAGTAGGAAAGAAATGTGTCAGATTGGATAATTCTGTCAATATCCACAACATACCTTTAAAGCTATCTTATTTCTGGGCATCACACTTTAATAAAGACCTTGATGAATTATAATGTTCTGAAAGAAAAACTGATAAGTAAAATCAGAATAATGAAGCAACTCTAAATCATGCAGCATGAAGGAACTAGGGAGTTTGGGGTGGAGGGTGTCTGTTTAGTGCAGAAGAAAATATTCATTATAAAAAAGAAAGCCATCTTCACAGGATAAACATGATGTCATACCAAAGGAGAATTAGAATTATCCCACGTTTCTCCACAAGGAGAAAATGACCAAATAGAAACCTGTTATGGTAAGTTTCATCTTAGTATAAGATTAAAAATGAAACCTAATGAATTATCTTTAAATGAAATAGATTCTCGGATGATGTGGGCTCAGAGCCCATGGGATTTCATCTTCTCTCTTAACAGGCTAAAAGACGGGAGGGGGCTGGATGAAACAGTAAACAGGTAGCACCAGTTTTGCTTTTTACTTACAACAATCCTGAGGATCCTTCTAAGAGCTTTTTCATCTTCAAAGAAATCAGTTTTAGAACTGAATTCCAGCTTCAGATCAAAACTGGTTTTCTCAGACTTTGTGTCGGTACATTCCTGGCCCCCACAATAGTGTGTAAAAAAATGATTAAACAGGATCTTCTGTGACCTTGAAAAACCAAATATGCTGATTAATGCTGTCAGACAGGAAAGCTCACATGTCTGTGCTCTCCCTGAAGAGCTCAGGCCTTCATCAGCATGCACCTCAACCAAAGACAGGAGGAATGGTCTCCCCTGGCCCTGGCATGAGGTCCTCATCACAGGACGCTCATTGCAGCACGCGGACACTGAGCTCACAGGGATTCGGGAGCAGGGTGCCCTGAAGATGAGCACCCCAAAGATGGGCCTTCTTCCCCTCCCCAACAACCCCAGGGGACAGGCCTCCCCTGGGCAAGTGACGTAGGAACATAGAGGCCACAGTGTGCTTGAGAGGACAGGGGAACCCTGGGGAAGAATGCAGCACACAATCCTCCTGAACGCTGCAGCCCTGGGGGAACCACGCCCAGCCCTGCCCAACCGAGGACTCAGAGCAGCTCACCTCTGAAAGGACTTCATGTTCAGATTTCTGGCCGAGAGCCTCTGCCCTCAGAGCGTGTGGTGTGTCTCCATTTCTCAGAAGGCCAAGAATGAACTGAATAAGTGGGTTGTCTTCGTGCTTTAGCCTACAGGGGGCTGATGTCATAGCCCAGCCCAGTGAACCTGTCTCCTTCTGCTAGGTTTCTGCCATGGAGATAACCTTGACAAGTTGAGCCAAGATAAAAAAGTCCCTGTCCATGAAAGGGTCCTGAACAGTCATCAGAAAGAGGAGCCACTTTCTCAGTGAAAACATGACCCAAGAGACGGAGATGTCAAAAGAACATCTGTTTAAAATAGTAACAATAATAAATAATAATAATACAAGCATTTAGGGCATTTCTGATGCTGCAGAAAATGATGTCCTAAAACTTAAACAGATGATCAGATGATGTTGGAACTAAGAAGTTAAATAGATAAATTTAAAAGGATGTTGATCTCTGTTGAGACTGATTAGTGAATTTGATATAAGTGGTCATGTGCAAAAAATATGTCAGAGCATTTAGCAAAAATATAAAAGAGAGTAATATGAAGGAAAAGAAAAGAGATTTGGAGGGTAGACCTAATGCTCAAATAAAGAATGTTTCAGAAGGAAAAAAAATATTTGGAAGATACATACAGATATACAGTAATTAAGGAAATATATGCTATAAATTTCCCCTTGTTGAAGAAATATGCAAATCTATGAATTGAAATTGTTCCCTAAGTTTGACACTGGATTGATAAGGAAAGTTACATCGAAGAATATT
Source organism: Hylobates moloch (assembly GCF_009828535.3). NCBI lineage: Eukaryota > Metazoa > Chordata > Mammalia > Primates > Hylobatidae > Hylobates > Hylobates moloch. The sequence continues at coordinate 48,279,594 of NW_026652284.1, read as the reverse complement.
CTGCTCTAATTCTGAACAAAAGATCTTACAGAATCCCATTAAAAAAGAATTAGAGACACCTATTTAAGCAGGGGAAAAAATCCAGACTGGCACTTATTGCACCTATCCTTCCAATTGCAATATAAGAAACTAGAAATCAGGAAAGGAACACTGGCAAAGAATGGGAAAGACCACAGTCCAGGAATCCTGTGCAAGTAAGATGCTCTTCACTGTTCAGCGGGAAAAACATACTTGAGTATAAAATACCATTTGAAGAATACTTTACACAAGTACTCAATTTGAAAGCATTACTTGATAGGCCACTTTAGGAAAAGAGAAAAGCAAAAAAAAAAAAAAAGCAATGAGTAGTAAAGGCAAGCATTTTCCACCTATATATGCACACACCTATACATGTGTACACTTACTCATGTGTATCCTGGACATGTATATACCTATACATGCATGTACACACCCATATGTATACACTTTTGTGTACACATATAAACATACCCATACATGTATACAAATGTGCATGTACACACCCATATGTATACACATCTATGCATGCATACACTCAAACATGCATACACCCATACATGTGCATGCTTACACATGTACACGCATCTACATATACACACCTGTACATGCCTATACATACCTATTCATGCACATGACTATACATGTACATATGCATAACTTATACATATATCATACATGCACATATCTATACATGCCTATACAATACATATGTCTACATGTACATGCTTATGCATACACTTTATATATGTACACAACTACATATGCACACACCCATATGTGTACACACTCATGCATGCACATACCTATCCATTTACACAGTTATATACACACATACATACACATGTTGTTAGGTTTAGCCCAAAGCTACTTTCTTACATATTTTAAGTTCAGCCTAAAGGTTTTTCCAGACAGAGTGAACTGTAACCTAACTGGATGTGTAAACAGACTGTAGTCTACTGTTATGTCAATCACTAAGTTTTGGCCAATCAAAGGCAGCCAACTGTTCAAACTGTGTTCAATAATGCAAATACTGGTCTGGAACCAATCTGGCTATTTCTGTACCTCATTTCTGTTTTCCGTACATCAGTTCTCTTTTTCTGTCCATAAATCTTCTTCCACCACATGGCTGTGCTGGAGTCTCTGAGCCTACTGTGGCTCAGGAGTCTTCCTAATTCACAAATCATTCTTTGCTCAATTTAATTTGCATAAGGTTTTTCTTTTAACAGATGGTGTCAGAAGTGGGACCTGAAGTAGAGCTTCCCCTGATGCTGAGGAGCAACATGTGACCAAGTGAGGTCCCTGCCAGGCCCACTATGGCCACTGCTCTCTCACAGCAACTGGGGATCATGGTATTCTCTCTCAGATTCCAAAGCTCCACGGATTTGTTTTTAGCTCTCTGAGTTTGTTTGAGCAAATTTTTTTATCTGAACTGGGTTCAGAAAACACAACAGAAACTGGACTGGATGCAGAATCATGTTGGATCTGACATTAACTGGCTTGGATCCAGTTAGAGGCCTCTTATGTCTGACCCAGTCAGACAGAAACTGACAATAAGTGGAAATATTGCAGGAGGTATAAATTTCAGCTTTTGGAAATTCACAGGGATTTTTGTGTTCTACCCCTTCCTTGCACTTTTCTCTTTTTGGGTGCTTAGGTAGGAAAAAATCATTGACTAAGTTGATCAAGGAAATCTGATAGCCAAAGCCAAGATGTAAGGTAAAAAGGAGATCCTTAGTTTCTAAAGAACTGAATAATCCACCTTCCAGCTATGCCTACATTTGCATGTATAAATATCAGACTCTGGAAGCAGCAAACACTTATAGAAGTGGTAAAATCTTACCAAAGGTAATTTAAAATTAGAATGGAATGTTCCAAATGAATAACACCACACTTTAAGCAGTGCATCTGAAAATGAGAATTCCTGGCCAGGTGCGGTGGCTCACGCCTGTAATCTCAGCACTTTGAGAGGCCGAGGCAGGCGGATCACTTAAGGTCAGGAGTTTGAGACCAGCCTGGCTAACATGGTGAAACCCCATCTCTACTAAAAATACAAAAATTAGGCAGGAGTGATAGTGGGCAACTGTAGTCCCAGCTACTTGGGAGGCTGAGGCAAGAGAATTACTTGAACCTCAGGATCTTGCCACTGCACTCCAGCCTGGGCAACAGAGTGAGATTCCATCTCAAAAAAAAAAAAAGAAAAGAAAAGAAAAGAAAATGAGAATTCTTGAATTAGTCTTATCCAGGGATGCCTATTCATAGGCAGAATCTTCTAAAAAGATTTTAATATCTTTACTGTTTTTTAAAAGACTTTTTATAAACAGCAAATAAAAAGTTTAAGTGACTAATTGATAAGAAAATATCTGTTAACCTTTTGGTTTAGTTATTATTCTGCCCCAAAGGCAAAAAGAAAGCTATCCTAAAGTGTTTACAAAAGATAAGACCTCCGGTAAAGTAGGCTTGCTTCTTTCTCACAGCAATCCATGCTGAATCCAGTCATGGAAAATGCTTTCTTTGCCCTATTCCTTAATGGGCTCCATGCTGAACTCAGTAATTTTAGCTAAGAAAGAGTAGTTAAGTTAAAAAGAACACCTATGGAACTAAAATATGCCTTTCTGGAATTTAACTGGCTATCTTTAAACCTTTTCGTAAAAGATGTCTACATTTATAAAGGAAATCTCCATTTTTAAGGATATCTGCCTATGTACATTAGAAACTCTTGCCATTGTTTTCAATTTACGTAACAAATCAAACCTTTTTTAAAGTGCTTTTTGGACTATCTTGTCTTAACTGAACTTTTACTTCTACTATTTTTCCTTTGGTTTGAGCTGATGATACAATATTTAGGTCTAAAGTCAGCTCTGTGCTTTTGAAATACAGATTTTCTTGTTTGGCCTGGGAGCTGGCCCTTTAGAAGTACAGATTTGGGGTTGCCTGGCTGGCAGTTGCTTAGGGCAATGAAGCATGTGACTGAAAGCAGGATAGTCTAAAGAGAGAAAGGAAAAATTATTTATAAGCTAGCTTTATGAAAGCTAGAAGATCTGCTTCTGCCTGTGTTCATATGTCTACTATATATGTTAAGTGTATATGATACAATTTGGTAAATAAAACTAGTTTTCAAATTGTTGGCAAAATATGGTTTCAAAATTGTCAGTTAAATATAAGTAGGTACTTGTTTGATTTGACTATGAGCTTACAGTTTGGTTTTGAGAGTCTGGATTCAGTGATCTGGACAGATGGCCACAGTGAGGCCTGGGGCTAAGTTCTCAGTTCCTAGAACAGCAGCTACAAGCCGGAATCAAGCCCAACATGACCCCTTCTTCCCTGGCACAGATTTGCCTCCTGGCTATTCTGGGAGGGGTTGTATCCTCCAGGCATCCTCCTCACAGCTGTTTTCTGTCCTGACTTCTACATCAGGCATGGAAATTCAGGACTTAGACAAGCACTGCCCTTCATAGTCCTCCTGGGTGCCACGTGGCTAAATGGCATATAGGGGAAGACATTAGGGAAGGTACCTGGGGGAAGACATTAGCAAAGGTACCTGGGGGAAGACATTAGTGAAGGTGCTGTAGCAGGACGAGCCATAGACAAAACCCCTCAGACACCGAGTTAAAGAAGGAAGGGCTTTATTCGGCCAGGAGGGTTGGCAAGACTCACGTCTGAAAAACCGAGCTCTCTGACTGAGCAATTCCTGTCCCTCTTAAGGGCTTACAACTCTAGGGGGTCCGCGTGAGAGCGTAGTGATCGATTGAGCAAGCAGGGGGTACGTGACTGGGGGCTGCATACACCAGTAATTAGAACGGAACAGAACAGGACAGGGATTTTCACAGTGCTTTTCCATACAATGTCTGTAATTTATAGATAACATAACCGATTGGGTCAGGGGTCGATCTTTAACTACCAGGCCCAGGGCGTGGCACCAGGCTGTATGTCTGTGGATTTCATTTCTGCCTTTTAGTTTTTACTTCTTCTTTCTTTGGAGGCAGAAATTGGGCATAAGATAATATGAGAGGTGGTCTCCTCCCTTAGTACCTGGGGGAAGACATTTTCAGTGCATGTTTTCTGGTTGTATAAAACCTTTCCCATGCATGAGGGCTGATGTTATAACAGTAGCTAAAAGATTATTCCTAGAGAAATAGTCAGAGATAGGATACTTATTTCACTGGACAAGTTATAGAACAGGTAAATAAGGTATTATAGATACTATAGTACTGGGCAAAGCTAGCTGAATTGACTGAATTGTTTTGGTCAAAGGTATTGCAGATTAATGACAATCAGATCCACTTCTGGTGTAAAACATAAGTTGACACCTTTATTATGTCATTGAAAGGCCTATCCCCCTAATAATACAGTCTCATGTATCTTCCACTAATAATCTCTGACATAACTAAGTGCTGCAAAGCCTTAATGCACTATGTCAAGATGTATTTTCACAAGGTAAAGAAAGCTTTACATGGTGATCTGACTGAGGACAATCTAGAACCTGAAGACTGAATTTTCTGAGAACAACATCAGAGTTGGCCTTTGCCATCACATTGTAGCAAAACTTTGAGACCTTGAACCTTGGATTCATGACCTCACAACTCAGAAGGTCCCCTCCACACTCTTACTGTACTGCCACTGGAAACCTTAAGGTTAAAGCTAACCAGGAAAATTTCTCCCCAGAAGAAGATGACACCATTGATGTGGGTAGCTTTTTCAGCAGATCAAGAATCGAGACTTCTTTGCTATCATAAGACTCTTACCTTTCTATTTTTTTTCCTTGCTTATACTTCTATGAACAATAAAAGTGAAAAAGGAGACGGTTGTGTGGACTCATGGGGTATACTTTTATTTTGTGAAAGATATTGAAGCCAGCCTTATATACATAGACAACTTTATGCTTTGATAGATGGAAGATGAAGGGCCAGTGTAAGTAAGAAGTGTTCATGGTACATTTGTTGTCTCATAATCAGTCAGAAACAGAACATTGATACCCTCCTCTTAACCTACATCATAGGTTAAAGAGAACATTGCTGCCATCGGTTATGGAGAAAATTAATAGGAAGCCTTCACTCTTCCAAATGGGCATCTTTTGTTAGGTTTCTTTTCCCATGGTTTGGATAAATGAAGCAATAATTATAAATTTATCCCTCAGGATAGGCTCTTATAGCAGATAATACTGTAAATGCTATATTATACAACAGACTTTTTTTTCTTTATTTTATTTTAGAGATGAAGTCTCGCTCTGTGGCCCAGGTTGGAGTGCAGTGGCATGATCTCGACTCACTGAAACCTCTGCCTCCCAGGTTCAAACAATTCTCTTGCCTCAGCCTCCCAAGTAGTTGGGATTACAGGCACCCACCACACCCAGCTAATTTTTGTATTTTTAGTAGAGATGGGGTTTTACTGTGTTGGCCAGCCTGGCCTCAAACTCCTGGCCTCAAGTGATCTGCCCGCCTCGGCCTCCCAAAGTGCTGGGATTACAGGCTTGAGCGACCAGGCCTGGCCAGTTATACAACAGACTTTAAATGCTCGTTTGAAAGTTGTGCTAAATAGGCTGGGTGTGGTGGCTCATGCCTGTAATCCCAGCACTTTGGGAGGCCGAGGCGGGTGGATCACGAGGTCAGGAGAT